>NW_024424675.1:15595796-15740671 GCF_017311325.1 Ursus maritimus
TGTGTGTGTGTGTGTGTGTGTGTGTGTGTACCACATATTCTTTATCCATCATCTGTGATGAACACTTGGGCTGCTACCCATGATTTTTAATTCTCAAACTTCTTTCATAATTTCCATGAGTTGAATTAAGGCTCCCAAAATATATGTCTATCTAGAACCTCAGAATCTGACTTTATCTGAAAAGAGATGTTTGCTTATATAATTATGGTAAGAATCTCAAGATAAGGCAGTCCTGGATTAGGATGGGCCCTGAACCCAATGACGAGTGTCGGACTAACAATACAGAGACACAGAGTGAAAGCCTTTTGAAGGGAGGGCACTGATCACAAGGGTGCATTTGCAAGCCCAGGAATGCCAAGGATTGCAGAGAAGCTAGGAGAGAGATCTGTGAATAAACTCTACTTCAGAGCCTCCAGGAAGAGCCACCCTGCTCAGATTTTGGGTTTCTGGCCTGCAGAATTGGGAAGGAATACATTTCTGTTGTTTTAAACCACCAACTTTTGGCAATTTGTTATAGCGGCCCCGACTGAATACAATAATCAACTTAGAAGCTTGTAGTCAAGTTTACTTATTCAGAAAACAACTATTGGGGGCGCCTGGGTGGCACAGCGGTTGAGCGTCTGCCTTCGGCTCAGGGCGTGATCCCGGCATTACGGGATCGAGCCCCACGTCAGGCTCCTCCACTATGAGCCTGCTTCTTCCTCTCCCACTCCCCCTGCTTGTGCTCCCTCTCTCGCTGGCTGTTCTATCTCTGTCAAATAAATAAATAAAAAAATCTTTAAAAAAAAAAAAAAAAAGAAAACAACTATTGTGGAATATTTGCATGATAATGGTGACATATTTCTTTTAAATACTTTCCATTACTCATCACATTTTACAATATTATGTAAATTGGGTCTTTAATATTCTTTATGCATAGACAATGTATAAATGTTGTTAACATTTAAATTGGGAACAAAGGTTATTTACTTTTCAAAGTAAAATTATGAAATAGCAAAATAAAAGACAGGATTATAAAATTGTAAAAGACAAAAGCACGATTTGTTGACAAATAAACTAAAAATGGCATGTTATGTTTTGTTAGAGAACAGATGATCGTTAGATACATGTGAAATTTAGTTAAATGTTTTATATCATCAACAAAATAAAGACTAAAAATAAAGACTGGTTTTGTGATCTGATGTCTAGAATATTACCATTTTGGACGAGCAATCAGCTGGCCTATTTTTCTAGAAGGTGTGTTTATTTCTAAGTCATAAGAGACTTATTTTGGTATTCTATTTTCAAACAGGAGGCACCTCTGGAACTTCTTCACTCGTGTTAAATGAAAAGATAAATTGCATATAATCCCTGCTGTATTTTCTCTTTTTAGCCTCTGATTTTCTTAGATCTAAAGCTATTTTGATTTGATCTGCAGGAATTTTAATCAGAAGAATACAGAGTGCTGGTATGGTGCTGATCATGTTGAGAAAAGTTACATTTGTGTGATCTCCCTATTATAATCTATGCTTCTTTCCTCTTGACTTCAATCAACTATCATTTATGAATACAATTTAAACATATCTTAAGAGCAGTGGTAGATTATTTTTCAGAAAATAATTTTACTCCCCCCACCCGCCACCTGTGATGTTTCCCCACCATTTGATGTTTAACTTAGTCTTAATATATGTATCAGTTTTCTGGTGTATATTAAAAAGGAACATCTTATTACTATAATTTCTGCTTATAAATTCAAATAAAAATAATCAACTTTTAGATGTAAATAATAGGACTGTAATGTAAGCACAAAATTGGTTATTGGCTCTTATGAATGGCAGTTATAGTACTCAACTTATTAAATGTTTCAGCATTCAATGTATTTATATTTTTTGTTTTAGTTGAATAGAACCAAGAAAATTTCATTTAGAATAACAAATACAAGCATTGATTTATTTTTTAAACTTTGTTTTATAATGTTAGGATGATCTTTAACCAAACTAGGAAGTCCATAGTGAATTAGTAGGACATTATTTTTTTACAATTGCAACAAACAATATTTCACGATTGTTAATAGTCTATTTATCTATTTATCTATTTATTTATTTAAGAGGGAATTCTTAAGCAGAGTACGCTCTGAGCACAGAGCCTGACTCGGGGCTTGATCTCATGACCTTGAGATTTTTACAGATTTTTTTTTTCAAATAGCTAAGTATATTTCAAACAGAAATCTAGATCAAACTGTCTGGAAATTTTGAGATTAAAAATCTATGACTTCTGTGTAATTGCTCAGTTTTGTAAGAGGGAAAAGGAAGAAAGGAGACAGCTGGGGCCTACGAGAACCAGGCAAAAGGTACATCAGATACAAAGAGTCACCCCCTGGCAAGGGTGTATATAGATATGGAACTTCCAAGTAGAGGCAGCAAGGAATTGTCGATTTGGAATTACAAAGCCATTGATATAATTGTGTGGTTCTGTACTCTGATGGGCAAAGAAAAAATAGTCAGCTTCTTCTCTTTTAATTTTGTAGCCACTTTATCGAGATTTAATTCACATATTATAAAATTCACCCATTTCAAGTGTATAATTCAGTGTTTTTTAGTATACTTGAAGAGTTGTGCAATCATCACCACTACCTAATTTTAGAATATTTTCATCGTCCCACAGAGAAACACACATACCCTGAACATTCTGGACATTTCGTATAAGTGGGATCATATGCTATATATCCTTCCCATTCTTTTGCGCTGGCCTCTCTCACTTTGCACGTGTTCGATGTTCATCCATGATAAAGGATGTTATCAGTACTTTATTACTTTTTATTGCCAAATAATGTGCCATTGTATGGCTATAACAGATCTTATTAATCCCTTCATCATTTGAAGGACATTTGAGTTGTTTCTACTTTTTGGTTATTATGAATAAAGTTTGCTATAAATATTTTCAACAAATTTTCTTGTGGACATTTGTTTTCATTTCTCTTGGGTGTATATACCTAGGGGTGGGATTGTTGGGTCATATGGTAACTATGTTTAATCTTTTGAGAAACTGCCAGACTGGATTCAAATAACATTGCACCATCATTTTACATTCTCACCACCACTGTAGGAGGGTTCCAATTTCTCCACATTCCTGCCAACATTTATTATGCAATCTCTTTCTGATTTTGGCCATTCTTGTGGATGTGAAGTGGTATCTCATCGTGGTTTCAATTTGCATTTTCCTAATGACTAACGTTTTCATACGATTTTTGGCCATTTGTATGTCTTCTTTGGAGAAATATTAATTCACATCTTTCATATTTTTATCATTGAGTTGTTATCGTTTTTCTATAATGTGGATACAAGTCTCTTATCAATTATTTGATTTTCACAGATGAAGTACCATTTACACTTCATCATGCATACAGACTTCCTCATCAGTAGCTTCTTCGGGCACCCCCCAAGGGCGTGCGCTACGCAGCAGGCCAGGAGCTCCTGAAACCACAGGGCTGAGCGCGCTGGAGGGAACTGCGCACGCGCCTGCGGCGGGACTCGGCATCTACTTCCTGCCGAGGGACTCGGGTCCCTGCCGCGTGGGGATATGCCAGACGCAAGCTGGGATTTCTGGCGGACGCAACGTGCTGCCACGTGACGCCCGCTCCCAAACAGATATCACTGTCACCCTAATGTTGGAGCTCATACGAGCTCAAGCTTGCCATCCTGAGCAGTGCTGAGGAGTCCACTCATGAATGACAGTTGAGAGGCCTGACTCCCGCGGACGCCCTGAGTATCTTTCCTGCACTGGGCGGAAGAGGTCGGGCTCAAAAGATCTTCCTCGTTGGGCATCAGGAATGCAGTGTGGGGAAACTGCCGGCCCCAGGTAGATGGCCTGCAAGAGGGGCAGCCCCATCCGCACGGGCGTAGAAGTCCTGAATGCCTGAGGGTGAACTGTGCACATACCTGCCACCAGCTGGGAGTCCGGGATCCCTGAGCTACGTCCCTGCGTCCTCTGAGGAGAGACTTCTGGGGGACACGCTCTGCTTCTAGTATCCACCCTGCTCCAGAACAGAGTTGCTAAGTTCCCTGAAGCCAGATCTCGCCAGGATCGCAGAGCGCCTTCTGTGCCCGACCACGGCTACATGGGATGAGAGACACCAGTCAATCATGATGGCCAGTCTGTAAGTACCACATGAATAGCGGTCCTTTCAGAGTCTGAGGGTAGCCGCCATTCAAATATCCTCATCAAGGAGTCGTTTGGGAAACTGCTGACTCTAGAATAATGGATCAGGATGATGGCACGCCCTGTCTAACAGGCCAGGGAGGATGCCTGAGTGTGGGTGCATGGGTGTGATCTGCGCGTGCACCTGTGGCATTACTCACTATCCAGATTCCCAGGTTCCGTGACTAGGTTCAGTCCGTGTAAGATAGACGGGGCCACAGGCTGGGACTTCTGGAGCAAACAGGGCGACGTGCATGGTGTGAAGTAGGCACATTAATTTATTATTTTGCGTGTTGCTGTCCTGTTGTCTCATCACCGTTTTTTGAAGAACTATTATTTCCCCACCAAATTTTCCCAGCACTCCTATAAAAAATCAATTGACCACCAATGAATGTAAAGGTTTACTTTTGGATCCTGAATACCATTCTATTGAATAATATGCCATTTTATGCCAGTATCATGCTGTCTTGATTACTGTAGATTTTATAGTAAGTTTTATTTTTATTTTACTTTATCTTTTTTAAAGGTTGTTTTAGCCATGCTGGGTTCCTTGCTTTTCCATATGAATTTTAGGATCTGCTTTTCAATTTCTGCACAAAGCCATTGAAATTTTGATAGGTTGCATTTTTAAAAAGATTTATTAATTTTAGAGAGAGAGAGAGAGAGAGACCGAGCATGAGGGGAGGAAGGGCAGAGGGGGAGAGAGAGAGAATCCTCAAGCAGACTCCCTGCTGAGTGCAGAGCCCCACACACGTCTCAATTCCAGGACCCTGAGATCATGACTTGAGCAGAAAACAACAGTCAGAGACTTAACCAACTGAGCCACCCAGGTGCCCTTTGATAGGTTGTATTGAATCTGTAGGTCCCTTTTATTTTATGTGATTGCAAATGCCTTCACTATGCCAAGAAATCTCAAATATCTATACTTGATCCAAACACGTTAGAAAGTCTACACTGCCCAGTTGGCCCTCTCTGAGACATCTTAAGCTTATCCTATTTTAAGTAACTCTTGGTGTTTCTTCCTATCACCTGGACTTCCTCTAGCACCCCCTTTCCCCTCCCTCCCCCTTAATGATATTCTTTTTAATGTAGTGGATTACACTGCATGTCAGGTCATGCTCTTTTGGCTGTAGGTAATTTAGACATAAAAAGTTTGATTTTCTCATGAAAAAGTAGTCTGGAGGTATATAGGCCTGGCTGGCATGTGAGTGCCTAACTTCTCCAGCATTTGGCCTTGTATCCATGGTCCAAGTTGACTGCTGAGGTTTCAATTTTACATCCAGACAGTAGGGTTTAGGAGGAGAAGAGTAAGGCCATGACATCTCGGAAGGTCCCAATACTTCCACTTATATTCTATTGGTCAGTGTTTAGCTCTATAGGTAATAACCATATGTGGCTGAATAATACAGAAAAATATAAATCTTATTTGGAACTCTTGGCCCAACAAATAAATTTAGGGTTCTCGTGTTAAGAAGCAGGGGGCGGGCATGGATGTTGGGATAGGAAATTAGCAAAAAATCATCCTTTAAATGTCAGTTTTCTTTTCTTTCCCTCCTCACCCAAACCAGCAACAAGTCCTATTCAGTTTACTTTCCAAAAGTATATTAAATTTGTTCACTTTCTATTTCCAGCGTCTTTTTATCCAAGTCATCATCATATTTTATAGGCAGTAGCCTCTGGTTCTCTCTCTGCTGCGGCTCTTTGCCACTGTGTTCTCCAAATATCTGTCAGAGTAACATTTTACAAAATGCAAATCTGGTAACATTGTTTAGCTTAAAACTCCTCTATAGTTCTCTTTGCCCTTGGTATCCTCAAGTTACCTATGCAGCCTTGTGTGGTTTGGTCACTACCTATCTCTCCAGTCATAACTCATACCATGTACTCTTGACTTTCTCTGATTTGGCCACATGGACTTTACCAGTCCCTCACATGCATTGTGACAAGGCACAAACTGTTCCCTTTGTTGGAATGCATTTTTCTCTCTCTTTGACTAGTTAAAATAATACCTTTCATTCTTCTGAACTCTTGTGACGTCAGATCCTCCTATTACAGGCTCCCATGGCCTGTCTCCTGTGAAATATGTAGCAGTGTGGTAATTCCACATTTATATGATGGTTTGCTCTTTGTGCCCCGGTAAGCTCCTTAAAGGCAGATAAAATGTCTTTATTTGCTCACCATTGTGTTCTCAGAATAGCATTTGACATTTGATATAGTCAGTGAATCTTGGTTAAGTGAATGGAAAAATGAGTTGAATAGGTATCATGGGGAAGAGTGAATCAATTTTTTTGAGCTTCATCAATCCAAAATTAGAATGGATATATTGAATTTTTGGAAAGCAACATTGTTAAAAAAGAAAATGATATATATAGAACTGCCCAACAACTTGGGGGCAACTTTTCTTGTGAATGCATCATTTCATTCATTCATCAAACAGTTGTTGAGAACCCAGGGTTTGCCCTGCTTCTTGCTCTTTGTATGAATTTGGCAAGTTATTAAGTTCTCTGTCTGCTTCCTCATTTCTTCAAGTAATCATTTCTTGATTTCCCTGGACTCTGCTCAACCAGTCTGTTGAAGTCTACTCTTGCAATTTCTACTTCTCGGGCCTCCTGATCTGTTCATTAGTTCACTGGTAATTAAAGATCTGCCTTTGAGGTTCATATCTCTCTGAATAAGAAAGCTATATATTAGTAGATGCTTTCTTCAGATTGACTATATACTGGCATTCCAATGAGCTGTCCTAAGTGTTTGGTAGGATTCAGCATTGAATAAATTGAAGTTAGTTCCTGTCCTCATGGAAGTCCTAGTCAAGTGGGGAGGGAGGAAGATGTAAAATAATTTTAAAAGTAGTAATTAAGTATTAATTTGGAATAGACATTATGAGGGGAAGTTAGGGACTATGATATGGGTATGTAGAAAATGTATGTATGTACGTACGTATGTATGCATGTATGTATCTATTTGGCAAGTTGTTGTCAGGCTTCTTAGAAAAATAAAGACTATGGGGATCATTAGAATTAGGAAGTGCTAATATTTAATGAATTAGGAAATGCTAATATCCAATCTCTGCTCCTTCACAAGGGGGCTTCCTGGGATCCTCCATTTATACCGGTCTTACCAAATCTTTCCTGATGAAAACAAGAAAGATAAGAGACTGGCCAGAAGCATACATGTTGTAGACAGCCAGTTTAGGTGAGGGTTTGGGACTGTTTCTCTGAGAAAGTGGTATTTAAGTAAAGACTTGGTGGATGAATAAGGAGTTGCACTAGCAAGGAATGGGAGGAAAACCATCACAGGCAGGAGTATTAAGTGCCCATGATGGGTGACTTTGCAGAAGATCTGGGAGGCTGGTACGGGCTCAGGTTGCTGAGAACACTTACCATGTCTCACCTTAATTTCTAACTTTTGCTCTTCCAATATCCCTCCTAAACAAGGACCCAAAGATTTGGCACAGTTCCTCTGTAGCACTATAAGTGCAAAGAACATTAGTGTATTCTGCCCCCCTGCCATCCCTTTTCCTAGGAATAGTGTATTTCCATTAATGTAACTGAGCATATATTTGCATTTTTAACCAATTTATCACTGCTGTGCTTACAGTCAGGTAAGTCCCCAGAGTCTTGATCAAATAAATGGGTGTTAGATAAGTTACATGCTTAAAATTAATATTTGAGACCAAAGAGGGCATTTTAAACATCCTTGCTAATCCCCAATTTTAATGTTATTTTTTATAGCATTTTTGTTTTTGAGATAATATTTAACCCTCAGTCTCATTACACTTTACGTTATGATAAGAGATAACACTAGATACTGCACACCAAGTACATATTAAGCCTAAGTACATACTTTTTGTTCAGGAGAAGTAACATACGCATGGGAGAATAAGCAATAAAATGATGGTAAATATGTCAATGTGAAGAAAGCATGTCCTGCACAATTATCTAAGTCAAGTGTGATCTTAATCGAAGGCAGGCCTTTCCTTCTAGTGAATTAATGAACCGATGAGGAGGGCCACAAAATAAAAATAGGAAAAAAAATATTTGGAGGGAATTTTATTTGTTAATCACAGTAATACCAACAGATGGACTGAAAAAGATGGACTGAAAAGTTTCCTGAGGTATCAAGAAGTCAGTCACCCTCACTTGAAATAACTTATGGCTGTATGGATGACAAAAATAGTCTGATTAGAGTATTGTGTGAGATATTTATCTATATCTGTATCTACATCTGTATATATCTATACACACACAACACACACACACACACACACACACACACACACGTATTCTTTGCAATAAAAGAAGGGAAAGGGAAATAAAGACTCCTATTCAAAGCTTTTATACAACAAAGTGCTTAAATAGTGCAGTGTTTCCAGGGAGTTTAGGTATACCATGCCTCATACTTTGAGAATTCCCACTAGATGATTTGTAAGCATGTCTAATGTTCACATGTAGCATTGGAAAGATCAACGTCCATGAGCTTATATTTATAGTCTGGACAATGCTAGGCACTTGTCACAATATTGGCCCCAAATGTGATTCCTGGGAGGCTCATATTCCGGAGACATCATTGAGTGTTTCCAGTGTCCATGGACAAATGTCAGCTTCATGGAGACAGGACTGGATGAGCCCTGGTCAAAGCTAGTGAATTCATCTCTTCCAGTGCAAGGTGGGACCACGTCCACCTGATCAACAAAAGACAGATGAGAACCATGTCTGCTCATATTCTTTCTGAAGATTATTTCACAAACTCAGCCATTCATACTTATATCAAGTGACTTCCCTGTTAAGGAATTCTTTCTTGTGTCTAACCTTTGAAACCTGCTCCTTTCACTATTTTGCCCCAGTAGAGATGAGAAGTTTGGCTACCATATAATCATGGCAATTACTCCTCTTTAACCTTTGTCTCTTCTGGTTTACAAAATAATTTTGGGTTCATTTGCTTTCTCTGATTGACATATAACAATTTTGACCTTTTCTTAGTGATGTTGAATATTCTCATGTTTTAAAAAAAAACAAGCTTTACGCCAGGTAAAGGAGTTTAACTAGAGGCCAAAAATCAATGAGAAAGTAGATTTCTGAATTCACAGGCTAATGTTCTTTCTTCTCTGCCTCAATAAACTCCCCTTTCTGTCTCTGGAACAGCACCCAGCATTTCTAGAGTGCAACACTTAGACAAATAAAGAACTATGGAGTTCATAGGCATATGAGTGTTTGGAGGATGATAGTAGTTGGTAGGAGAAGAGTCAACTATTTTAAACCCTTGAGAATGAGAATTAAAACTGTGATGAGTTTCCCATCCCTCTTGAGGCAAGCATGTTCTACACTACTGATCATTCTCAAAGTAGGAATATGAACATAGTTGAGTTTGTTGTCATTCCTGGTCTTGGTTAGGAGTTATGGCCATCCACTGCAAGTTCCAGCACGGGATTGTGAGAGTCATCAAGTCTGCTGGCCTTGACTTGTGCTCCATGAGTGCATTCTACAGCCCTGGCCAAAGAACACTCCTCACCTCTTTTGACACCCAGTCTGTATCTTTAATTATAATAATAACAGAGCCAACAGTTATTTGGCACTTAAAATGTGCAATGTATTTTGCTAAGATATATATCTATATATATCTATTTCCCTTAAGTAATATAAGATATATATGTACATATATTTTATATATTTGTGTGTAATTCTGTATGTATGTGTAATGTTTAATGTACAGATGGAAAAATACATACATGTTTATAATGTATGTAAACACTGTCTACATAGATACATACACACATACAAACCTATATGCATGGAATAAGGTCCAGAAAGAAATATAATAAAATACAAACTCTGATTTTCAAAGGCTTATGGGATTGTATGTATTTTTGTGGTCTTCATACTTTTCTGCATTTTCAAAACTTCTTAGCTGAGCATATATGGATTTTATCATTAAAAAGAACAAGTAAAATGTGGAAGAAGATATCGTAAATCTCAAGTATGCAAAATATCATAAGGTTTTAAAATCTGTTATGTAGGGGCGCCTGGGTGGCTCAGCCATTAAGCATCTGCCTTCGGCTCGGGTCATGATCTCAGGGTCCTGGGATCAAGCCCCGTATCGGGCTCCCTGCTTGGCGGGAAGCCTGCTTCTCCCTCTCCCACTCCCTTTGCTTGTGTTCCCTCTCTTGCTGCCTCTCTCTGTCAAATAAATAAATAAAATCTTTTAAAAAATAAAAAAAAAATAAAATCTGTTATGTACATTATCTCATACATTGTCCTATTGGAGTCACAAGACCCTCTAGTAAGAGAGTGAGGTAAAACTGTATTTTGGAAGCCCTCTACCTGTGAAATTTCTGTGAGTATGTTTTTGACTTATGGAAGATACCAGCTTCAGTTAGATCATTCTGGTGCTGGTAGTAAGTAAATTTGCAGGCAGCTCTCCACAGTTTTAAGAAAGTGTAATTAGAAGTGAAATTGAAGCCATTCCTTATCCAGGAACTCACAAGGTGGAGTGAGTCAGAGGAAAGAACAATCCACTCAGCAATGAGAATACATTTATATTTATGTTCATATTCATAATTGTATATAAATTAGAGCATATAAGTAACCTAAAATATATATTAGAGTCACCATGTTAGTCACTCAAACTTTTTACATTTTTGTTTTATGCACTATGAACAGGTTGGACTAGTCTTTGAGGACTTCTCCAGATCTCAGTGTCTGGAATTCTGAGTTGATATGAATTGCACCATTCAAAGACTCTTGGAACACTCACAGGAATTATAAAGTTATAGATGAAGGATAAATGGAACCTTCTTTCTAAGCATCAAGAAACAAATCAGCAACAAAGGGTCCCAAGAGTAGCTCCATTTACAATAAGAAAAAAATTTTTCAGTTTCCACTGAAAACCTTCCTTAATGTTTTTATTGTTATTTGCATTGGGTTTTTTTCCCACTGTAGTTAGAAACACCTAAATGGGAAGGGCCCGTGTGACTGTTTTCTGGTCAGCTTGAAAGGACAAGTGGAAATTTTTATAAGATGCAGTTCTGTAGAGGAGAGGAACCAAGAAGGTCAAGTGCGTGTGGGAATACCTAGAGTTGAGAGGTTATTGGTCCAAATTCTTAGAATCTGAAGACAAATGGAAAGTGCTATGTGTGGAGATAGTTTGGGAAAGACGTACATTCATTTTCTCCCAGAGCTTAAACCCGTCCATAGGCAACAATGGTCAACTTTCTATCTTCAGGCCACATATAAGCCCGAGACTCAATTATCCATTTGGCATTTCTGTTTGGATGTCTCATAGGGATCTCAAGCTATTATTAATATGGCCAAAACAGAGCCCTTAATCTCCCTGTTAAGCCTGGCTCTCCTTGGCCTTTTCCATCTCTGTAAATGGCACCACCATCGACCCAGTTACCAAAGCCAGAAGCCTGAGAGTCATTCTTGATTCCCTTTCCCTCATCTCCACATCCAATTCATCAGCAAGTCCTGTCAATTTTCTCTCCAAAATATACCTCATTTCCATCTTTTCTCTCAGTTTTGAGAACTCCCACTGTATCACATCTTACCCAGACCTCTGCAACAGCCTCCAGATGGTTTCTTTGTGTCTGCTCTTGCCCCTCCAATTTATTGTCCACATCACAGCCAGAGGGAAGGGATCTTTTAAAAATATGTCACTTATCTACTTAAATCCATTGTTCTTAGAATAAAAACTCCTCCTATCCATGGACTGTTAAGTGTCTAAGTGATCTTTTTCATTTTCTTCTGCATCTCCAGCTACTATTCTCTCCTTTGAAATATCCAAGAGATCTAGCTGCTTACTAAGTTTTAAAACATATCCACTTATTTAGGTCACGAGGCCTTTCTCTACTTTTCCTCCACTTGGAATATTTTTTCTCATGGATTAGATCTCATTGTGTTATGCCCTTACTATCAGTCTTCAGCTGAAATTTCACTTTATCAAAATACCCTGAATGTGACCAGTCTATTGAAAATTAGACCTTTCTCTCATTCTGTACCCTGACACCCTGTTAATTTTTCTTTCATCATCAGTATCAGTCAGTTATTACTGTTTATTGATTTGATGAATTGTGAATAGCCAGTTTCGCTTACTTGTGTCAGAGCTCTTAGCAAATAGGACCTTTGCCTTCTTTGTGGGATCCACAGTGCCTACACAGTGCCTGGCTACTGATAGGCACTTGATAAGTTTTTATCAAATGCATGGATAAATATGTGGGCTTGGGCCTCAACCAGTGAAAGATCCAAACACATTTTTGACCATGGTACAACCATAGGATGGAGAATAATGTCTTTAGAAGTGACTTTGAAAATCATTCTCAGTTGGAGTTGAGAGAGTTTAGACGAAGAAAATAAATGTCAGTCTATTTTCAGACCTTTATCTGCATAGTATCTGCAGATTGGAATGAATTCCAGATCAGTAGTGACACCTGTATTTTCTCAGAGGAATTCTTGGTCTACTATTTTGCTTTTGAAATCTATGTGTCAAATACAAGCCCTCCTACTAGCCCCTGCATGGGATATGAAACATGGTTCTAAATCAGCTTTTCCCAAAATTATTTGTATAACTTCAGCAGCCGATACCCCTCTAATCCTCAGTTTTCTTATCTATAAAATAATACAGAGGGAGTGGAGTTTGGAAATAATTTTTTCTTGGGTTACTTTTGACTCTAACTTTCTCTAATTGCAGGAGATAAATTTATTCCCTCTCAACCACAAGTAAGAGGCACTTAGCATGGTGTTTCCAAACCTTATTGCACTTGTGTACTTCCTCTAATTTTTTTGTCATATAAACTTCCTACCTATACAGTTACTGGTAGACATAATTTTTTAAAAAGATTTATTTATTTATTAATTTATTTGGGAGACACAGAGAGAGAGCACGAGAAGGAGGAGGGGCAGAGGGAGAGGGGGAGAGAATCTCCAGCAGACACCCTGCTGAGCGTGGAGCTGTGGGGCTTGATCTCACCACCCTGAGATCATGACCTGAGCTGAAACCAAGAACTGGACACTCAACTGACTGAGCCACCTGGGTAGACATCATTTCTAAATTGATTCACTTTTGTTTTGGTTACAATATCACTGCTATATTTATGCAAACATAGAATCAATGGTCATAATTAGAATTTAAATTTAAAAATGTATTTTTAAAATTAAATATAATAATTATTTGTGTCCCTGCAATAATAATTTTATCCTTAACTGCTGGTATTATAGAAAAACATGATCAAAACCCTAAGTTAAAACATGGATTAAAATCCTAGCTCTTTCAAATCCAAGTTGGAACACACTTTTTAAGCCTTAGTTTTTTAGCAACAAAGTAGAGATATACACAGATAGATAGGATCAAAAGAAGGGCTAACTGGCAAAAGAAGAGGATTCAGAGTTATTTATTCCTTTATGGTATGCTTTTTTTTTTTTAAGATTATTTATTTATTTATTTATTTGACAGAGAGAGAGACAGCCAGTGAGAGAGGGAACACAAGCAGGCGGAGTGGGAGAGGAAGAAGCAGGCTCCCAGTGGAGCAGGGAGCCCGATGAGGGGCTCGATCCCAGGACCCTGGTATCACACCCTGAGCTGAAGGCAGACGCTTAACGACTGAGCCACCCAGGCGCCCCTATGGTGTGCTTTGAGTCCTTTTTCTTGCTGGGTCAGAGGACCTAACAGAAATAAGAGAGAGAGGGAAAGAAAGAGGGAGGAAGGGAGGGAGGGAGGGAGGAAGGGAGGAAGGGAGGAAGGGAGGAAGGAAGGAAGGAAGGAAGGAAGGAAGGAAGGAAGGAAGGGAGAGAGAGAGATTGGGAGGAAGGAAGGAAGGAAGGAAAGAAGGTAGGAGAGAAGGAAAGAAGGAAGGGAGTAATGAATCTTGTCTCTAGCCATGCCTACTGGAAAACATGTTAGAACAAACAACTAAGAGATTCATCACAAACTCTTATTGTGCAAAAGCAACAATTGTGACCTTAAAAAGTTGCATTGTCACTGCAGTTATTTATAAGAACAGCTTATTAAAGTTGTTAATACTTGCTGTAGTTGTACCTGTTTAGCAACAAGAGGGATATTTACAGAAATAGATGCGTAACAGAATAGCCATGAGAGTCTTTTCACTATTGTGATTCAATTTTGACTGAATTATTTTTCTCTGGCTTATGTTTATGGTCCAAAAAAGCCTGGCTCGTAAGGCTTTCTTTTCTCTGATATCTAGTAATTCACTTAGCATCCTTAGCTCCAAGATGTGTTATGAGAACCTTGAGCTAACTTGAGTCTGGCCAGTGGTTCAAAGCTAACTTTGCATATTCTATGTAAATCATCAGCTGGATTTCTCAGCACACATTGCTTAATTTCCTTCCCATTCAATGTTTGCATTTTACCCAACATTACTTTCTATTGAGTATGTATAATGGTCTTTGCCAGTGGTGTAGTCTGTGAGGATACAAGAAACTTTCTATCTTGGGTAACTTCAGATCTGGAAAAGTCAACAGACTTCTCCTGGATCACAAGGCATAGATAATTTTCTCATGAGAGTTATTTTTCCCATATTTGTAAATAAGTACCTCCTCAAAGACAGTCAACCAAGGGTTCCTTTCTGCATTTATTCATTATTTCCTCACTCTTCACAGTAAGTTGGAGTCTGACTCTCAAACTAATTACCAGAATCTTGGCCCTGTTATTATTTTCTGTCTGGTAAGTTACATTCATCAGAGTCAACTGAATTTGAAAACCCTTCTAAATGACCTCTGGAAGAAAACCGCTCCTGGCAATTAAAAAAGAATAATTTGTAATCATCATATATTGACTAAGATCGGTCATAATATTTATAAATAACCATAGAAACACATGACTAACAGGATCTACACAGTTGCTTCCAAACCTCCTTCCAGCACCAGGGGAGTCACATAACACTTATAATCTGAGATGCCAGGTGATGGCAAATATTACTTACATGAAGATAGAGAAACAACCTGCAGGGGTGATTCCTTAATGGGGTTGCTTCACAAGCAGCCTTGCCACATTCACACAGAGTCCTGATGACTGATGATTGATGAGACCTCAGTCCAGCCATGCCTACTTAGTTGAGAAAATGATTTCAGAAACAGCAGAAATATGTGAAATAGAATTTATATTCCATCCTAAAATATAGTGGAGGCCACCTTCATACCTGGAATGGAAGCCATTCATTCAGGATCAAAACGAATGTTGTCTCTGATGACAAAAACCAAGGTGCCACATGAGTGTCATGGCACCAGATGGCTATAGAGCCAAGTGTTGAGGGACTGGTGCTATTTGAGAAAGTTATTTTTTGCCTATAAGTTTGCCCTATGAAATCACATGGGGAAATGCATTGTCTCATGTCACCCAAGTGTGACTTCAGGCAGCTGGAAATAAGGATTGTCTGGTGCTGGAATGTAATGAATGTAAGTTGGCTTTTCACGATCAGAAGCATGAAACCTGTGTCTGCTTTAATACCCTGACAAGATATCACCTGTCCCAAACTCCATCTATTCATCCCATTTCCATCAAACATCCTATCTCCTGGGTTCTAATATAAGTATTGGAGATATGGCCGTGAATACGTAGGATGGTCCTTACTTGAATAGGAAAGTGGTTCCTATAAGTTACTTGTCTCAGGTAATTAATGACAACACTATAAGCATTAGTTAGTAAAGTGTTAAGGATTTATTTGACTTCAGTCGAAATGTTAGTTTGGAAATATCTACTTATGAATAAAGTGGCTAAATTAGAATTCTTCGCTATTTTCTAATTTTCATCTTTCATGACAATAATTCTGTTGGAAGTTTATAAAATCATGAAGCCTTAGAGACAAATTCCCTGTATTTCAGACTATACTCAATTAAAATTTAAATACTTTATATGTTCCTCAAGGGTAGGGGTTCTGAATTTGAATTTTTTGGCTTTTAATATTATATTAGGAAGTCACTGAATAAATATTAAACAAAATTAAACAAAACAGGTCCTTTCTCTTGCTTTTAGAATGATAGCTCAGGCTCTCTGTTTCTTCGTTTGCCACACTTAAGGACTATAAGTTGGAGACAAAATTGATATTGCTCTTAGTTTTAGGATTCTTAAAGACAGGGATGACAGATGCAAGGTCCTTGTGTGCGTGCATGCGTGTGTGCACGTGTGTGTGTGTTATTCATGTTTATTTTCTGAAATGTTTGAGAGTACATTGCAGACATGATTTCCTCTTACCTCTAATCATTTCACTGTGTGTTTCCCAAAACCAAGGACATTCTATGATATAAACACAGTACAATTACCAATAACTGGGAAATCAGCATGTATACAATAATATTATCTAATATGCAGACCTCCTCAGATCTTGCCAGTTGCCCTCTCAGTGTCATTTTTCTGGCCCAGGATCCAATCCAAGAACCTGCACTGTCATGCTCTCTGGAAATAGTTCATCTGCAATTATTGCTGGTCCTGCCCGGTCTTGCATGACCCCAGCATTCCTGGAGAGTACAAGACAGTCACTTTGTAAGGTGCCTTCCATTCAGGCATGATATTCCCTCATAATCAGATTCTGGCTGTGTGTTCCTTATAGGATCCACAGAAGCAAGGCCAGGTCTCTTGGTGCATCAGACCTGGAGAATGGGTTTTGAAATTAGAAACTGGAAATATCAGGCAATGCGACTTGGGGAAAATTACAGATTTTCTCTTTCGGTTTCTTTTCTTATAAAATGGGAATATTAGTATGAAGCCCACATTGTTGCTAGGAAATGACCTAATATGGTAAATGATATAGTGCAATGTCTGGCATGTATGAATTGCTTAACAAATTTTAGTAGTTATTGCCTCTATCTCAGAAGTAGGCTTTCAGAAATTATGGTAATTGATATCTAGGTTCCCTTGTATCTCACCGAGAAAACAATAGAATCCTTGTGATTTGTCGTTAGCTTTGGCAAAACATTTAGGAGGAAGAAGAGGTGGCTGCAATTACTGTTTCAGGTAAAGTTTAGGATTAACTGAATCATTCAGTTCAAGCAGCCTAACCCTGTCCATGATAACTCCTGGACACTCAGGCTTTAAGTCATAATCCAGCAATGCAGTTAATGTAAAATTCATTTCCCACTCGGTGTCAGTGAGCCAAATTTGGATGAAAGGGAAGTGGCAGGATGGAGGGGGAGGTGGCTGACTATTTGAGGAACCAGCTAAAAGACAAGAGAAACACATCCAACCACATTCATTTCATCTAGTGGAACTTTATTTATTTTTTAAAGTTGTGAATTGTCTTCTGAACTAAGAGGAAGTCGTCTTGGTCTAAACATTCTGGGTTTTTTGTTGTTGTTTCAGATGGACGTTATTTTTTTAGGGCAGTTTTAGATTCACAACAAAATTAAGCAGAATGTACAGAGATTTCCCATATATCCCTTGCCCCCATATTATATGCACAACTTCTGTCCATATCAGAATCCCGCACAGGAGTCATGTTCTTTACAATTGATGAATCTGCATAGAGACATCATTACCACCACCCAAAGTCCATAGTTTCCATTAGGGTTCACTCTTGAGTTACATATTCTATGGGTTTTGACAAATCTGTGATGACTTTTATCTACCATTGCAGAATCATACAGAGTCGTTTCACTGCCCCCAAATCCTCTGTGCTCTCTTTATTCATCTCTCCCTCCCCCTGACCCTTTGCAACCATGGATCTTTTTACTATCTCCACAGATTTGACTTTTTCAGAGTCATACATTGTGTAGCCTTTTCAGATTGGCTTCTTGCACATAGTAATTTAGGGCTCCTCCATGTCTTTTCATGGTTTAATAACTCAGGTTTTTTTAAAAGCACTGAATTATATTCCATTATCTGGGGGTACTGCAGTTTATCAATTCACCTACCGAAAGACATCTTGGTTGCTCTCCTATTTTTGAAATTATGAATAAAGCTGTTTTAAACACCCATGTGCAAGCTTTTCTATGGATATATGTTTTCAGATCATTTGGGCAAATACTAAGGACTGTGATTGCTGAACTGCATGTTAAGAGTATGTTTGGTGATGGGCAGTAAGGAGGGCACTGATGTAATGAGCACTGGGTGTTATATGCAACTGATGAATCACTAAAATTCTACCCCTGAAACTAATAATACATTATATGTTAACTAAAAAAAAGTATGTTTAGTTTTGTAAGAAACTGCTAAGTTACCTTCTAAAGTGGCTGTACCATTTTGTATTTCCACCAGCAAAGTAAGAAAGCTCCTGTCACTCCACATCCTCCTTGTCATTTGGTTTTGCTAGTGCCTTGGATTTTGGCTATTTTAGTACATTTCTTTCTTTTTTTATCCATTTAAAAAATAACTTTAGTTTTATTATTATTGAGTTTTAACAGTTCGTTGTACATTTTAGGTAACAGTCCTTTATCAGATGTATCTTTTGCAAATATTTCCCCCCAGTCTGTGGCTTGTTTTCTCTTGACAGTGTTGTTTGCAAAATAGAAGTTCATCAATTCTTTCATGAATTCTGCCTTTGGTGTTGTGTCTAAAAAGTTATCACCATACTCCAAGACTTCTAGGATTGCTCCTATCTTATCTTCTGGGAGATTTATGGTTTTGCATTTTACATTAAAGTCTATGACCCACTTTGAGGTGTGTGTGTGAGGGAGAGGACAGGGTTAAGGTGTGTGTATGTCCAGTTGTTCCATCACCATTTGTTTTTTTTTTTTTTTTTTTAAAGATTTTATTTATTTATTCAACAGGGATAGAGACAGCCAGTGAGAGAGGGAACACAAGCAGGGGGAGTGGGAGAGGAAGAAGCAGGCTCATAGCAGAGGAGCCTGATGTGGGGCTCGATCCCATAACGCTGGGATCACGCCCTGAGCCGAAGGCAGACGCTTAACCGCTGTGCCACCCAGGTGCCCCTCCATCAGCATTTGTTAAAAATGGTATTATTTCTCCATTCTATTGCCTTTACTCTTTTGTCAAAGATTTAGTTTACTATGTTTATGTGGCTCTATTTCTGGGCTCTCTGTTCTGTTTCTTTGATCTATTTTTCTATTCTTTTGCCACTACCACGCTGTCTTGGTTACTGTAGTTTTGTAGTAATTCTTGAAGTTGAACAGTTTCAGTCCTCTGACTTTGTTCTTCTCCTCAATTTTACATTGCTTACTCTGGATCTTTTGCCGCTCCATATAAATTTTAGATTCAGTGTGTTAACACCCACAAAATAACTTGGTGGGATTTTGGTGGATTGCATTGAATCTATATAGGCTAAGTTGGAAAGAACGGACATCTCGACAAATTCCATGCTCTTATCCATGAACATGGAATCTCTTTATTTTTATTTAGTTTCTCTTTTGTTTCTTTTCTCAGTTTTGTAGTTTTTCTTATATAGATATTGTGTATAATTTTTTAAAAGATTTTATTTAATTATTTGCCAGAGAGAGTGCGAGAGTACAAGCAGGGGGAGTGGCAGGCAGAGGGAGAAGCAGGATCCCTGCTAAGCAAGGAACCCAATGCAGGGCTCAATCCCAGGACCCCAGGATTATGACTCAAGTGGAAGGCAGACACTTAACCAACTGAGTCACCCAGGCGTCCTTATAATTTTTTAATTTATACCAAAATATTTCATTTTTGTGGGTGAAAATATAAATGGTATTATATTTTTAATTTCAAATTCCACTTGTTCACTATTATTATATAAGAATGTGATTATCTTTTGCATATTAATGTTGTATCCTGCAATCTTGACATAATTACTTCCAGGAGTTTGTGTGTGTGTGTGTGTCATTTGTTTCAGATTTTCTACATAGATAATCATGCCATCTGTGAACAAAAACAGTTTTGTATCTTTCTTCCTAGTTAGTATACCTTTTATTTCCTTTTATTATTGCATTAGCTAGACCTTCCAGTATGATGTTGAAAAGGAGTGGTCAGAGGGGTCATCCCTGATTAGTTACTGATCTTAGGAGAGCTTCCAGTTTCTTCCCATTAAGTATTATGTAGATTGCAGGCTTTTTGTATTCGTCATTTATCAAGTTGTGGAGGTTCCCCTTTTTTCCTAGTTTGATGTTTGCTTATCATGAATGGGTGCTGGATTTTGTCAAATGTTTTTTCTGCATCTGTTATATGATCATGTGATTTTTCTATTTTATCCAGTTGTTTCAACTTGCATTTTCTTTACCATGATCTGTTTTGAAAAGGCTTGCAATCAGTAAAGAACTTTCCATATTAAGAGATAATCTTTAAAAATATCTTTCTTGATACCACCGAATTTCTCTGTTCTCTTTTTCAGGAACATTTCTTGAAATCAGTATGGCTGTTACCATCTCATCTTTGCCTCTCATTCTATCCCTCCCTCTCCCTTGAAACTATTCTTGTCTAGGTGGCTGATGGCCTCTATCCTGTCAAATCCCATGGCCATTTCTCTTTCATCTTCTTCATCTCTTAGCAGCACTGTACTTTGTGGGCCATTTCCCTTTTTCTAATTCATTCTTAATGTTTATTAATTAAGTTCCAAGACTTCAAGCTTAATGAGAGCAAAGTTTTGAACTGTTTTTATTTCCACAATGTAGAATGATGCCTGGTATACAGAGTACAGTATGTTTTTATTGAACGAATGAATTTTCTGGAGTACTGTTGCAGACATTATTATACAATCTGTTTACTCAACTCTACTTCACATAGTAAATCATTGTCATGAATTTGATCAGAAAGACTGAGATTGCCAGTAGCTTACTCAGGAGATGGAAGGAAAACTAACATTCCCTAGGTGTCTGGCACTGTTCAAGGTCCTTTATGTGAATTAGGTCATTTAATTCTTATCCATGAATGACTTATGGTTCAGATATGTTTAAAATTGTTCACAAGATCACATAGACAATGCATATAAATATATGAAGACTTCTCTGCCTACATACATTCTAATAAAATGAACAAGGACCTATATCTATTGCTAACCTCTTCAGGGCCATTCTTTTAAGATAGGGGTCAGGAAACTTTCACTGTAAAGGGGTGGTGCCTTGATCTTGAAATTCCCAGCCTCTTTATGGGTGTGAGAAATTAATTTCTGTTGTGTGTAAGCCACCAGTCTATAATATTCTATTATACAAGTCTGAACTAAGACACCATATTAATGGTTAAGTTTTCCAATCCATAAATGCAGGACATCTTTCCATATTTAATGTCACTGGTTTTTGATAATTAGGAAATTACGTGTAGGTAAATGGTAAGCAGAATTAAGTTTGTTCACAATTCTTTATGCAGTTGTATGTTCACAATTCGTTATGCAGTTGTATGATTTTGGTTATGTGATTAGGCTTTCTCAGCCTTGATTCTGAAATCACTAAAAAATGCTGTCTTACTCTTTGTTTACACCTACAAATCTGGAGGCTGGAGACTGGTGTCTTAACAAATTTTAGCTCTAAATTGTTTATTTTATTGATGGGGGGACAAAGGGTGGAGGAAAAGTGCTTTCTGTATTCTTCCTTTCTACTACTCTACATTTTTATTTAAGGAGAAGTGGAGTTTTGGTTGTGATTGTGTATTGAGAAAGCAATAATTACTTCTTTACACAGTCTCAAATTTGTGTTTTCAGGAGATATTAAATGTGGGAGACATACAGGGATCCAAAATCTATACTTATAAACAGCTGAAGTATTTTGACTATGACTGTTCCTGCTACTCAAACCACAATTATTAGAAAAATCTTACTGAAAACGTCTATGCCTTAAGTGCCATGCTAAGGGCATATTATATTATATTCTCACAAAACCATATTGAACATGTATTATTATTATTATATTCATTTTAAGTATAAGAAAACTGAAGCATTAAGAAATTGACTTCTCCAAATTTAGACAGCATTAACATCTGAGTGAAGATTCAAGCCAAACTTTATATACAATATTCTAAAACCTGTGTATTTTCCATGTGGCATACATGATCGCATTGGTTGAGTTGAGACATGCCTGCCACTTGTTACACAGCATCTTCAGGGGGCTACTAAAAGGAGCAACAGCCCTTTGCTTTTTTACTCTTGTAGTTTTGCCCATTTGAGATTGTCTCCTTCCTCTTTAAACATCCGTGCCAATTCATCTGCTAATACCTTTTTTTGGGGGGGGGGGTATTTTTGTTTGTTTTTCCTTCTGGGTGATTCTTCAGTCCCTCTGAGCCACGATTATAACCCTGTCCTCTGACCTTCTGTGGACCTGAGAACTTGAAGGGATCTGTGAGATGACCTCTCTGAACCTCCTCGTTTTTCACATTGAGAAACTGAAGCCCAGTGGTGTTAAGTCGTAGAACTAAAGATTGGTTGGTTTTCAGGGCTAGAATTCCCAACATAGTCCTTCTATGATATGTTATATCTTCCTTAAATAAGACAATGTAATGTGTGATCATATATTGTCTTCTCTTATTTTATGCATGTGGGGCCTTCTTTTCTGTAAGCAGCCTGTGATGGCCACCATGTCAGCAACTTCCTCATATCTGCCATAGCACTTCATTATTAGAAATAGGCTCTCATCCGATGCTTGTAGGATTAAATCTTGTGTCCAAGAACAGATTATCACAATTCCAAAGAGAATGGGTTTTAGTATAAGACATTTTGTTATATGTGAGTCTGGATCTTCCCAGCCAAGCCTAGGAGGTACTGGCTGAGCATCGTACTAGGCAATGAGCTCTGTTCGTGACTGATTCACTATTTACTCATGTGCAATAGTGTAGAGAGAATTACTCACAAGTAGATTCCAAATCTTGGGCAGTGAATATACATTATTTTTGCTATAGCTTGGTATACATACAGTTAGGACAACACCTGTTAAATTAAATTTGTAGGTTAGTGGATTGTATGATAGGAGGAAAAGAAGAATGGCAATCTTTGTAAATAAGAGGTAAGAAGCATAACATAAAGTTACTAATGGTTATCTTTGTACTGGAATAAACTAGAATGTTGCTAATAGGTGCTTTTATAGACTTAGATAAGCATGTCTGCCCTGCAATCATGATTAGATTATATTTATTGCTAGCTTGTTTGAATGATTTTTTTTGGTCTTTTAGTCCTTTTAAGCATGTTGCCCAAAGATTCATTATTTGAAAAGATATTACAGTTACCAAAAGCAGGAGACCATTGTTGTAGCTACTGGTTTATCAAAGATTGGTTGTGAAAAATATAAACAAAAATGTTTTTAATTCAGTCTTGATTAGAATGTGAAATATAACTGCAGGAAAGCCATGAACCTCAATCAATACTTTAATAAGAAAATATGAAATAATATAAGTCAGAACTTGAACTTTCTTTTTTTTATTTAATTTTTTAATTATGTTATGTTAGTCACCATAAAGCACATCATTAGTTTTTGATGTAGTGTTTCATGATTCATTGTTTGCCTATAACACCCAGTCCTCCGTGCAATACATGTCCTCTTTAATACCCATCACCGGACTAGCCCATCCCCTTACCCCTCTCCCCTCTAAAACCCTTAGGGGGAGATGAACCATGAGAGACTGTGGACTCCTAGAACTTGAACTTTCTATTACATTGTGTTGAAGAATTAAAGAAAGTTTAGCAACTAGTCAATTTTTTGGTACCATAATATTAAAGTTAGATCTACACTGGTTATGTATCTTGTCAACCTGAAGTTGAGTTTCTGAGTTTATTTGCTAAAAAGGTAATTTTCTTAATATTGAGAATTTTTTATTATAGCTTGAAGAATGATTGACTTTAAAATTGAGACTGGATGTTTGAGCAAACCATATGTGTCAGGATGTTGATTGTAAAATTTATGTTTATTTCCTTAAAGGTGTTAACTCTGTCTGAGATATAAATTTTCCACACCAAGCTTGGTGATAATTAGGTGCTTAGGACATTATCTACCTCTTATTCCTTCTTAAAATTAGAACCATATCTATAAACATATACCTCTGTATGAGTCAATTTTATAAGTAAAACTTGTGACTCCAATTATTGACTTGAAATCAGGGCAGAGTTATAATTTTTTATGACAATAGGATTAGAACTGAACCTGATTTGGTCTAAATAAGAGTCTGCAAAGGAATTGACAAGAATAGCTAACTGTTATTGCTGTCGGGTGGGCTGGCTCCAGAACCTGTTCTCAACTGTTATGCCATATGTATTTTCTGAGTAGGCATATGTGAGAAAGGTGAAGAAAAGGAATGAGTAGGTAGTGAACAAATCTTCTACAGACCAAGGAGACTCTGTCAGGATAAAGGCAAAAATTAGCTGTCAGATAACATGTGATTGATTTTTAGCAAGATAATACTAATGTGTTTTATAACAAAGACTTGGATAAATAATGAATGAATCATATTTAGATTTTAAAAATTATCTTATGCATTCCAAACTTTTTGCTAGATATATTCAGGCATGATTGAGCTCATGTAAAAACTAAAGATGAAGTGTGGTCATGATCTTCTCTGTGTAACGTTCAAGACTGGGAAGTTGCTAGGAAAGCATTTCATTTGATGAATTGAGAAAAATGCACAGCTGAATGTCAAACTAGGAGCAGAATTTTATTAAGGTCTTTTTTTTTTTTTTTAGATTTTTTATTTATTTATTTGACAGAGATAGAGACAGCCAGTGAGAAAGGGAACACAAGCAGGGGGAGTGGGAGAGGAAGAAGCAGGCTCATAACAGAGGAGCCTGATGTGGGGCTCGATCCCAGAACGCTGGGATCACGCCCTGAGCTGAAGGCAGACGCTTAACCGCTGTGCCACCCAGGGGCCCCAGAATTTCATTAAGGTCTTAATGAGATTATGTGTGTGCACACTTCTATGTGTCTGTGAGTACACAATACATAAATATGATCTATTATTGAGGTCTAAGAGGTCTTTCATGATAATACAGGATTCAAAGATAAATAGTAAATTTGTCTATTTGACTAATGGGCAAACATATTTAGAAAGTGAGAGGTTTTTGTTTGTTTTCAAATCCTATGTAGTAGCTTCTATTATTTGATCAGTTTTTCTTCTCTCATTGTGTTTTTCTGTTTGGGTGGAGAACACTGGCCTGTCATATTGATTTGGGGCGTGGCTATGTGACTTGAGTTATCCAGTGAAATTTTTGCAAGTATGACAGCTCCCATAGAGACCCTAAGAAAGATTAATGTCTCTGTTTCCCAAATGGGGGTATATAGGTCCTAAACTTGACCTGCATTTAGAGCAGGGGTACTGTAGCTAATCCCCTGATCCATTAGCAAGAAGTAGGTGTTTGCTGTTCAAACTGCTGAAATTTTCTAATAGTTTACTGCAAGCAAATATTTAGTAATATAGCTAGTACTTTGGTAACTAATTTTCAGAAATTATTGATCCGTGATAAAATTTATTATGAAGATTATTCTTTGCACAAGAATATATTTTTAGTTTTCTTTGCACCAATGAACAATCTTAGATTGAATAGAAACAGAGTTGTTCGGCCTTCTGGCAACTTTAAGGAAGGTCTTACATGTCAAGACGTATTCAGAAAAAAAAGATTGGAAATGTAATAACGTGTATAGTTGTTGATTCAGAATGAATTTTCTAAAATAACAAAAATAAAATAAGAATATATAGATTAAGAAGTAAAACAAAATGGGTTGCAAGAAACCCAGACAAAGCATTTAGGCCATGGGAAAAACTATTTGGAGAATATGGGGACTCATATAACTTTCAGAAGAGCAAAGAGACACATGATTGTCTTGAACAAGTAAAACCAGAAACTCAAATTGTACCAGAATACTCTTGCTCAGACTTTAGCCTCTGCTTTCCTCACTGCATCTTAACTTCCTTTTCTCTTTTTTTTTTTTTTTTAAGATTTTATTTATTTATGTGACAGAGAGACAGCCAGCGAGAGAGGGAACACAGCAGGGGGAGTGAGAGAGGAAGAAGCAGGCTCCCAGCGGAGGAGCCCGATGTGGGACTCGATCCCATAACGCCGGGATCACGCCCTGAGCCGAAGGCAGACGCTTTAACGACTGCGCTACCCAGGCGCCCCATTAACTGCCTTTTCTCTTACTGTGAACCATCTACATGGCAGATGAAGCCCTGGGTAGTCTCTGAAAGCATATAAAGCACTGCAACCAGGGAGAGACTTCCTTGTCTCTTTGTTTCCAGAAAGAAAATTCCCAGTTAAGGACTCTTGATTGGACCACCTGATGTCACATGCTCATCTTCAGGCTAATTAACTCTGCCTTGAGGTAGTGTATTATGATGGAAAGTTTCTAGTAGAACTCCATGACTGAAAAAGATGGAGAAAATATCCTGTAGGTGTGTTATTCCCAGAAGAAAGGTGCTTCCTGGGTGGGAAAAAAAAAATAGATAACAAATTTAGAGGATTTGAAAAAGTAATCAGATAATCTGAAGCCCGGTAAAAATTTATTGTAGCGGGTGCATATTCAGAAGTCCTTGATTTGATTTTAGGTCAGTGTTTCTCAAAATATGGACCATGGATCATCTGCATCAGAAATCACTGGAAAGTGTGTTACAAAGGATCGATGACCTGACTCTATTGCTTACCTACAAATTCAGAATCTCTGTGACAGGGACCAGGAATCTGCATATTAAATTAGTCCTTCTGATAATGACAAAACCCTACTAAGTTTGGAAACTGCCATTTTAAATTTTCCCACGCAGAAGTGTTTGTGAGATTAAAAGGGAACAAGTTAAACAAGAAGAGATTAGCTATCTGGCCATAAAGGCAGAGCAAGAATGGTTCCCTGATTCTTCGTAGATAGGGCATGCAATTTTGCTTCCATATTTTCTGGTATCTCAGTTGCAGTATTTTTACTAAAGTGGGTCTAATTATATTTTCTCTTTTTAAATCTTCCTTTTCTCATGACTCAGTTTATTTGTTAACCAAGACTTCTCTAACTCCACTTCAGCAGTCTTTCTGTATTTTCTCTCCTCTGTTCCCACTGAGGTGTTTTCAGTCAGTCTCCAATTACTTCTCATATTCCATCTGTATTACTAGAATACAATTCACCCAACTGTATCCGAAACCCAGAGGCCCAGATGTATTTCAGAATTTTTTTGTTTTATAAATATGAGCTACATGTCCTATATTAGGAGCGTTTGAGTCAATACTCCATATTCAAACATTAATATTTCTGCAGTGAAACTAAGTGGGGTATAGATTTATAAAAAGCCTCCTGTCAATTTAGGTTTTTTGCTGTGAATGAGTTACCACTGAACTGGGGTCTTGGAATTGCAGGTAGGAGAATTTTTCATAAGTAGCCTTATTTCTTGCCTCCAATTCCTCTTTCTGTTAAAGAGTTGTTATATACTTGTATTCCATTTGCAAAAACTCTATTCTGGACACTCCAGGAGAGGCAAAGAGGAAAAGAACAGAGAACAGAATGCCTCCTTTCAAAGATGTTCTTTTTTTTTTAGGAAAAAAATAGACATGAAGAGAAATACTTTAAGGGACTAAATGAAGGAAGGGTACAGGGGGATAAAGGGTAAAAGTCTGCCACGCATCGGGGTTTGATTTGGAGAGTTTTTGTGGTGCGGAGGGAATACTGACAAATTCCTCCTCAGGATCTCAGCTGTTTGAATGTCCCACGCAGATTTGAGGGGCTACCTGTTGACATGGTATCTTTACACACCCTATACTACCTATATGGATGAGGGTAGGTTTTGTCACAAATTCTCAACGCACCCTTGTATCACTCACCTGTCTGTTTTCTTATCATTTCTTGTCATACAATAAGCAACAATAAAAATCCCACATCATACAAAGATTTGAGTTTATTGCTCACATGTCTGGAGTCATCTGGGGGTTCAGTGGGCGGCCCTCCTCAACTGTGCTAGACTTACATGCCCAGAGTTGCTTGGTGGTCAGCTGATCTAGACTGTTTTGGCTGGGCAGCTGTGGCAGCTGGAGCTACATGGCTCTGCTTCATGTACCTTCCTCCTCCAAGCCATCTCACAGCATTTTCTCACGGCAGTGACAGGGGCGTAATAAAGCAAGCCGCCATGTGCAAGCCCATTTCAAGCTTCTGTTTGTGTCCACTGCTAACATCCCATTGGCCTAGGCAAGTTACATGGCTGAGCCAAAGTCAAGGGGCAGAGCAGGTTGCCCTCTCCCCAGATGGAGGATCCGGCAAGGTTACATGGCAGAGGGTATGGACACAAAGAGGTGTGAAAAATTGAGATAATATTTGCAATCTTCAACACTTCTCTTTCATAGACTTCCTGTTTTAACCTTTATGAAACAGTATGATATCACTGCAATTTCTTTCCTTTTTTTTTTTTAATGATTCACCCATACAACCTTTGTCCTGGTAATCTTGAATCATTTTCTATTCCTGTATGTACAATGTGACTGTCCCTCTGCTTAGGATGTTCTTCTCCCTCACTCCATTAATCCTATAAAGTCTATCTGGAATGTACATGAGGCTTTCCCTCTGTGTGACAGATATTTGTGGGTGGTACCCCATGCTAAACAACAGATAGAAGGCAGGGTCACTGTCAGTTTCATCTTAGCATAATCCACTGTGCTTTGGACAAATAGCGTCTTGAGAATAGCATGGCTAAGTTTATGAATAAAAGGCTCTGCCAAGAGGTTCACCATTGAAAAGAAAAGTGTTAAAAATGTGGACTGGCTGGGACAAATTTTCCTTGTCTTATGAGTTAAAAAAAGAAGAAAAATCATCAAAAGGGAGAAAATTTGAATCTTTAGTTAGGGCTTGGATCATAAATGATACAGGGATTGGTGTAAGGGTGGAAATATCATACACTCTGAGATCACTACTTCAAATTCTCATATTTTCAACTTATTCTTTTTTTTTTTATTTTATTTTGTTATATTAGTCACCATACAGTACATCCCCAGTTTTTGATGCAATGTTCCATGATTCATTATTTGTGTATAACACCCAGTGCACCATGCAATATGTGCCCT
Source organism: Ursus maritimus (assembly GCF_017311325.1). Classification (NCBI taxonomy): domain Eukaryota; kingdom Metazoa; phylum Chordata; class Mammalia; order Carnivora; family Ursidae; genus Ursus; species Ursus maritimus. Next base: position 15,624,814 of record NW_024424675.1, read on the forward strand.
CCTTAATGCCCATCACCGGCCTATCCCGATCCCCCACCCCCCTCCCCCCTGCAGCCCTCAGTTTGTTTCCCAGAGTCCACAGTCTTTCATGGTTCATTCCCTCTTCTGTTTACCCCCCCTTCATTCTTCGCTTCCTTCTCCTACTGATCTTCCTAGTTCTTATGTTCCATAAATGAGCGAAACCATAGGATAATTGTCTTTCTCTGCTTGACTTATTTCACTTAGCATAATGTCCTCCAGTCCCGTCCATGTTGCTGCAAATGTTGTGTAATCGTTCTTTCTGAGGGCTGAGGAATATTCCATTGTATATATGTTTTTTGTAGAAATTTAGGCAGGTTATAGACCTGAGAATTTCATTTTCCTTAACCTTCCATAACGTATTGGAAAAATTAAATGAAGTATATAAACTATGTAAGGCAACTGGCACATCATAGGCATTCAGCAACGTCAGTTTACAATTCCTTTTCTAAATCGTTAAAAAGAAAAGAAGCAAAATTATATAAAACAACTTATATTAATCTTTCCTTGAGTAATTTCATGTAGTTGGTATTATTCATTTTTGGATTAGTTTCCTATTCTATCATTCCTCTGATAACAGATCACTTGTGAGCCTTGTGATGCACACAGATATAGAAATGAGGCACCTTGACCTCTGACCACCCGTGATTTGTGAAAATGCTGGTCAGCTCATATGACATCCTCTGCCTGATGTGCCTGCCGCACAGCCCAGATCGTTGGCAAAACATAACCTGCAAACCTTCTGCAAAGCCTTTTGTGACATCTGGAGATAATGCTGATGTTTGATGTCCTGATCCAATTCATCTCCTTATGGAGAAAACCATGTGTCTGTACCATTGTCTGCATAGATTCAAACACACAGCACTTGCACTGAAATAATCCAGCAGATTCAGGAGCAAGAAAGAAGAAAAATGATGGTGGCTCCAAAGTGACCCTAAACCTACTGTGTACCTTGTTCTAACATTGCTCAGCTACCCAGAAGCTTGCTGCTAGTCTTCCAGAGACTCAAAACAACCCTTTAAGGGCTCAATGAAAGTGATTTATATGCAGTAGAGGAATATCACAATACCAGTTCTGTGGTCAGAGAGAAGTGAATTGTTAACCTTGGTACTTTGGGTTTTGGTTTGTCAATTACGTAAAGATGCTCCCAACAGTGTACTTGCCCTTCGAATATTAAACACCTGGCAATCGGCCACATCCTGTGGAGCTGAGATCTTTCTTTTGATTTGAAAAGCAGCATCATAGTTGGGTTTCCACTTAAGTGACTTTCAGCTGCTTTTGAATTGCCTGAAGTTGAATGAAAATATGTTTTACCAGGTGTTTTCCAAGCAAGGTTGGTCAGAAGTCTGCCAGAGTAGTTGGGAACTGGTTTGGTAATATGTGTAATGACTGGGCTCACCAATCTCTGAAAACAAATAATAAAGATAGAAAGACATAGTATATCTATAATAAACCACTTCTTTATATTTTTATGAGAACATGTCAAACCTCTATCAAAGGCTGGGAAGAAGCAAAGGCATATTCATTTAATTAAACATTGCCAAATGGAAGACCAGGAAGCAAATACTTACTCTGGGACAACTGTTTATGCAAGAATAAAAATAACAGGGAGCACTTTCTTGCCTGGGCTCATGCACGAGGCAGTCTGATGAAGTGGAAGAAATTGATAGGAAACTTGACTCCTAGTTCTCTGGGATAGAGATTCATATAGCATCGTATTAAGTGGAGATGCTGCCACGATGAACACTTGTGGAGGTGAGGCAGGAGACGCAGGATTGGACAGAGGGAGAATTCAGTCCCAATGAAGCAGGATATGCTAAGAGCAGGACCCCAGTGTGATCAGTCTTTGGGTATAGGCCACTCTGGAAGTAGGCACAGTCTTGGACAAGGCTGTGTCTTCAGTGGAGGCAGTCTCCACGGAGGGCTGGCAGTGGAGGCCATCTTCTTGCAGCATTCCAGCAAACGGAGGGATAAATCCTTCATTCCTGAAGAGGGATTTGGATATCACATCACTGCACTACCTCACCATTTTCCCCCCTCATATTCTAATCCATAGGTGTTACTTCCACCACCTCCTATCTCAAAACATTAAACAATGATCAAAAGTGCCGATTCATAGATAAGTTTTCTTTTTCTTTTTATAAAATGATAGTAATTCAAGCCTGTTACTTTATATTAATTGAGTCATATGTTCATTGAACTCAGCAAATATGCAAAGGATTGGGAATGCTTTGGTGAGCAAAACAAAGCCCCTGTCCTCTTGGAGCTTACATACTCATTTGTGACTAATCCAATTAAGTGCAGTTATTATTCTTGGCTTCCTAAGGATTGCCACTTGGTCAGTATATTGCAATAGTTAGCCAGTGATCAGTCAAAATATATTCTTAAATACCTTGCTTTTATGCCTTCTATGCCTTGTCAAGGAGATCTGTGCCTGAGAGCCACCTTCAGAATTCAGGAAATTTACTAGACAGTTTTAGGTTTCACTTCCGATTATGCAGTGCCTCAAGGTCAGCCAGAGGTGAATGATTGAGGTTTGTACTTTCCCATGTTTTTTGTGGCATGCACATAGCACTCTGTACATGCAAGAGGCCTTTTAGGTCCCCGGGAATATATTGGAGCTTTTCAAAGTTCCTTCTGGTCCTGCAGTTCTCCAGGACTCCCTTTTAAAATTTTTGTCTAGGATCTAGAATTCCCTAACTCAAATCACAGCTTTAGGCATCTGAAAAATAACTGAAAGATTGCTATTGTTTATACCAATCGCCTAGGGATAGGGCTTTTCCATTTTTCTATTTTTATTTTTATTTTTTTTAATGAGCTGAGCTGTGAATCAAATCAAATAGCCATACAAACGTGGAAATGAGAGATTTTCTAGGGAGCTATCAGTTTGGACAAAATATTGACTGTGCTCTAAGCGTGAGGCTTTTAACAGAACTCCAAAAGATGCCAGGCATCTTCAGCTGTTAGGCTGCTGGCTTTTCATGGCTACAGTGCCCCTGCGCTGGTAAGGGAGAGCACGGTTGGAATAGCTGAAAGTTTAAATGCCATTCGATCTACTGTCTGTCTTGGATATGTCAGTCATTTCTCTTGGACAAGCAATTTTTAGTTGGTTCAGTGGTTTTGGTTAATTTCAAGAGTTCTGAAATTATTGGTTTTAATTGTTTTGCCAGTATTTTCATTGTTTTTGTAGAAGAGCAGGTTCATGGACATCCTCACTCCACCGTTCCATCAACTTATCTATCCTTGGGTTCTTAAACTTTATGGTGATGTACCTTCATGTGGCCGTTTTATTTAATTTTCCTTTATTGTCCCAGGCTTTTCCAATTAAGAAATGGATATATTGGGGCACCTGGGTGGCACAGCGGTTAAGTGTCTGCCTTCGGCTCAAGGCGTGATCCCGGTGTTCTGGGATTGAGCCCCACATCAGGCTCTTCCGCCATGAGCCTGCTTCTTCCTCTCCCACTCCCCCTGCTTCTGTTCCCTCTCTCGCTGGCTGTCTCTATCTCTGTCGAATAAATAAATAAAATCTTAAAAAAAAAAGAAATGGATATATTTTACCTTTGGTAATAGTTCGTTTGTTTAAAGATTTTATTTGTTTATTTGACAAAGAGAGTGAGGGAGAGAGCACAAGCAGAGGGAGCAGCAGAGGGAGAGGGAGAAACAGGCTCCCCGCTGAGCAGGGAGCCTGATGTGGGGCTCTATCCTAGGACCCTGGGATCATGACCTGAGCCAAAGGCAGATGCTTAACCAACTGAGCCACCCAGGCGCCCCCCCTTTGGTAGTATTTCTCATGATTTTTTAAAATAATTTCTTCCCCAGGGCACCTAGGTGGCTGAGTCGGTTAAGAGGCACACTCTCGGTTTCAGCTCAAGTCATGATCACAGGGTCGTGAGATCGAACCCTGCGTCGGACTCCATGCTCAGCAGGGAGTCTGCTGGAGATTCTCTCCCTCTGTCCCTCCCACCACTCACATTCGCTCCCTCCCTCTCTAAAATAAAATAAAACTTTAAAAAAATTAAAAAATTAACAAATTTCCTTTCTCTTTTCCCTTTTTTCTCTAAATGCCTACTTCTCGTGTAAATTTTCAGACCTGTAATTATTTCTCTCCTATTTCTCTCTGTAACCTTTTTTCTATTTTCTCAGCTCTTTCCTTGATATTATCTTCTCAATCTGTTTTTGAATTTTTATTTTGATGCTCATATTTTTAATTTCTAAAAATTGTTTATTCTCTATTATTTAAAAAGAACTGCATACTGTTCTTGTTTTGCAAATATAATTTTTTTATTTTTCACTGTTGAAAACCGATTAGCATTTCTCATGAACTTTTGCTTGATATTTTCTAGAATGTTGTATTTTTTTTTTCTGCTCATTTCATCTTTCTTATGTTGGTAGCATATTATAATGTCAGGTGGTCCCTCGTTGTCTATTTCATGTTAAGAGTGAGGCAACTTATTGGCCACTGTATGTGCTTTGGTGGGCCTTTTGGGTGGGATTTACATTAGGGTGATTATTTGGTTTATGAACAGAACATTTAATTGGGGGACTCATGCTAGTATGTAAGCAAAATTTTTTTCATTGGGGACACTAAATTCCATCAGAGAAGAAATATTGTATCACTTGAATGGGAGCTAAAAGTCTGGTCTCTGGCATTCTGTGTATAGACATAATATTCCTTTATTCTTTAACCCCACATCTTGCCTCTTTTGTGTACTTCAGCCATAATATTTGGTGCCTCTGAATGCCATGCCTTTCTAGGTTTCTTGAGGGAAATTATCCCTACCACTGTCCTTTACCTGTGTCCTTTACAGTGACCTTAGGCTGCATTTTTTCTGCATCTGTGAACTCAGTTACCATCTTCCATCTGCTTTCTGCCTTCCAAAACTGTTGAAATATTTTGTCTGCTAATGAAGACCGTCTCCTCTCCAATCTCTTTGTCCTTGATTTACAGCATATTATACCTTACTTTTATTGGTGGGACTCTATTTTTTTAAATTTTTTAATATGTTTTATTCCAGTATAGAAATATTTCATTTTTTTATTATAAGAATATTTTTTTATTATGTTAGTCACCATACAGTACATCCCTGGTTTTTGATGTAAAGTTCGATGATTCATCTAAAGATTATGTATTTTTTATTCTTCAAATATTTTTAAAAGATTATCTATTTCCTCTTCTTTTTAGTGGGACTTCTTTTAGAGTCCCACAATAACCATATTGCATGGTGCACTGGGTTATTGGTGGGACTCTAAAAGAAGTCCCACTAAAAAGAAGAGGAAATAGACAATCTTTTAAAAATATTTGAAGAATAAAAAATACATAATCTTTAGATTGAAGTCTTTTTTTGATTTTGTAGTCAAATCTCTGGATATTTTCTGTTAAAAAAGCATTATAAATAAATAAATAAATAAATAAATAAATAAATAAATAAATAAAAACATTATTTGAGAGAGAGTATACCCTCAAGCATGAGCAGGGAGGGTAGCGAGAGGGAGAGGGAGAAGCAGCCTCCCCACTAAGCAGGGAGCCCGACGCAGGGCTCAATCCCAGGATCCTGAGGTCATGACCTGATCTGCAGGCAGATGCTTAACTGACTGAACTACCCAGGTGCCCCGTTTGGACTATTTTCCGTATTAGACTCATTATTAACAATTATTAAATTCCAGCATGTGAGCAGCTTTTGAATTTGGATATGAGGAATATTTCACAAAAAGTAATTTGTCATATTAATGCAATTTTGAAATTAAAATTGCCAATTAAGTTATAACATATAAGGTGCACAAATCATGAACTCAATGTTTACATATACACGTATCCACTTTACTACCTAGGGTTAGATACAGAATATTTCAGCATTGCAGAAGACTTTTTCATGTCTCCTTTCAGTCAAAACTCCTCTCAAAGACAACCACTCTTTTGAATTTTATGGCTATAAAATTAGTTTTGTTTGTTCTTGAACTTCATATAAATGGAACCATACAAGATGAACTCTTCATGTCTGGCTTCTCTGGCTCAGTATTGCATTTATGAAAGTCATCATGTTGTGTGATACACTAACTTTTTTCATTATTGTTCAATACTTCATTGTATAGATATGCCTTTATTTATTTATTTATTTATTTATTTATTTATTTATTTATCGTTCTATTGTTAATGAACGTTGGTGTTGTTTTCAGTCTTTTTTTCTATTATGAATAAAGCTGATATGCACATCCAGTTACAATTCTTTAAAAAATTATTTTGTAAAAGTATTGGTGCATACATAGCCAGTCAACAAAAATCAAAACCTTAAAAAGGAAGAAATGGATTTGATACATTGATATATGTGACATATAATTGTCACATAAGGGAGTTAGTGTGATGTCCCTCACCTGGTATAGGAAGTCAGAGATGTTGGTGGTTTTCAAAAATTAGAAGAAATCTGTTTCCTAAGGAATGAGAAAAACATTATGAATTAGATAAATATTTTGAATTATTACCTTTTTGCTAATCATGGTGCAATTACACAATTCTCTTTCTGTGATGCCTTGCTGCTCACATTTTCAAGTGAATTGGGTGACACAAACCAGATACTTCATGAAATTGATTATAATCTGTGGTATTTACAAGGGTTACAATTTCACCTAAGTACCACATAAGTGGTTTGTTTAAACATCTCAGTTATATTTTATGAGTTGGATTTCTTCTATAATTGGGAGGGAAATGAAGCCATTAAGACTTACTCTTTGGCACTGTCACCACTATTTCCATTAGTTTGTCAAATTAAAGATTATATAATGCTATTAAAAACAGCTGTTTGTATAAAACCAATTTCTCTAAAATGTAAACAAATGAGCTTTATTTCTTTTGCCTAAAACTGTCAGATCAACATATTTATGTAAGACATTGGTTCTTAAGGTGTGGTCCCATAGTAAAAGCATCAGTTTAAGCATCACTTGGGAACTTGTTGGAAATGCAAATTTGTGGGCTTCACCCCATCCCTACTGAATCAGAAACTCTGGGGTCAAGGCCCAGTAATCTATATTTTAACATGTTCTCCAGGTGATGCTGATACACACTGAAGCTTGAGAACTATAGTTGAAGACATGGATTTTTAATCCTGGCTGTGCATTGGAGTCGCCATGCAATTTCAGAGAATACTGAAGCCTGAGTCCTACCTCCAGAATTCCTATTTTAATGGGCCAAGGTGGTGTGGACTTTGGGATTTTTGAAATCCCCTGAAGCAATTCTAATGTGTGGCCAAAGATGAGAACTATTTTTTTTTTAACAGGATCAAAAGAAATAGCATCCTAGGCTTGCTAATTTTTGGTCACTGGATGGAGTGAGATCTGCAAACTATCACTTGCATTTGAGCTAAGTCTTTGATAATGTTCCTGTCTTCATCTGAGTCTGATTAAGAAAATTAAGTACCTTCAATCCAAATTGGCAAAGAAGAAGTCAAAATGTCTCTTTTCTCAGATGACATGATACTCTATATGGAAAACCCAAAAGAATCCACTCCCAAACTATTAGAAGTTATAGAGCAATTCAGTAATGTGGTGGGATACAAAATCAATGCTCAGAAATCAGTTGCATTTCTATACACGAATAATGAGACTGAAGAAAGAGAAATTAGGGAATCCATCCCATTTACAATAGCACCAAAAACCATACGTTACCTTGGAATTAACTTAACCAGAGACGTAAAGGACCTATATTCTAGAAACTATAAATCACTCTTGAAAGACATTGAGGAAGACATAAAAAGATGGAAAGATATTCCATGCTCATGGATCGGAAGAATTAACATAGTTAAAATGTCCATGCTACCCAGAGCAATCTACACTTTCAGTGCTATCCCGATCAAAATACCGATGACATTTTTCAAAGAACTGGAACAAATAGTCCTTAAATTTGTATGGAACCAGAAAAGGCCCCGAATCGCCAAGGAACTGTTGAAAAGGAAAAACAAAGCTGGGGCATCACAATTCTGGATTTCGAGCTGTACTGCAAAGCTGTGATCACAAAGACAGCATGGTACTGGCACAAAAACAGACACATAGACCAGTGGAACAGAATAGAGAACCCAGAAATGGACCCTCGGCTCTTTGAGCAACTAATCTGTGATAAAGCAGGAAAAAACATCCGGTGGGAAAAAGACAGTCTCTTCAATAAATGGTGCTGGGAAAATTGGACAGCTCTATGCAAAACAATGAAACTTGACCACTCTCTCACACCATACACAAAAATAAACTCCAAATGGATGAAAGACCTCGATGTGAGACAGGAATCCATCAAAATCCTAGAGGAGAACATAGGCAGCAACCTCTATGACATCGGCCAAAGCAACCTTTTTCATGACACATCTCCAAAGGCAAGAGAAACAAAAGATAAATTGAACTTGTGGGACTTCCTCAAGATAAAAAGCTTCTGCACAGCCAAGGAAACAGTCAAAAAAACTAAGAGGCAGCCCATGGAATGGGAGAATATATTTGCAAATGATGCACAGATAAAAGACTGGTATCCAAGATCTACAAAGAACTTCTCAAACTCAATACGCGAAAAACAAACAAATAAAAAAATGGGCAGAAGATATGAACAGGTATTTTTCCAATGATGACATACAAATGGCTAACAGACACATGAAAAAATGTTCAAAATCACCTGCCTTCAGGGAAATTCAAATCAAAACCACACTAAGATACCACCTTACGCCAGTTAGAATGGCAAAAATTGACAAGGCAGGAAACAACAATTGTTGGAGAGGATGTGGAGAAAGGGGATCCCTCCTACATTGTTGGTGGGAATGAAAGTTGGTCAGCCACTCTGGAAAACACTGTGGAGGTCCCTTAAAAGTTAAAATATGAGCTACCCTATGACCCAGCCTATTGCACTACTGGGTACTTACCCCAAAGATACAGACGTAGTGAAGAGAAATATGTACCCCAATGTTCATAGCAGCATTGTCCACAATAGCTAAATCGTGGAAGGAACCGAGATGCCCTTCAACAGATGACTGGATTAAGAAGATGTGGTTCATATATATAATGGAATATTACTCAGCTATCAGAAAGAACGATTTCTCAACATTTGCTGCAACATGGACGGCACTGGAGGAGATAATGTTAAGTGAAATAAGTCAAGCAGAGAAAGACAATTATCATATGATTTCTCTCATCTATGGAACATAAGAACTAGGAAGATCGGTAGGGGAAGAAAGGGATAAAGAAAGGGGAGTAATCAGAAGGGGGAATGAAGCATGAGAGACTATGGACTCTGAGAAACAAACTGAGGGCTTCAGAGAGGAGGGGGGTGGGCAATTGGGATAGACTGGGGATGGGTAGTAAGGAGGGCACATATTGCATGGTGCACTGGGTGTTATACGCAACTAATGAATCATCGAACTTTACATCGGAAACCGGGGATGTACTGTATGGTGACTAACATAATAAAAAAACATTAAAAAAAATCAAAGAAGATTAAAAAAAAGAAAATTAAGTACCTTCAGAAAGCAAATGACTATCAAGTGTTAGAAATGGCTCTTTTGTTCCAGTTTAGTAGAGAATCCTTCAGTTAAGAAAATATAAATACAGATACAATAGCAGCTCATTCAGTGGTATACATGAAGAGGATATTGTAAAGTAAGCTTCTTGGTTAAACAGAGTACTTCAGTCAAAAAGGGAAATCAATTCTGCATCCTTCCTAGGTTATGGGGAATCTGGAGGGAGTGCCACTCTGGTTTGTTCTTTTACATCTAGTTCTTTAAAGTGAAACAATGCTGCAGGCCCCTGTTATCCTCAAATTCCTCATTTAAACCAAGACTCAACCAATAATATCTCTTATTTCCTTTGTGTTAGAATGTTTTACTTTTCCCTGGCTATAGGAGATATTTTTTTGTGGGGTATGGTGGGGATGGAGAGCCATAGACACCTTGAAAATCAAGATGTGGGGGAAGGGTCATTCTCTGCTAATGTATTGATTAGAGTCGCAGAATGTTAAGTTTATGTATTGGTGAAACCTCCAACTATAAGCCATCAGAATGAAGGAGGAAATTTGCTAAAATTGCTTAACTAATTCTTACTCTGATAACATCTCTGTTATTCAGGTGAAGAGGAGGGGCTGAAATCAGGAAGGGGTCGTGAACAGGTGTGATGGAAGACATGTTTCTGTAACTTATATGAACTTTTTTGAGAACTGCCTAGATAATCATGAGGCATCCCTATCATTCCTGGAAAGCCACAAGCAATACATCCTACTAAGATTTTGTAAGCCAGAGCATCCTGACATCTCTATCATAACAGCTATACAATTTCCTAAGACTCTGAAGGTCAAACTAGTTCACCTTTCTCTTCCTTAACCCCTCCCCCCCCCCCACCGTGGTCATGAGTAACTCTAATAAGGCTCTGATAAGGTTCTAAGTGATGTGGGCTGATCAGAGAAACAGAATGCCATTGCTTTGCTCTTTGCAAGGTATCTGCATTCTTCTGTGAATATTGGAGAACTAGTCTGGATCTTGTTCAAAATGACCCAGTGGCAAATGCCTCAATGATTTCTCTCTTCTAGATTGAGTATTTGTTAATGTTAATGTGAATATCTAAGGAGACAAGACAGCTGTCTTCCTTGGTCAGTTCTTCCTATTGGGATTCAGCCATGAGTTATCTAAGTAAGGGTTTCTCTTTAGTCAGAGATCCTTATAGGCATTTGATGAATGCTTATAGGTTCTATAAACATGAAAATGGTGGTGATGAGATTATTTACGTAAGCAGGTCTTGGCTGCCTGAGAGTGTGCCAAAGTTCAAAGGTATAAATCCTTCTTGAGTCATTTAGTGGAGATGGTATAGAAATCTAGAAATTATGCTCTTATACTAGGATCCCTTCAAATGTGGGATGAAAAATACTACCATAAACTTAGCTAAATACAACTGAATTCATGTAGAAGTCCTCCCAGATTCCCCAAGAATTGGGCTTTCATTACATTCCCTGTCCAGGCTTTCCAATGAATCTAACTTTTGGGTTTTAAAAGAGTCTCTCACAGTAGAGATGTTCTGACTCTGTATAGAAGGTGATATGGTTCAAAGCAAGCCGGACATGTTTTCCATCAGCATCTAGAAAATGTTATTCCAAAGTGACCTCAGATTGTAAATATTTGTAGGATTTCCTGGAAATGAGCAAATTTGGAAGAAGATATTCTAGGTGGCATAGCTAAGCTGCTGAATTGTTGAAGAAGGAGGCTTGGCTTTCTCTCACATGAGTTCCAGCAAGAGGGTGGTTGACCCAGGCCTTATTTTTAATTCTGATTGGGAAGTGTATCCACTGGATAGTTTCACTGCTAGGTGAAAATATCTGAGAGGGAAAACCTAACCATTTTTCTGACCAACTTCACCAGACCTGCTAACATTAGTGCTGTGAGACTCTGGATGCAATTTATTTTAAATGAGGAAAGTCCTGATATTTTAACACACAGTTCTCATTCTTTCCAGACATTGTCAGCATAGAAAAACATGGATCCTGGGAATGCTTGTTTCTTTCTTCTTACCAGCAGCTGGGTGGTCCAGCCCAGACCATTTGTTAAACATTATTGGAGACGATTGAGTAAGGATAAACACTTCTTGGCAGGAACAGGAATCAGGTATAGGAGCTGCTATATCCTGTGGGTGAAGATGGAAATTTATATCTTCATTTAAAATAGCCTGTTTGTGACGATCCCCTGAAGAAGACAAGTTTCTTCTCTCAGATGATGAGACACAGTTTCTGAAAAATAATACCTCTCCTCTGGTTTCATTTATTATTATTTTTGTCCCAAATTTTTGTCATTTGAGGCAATTGAGGCATGTGCCCCTGGGTGGCATATATTTTACTTCTTATGATACAACAGAATGTGGAACCCTGGGCCCCTCAGTCAGAAGTTATGGCTTCTAGTCCCTGCTCTGGGATGAACTGTTAATGTCTTTCCATGTCATGTCTCTTCCACAAAATAAAGGTAGTCAATGACTCTTCTTAATCTCTCAGGAATATAATGCAGATGAAGGTAACACTTGAAAAAGTGGTGGTGACTCTTTGAAGAAAGAGTCTATGTAAACATCAGATAAATAAAGAATGATAAAAACGTCAAGCATCTAAGTGTGGGCAAAAATAATTTAGGATGAAACCACATCTAATAGATATTTCTTAAATGCTATTTCCTGCGCTGTGTTTATCTTAGATGAGTCTAATCCAGCCCAATACCACACATGTACAGTGAAATCTGGAAGTCAGGGGTGGGGGCCAGAGGGAGTAGGAAATGTGGGGTGTCAGGGACTGGCTTTTTATGCCTCCTGTGGGAGTTGAGAGGTAGCAGAGAAACTAATCATGTCATTTGCCTGTTTCTAATGAGAACTAACTTAATGGGTTCCTGCACATGTTAGAGACCACTTATATTGGTGTGTTTATTATAACATTATAATTATTTGTGGGCATGCTTTTATTTTTTTCTTAACTATAAATTCTGAGAGTTTAAGGAATGTGTCTTATTCATCATAGTAATTCTAGCATTTCACCAAATGTCTGGTATATAGTAGATGCTCAGGAGGGGCCTGACAAATGAAAAATACTGTTGCCTTCTATTTAAGAGCACAAACTCTTTGTTAGGTGTGTTTCTAAACAATTTTACATGTGATTGCCCATGTTATCCCTATTATAGCCATGGGCACACTCCATTAGCATGAGGCAATACAGATATAAAAGAGAGATTACTGGGGAAATGTAACAGTCAGAAAAATAGTGAAGCGTACATCCTCAGACTCTCTACACCCAGGGCCCAATGGTTCTATAGAGAGGAACCCTGTGCCCGTAAGTGTTCTATATTGGTGGTTCTCAAAGTATATTTCAGACTAGCATCAGTATCACTTGAAAATTTGTTATAAATGCAAATTAGCAGACACAGACCTACAGACTTGGAAGCTCTAGAGGTAAGGCTCAGAAATTTGTGTTTTATCAAGTCCTCCAAGGGGTTCAGTGAGCACTGAAGTTTCAAAATCATAATTCTACATAATTGTGGCAAGAATGGGGTTGGAGGAGAACATGCAGGGAATGTCTGTGAGATTCTAAGCCAATATAAAGTCCCTCATCAGAGAAGTGGACTTGTTAGAAGTGGAGAGGATGGGGGTACTTGGGTGGCACAGTTGGTTAAATGCCCGACTCTTGGTTTGGGCTCAGGACATGATCTCAGGGTCCTAAGACCAAGCCCTGCATCTGCATTCTGTGCAGAGTCTGCTTAAGTTTCTCTCTCCCTCTGTCCCTCCTCCCCACGCTCTCTCTCTCTCAAATAAAGAAATAAATAAACCTTTAAAAAAAAAGAAATGGGTAGGATGGAGCTGGTTCTAGTATCAGCCTGTTCTATTGAGATAACTCAGAGCCTCTAAGCCATCTCTCTGGTGAGCTAGACAAAAGGGGAGAGGAAGAGAGTCTCTGCAGCTATCCACATTCATTCCTTATTAGATGTGCCTTACCCTCCTTGCTCTACAGATGTGGAAAATGAAGCACAGATGGAATGCTTAACTTGCTTAAAGCACTCCATTGAGTGGTGGTGAAACCCTGATTCAAACCTACAGTCTCACTCTAGATCTGTGGTTCTCAAACTTGGTGGGTAGCAGAATCCACCTAGGGCACCTGATAAACAGAAGAGTCCAGGCCCTGACCTACATGAAGGATCCTGTGCCTCTGTGTTCCCCGTAGCTCTCCAGGTGGTTTTGATACACCCCACATTTTATGAAGCACTGTTCTAGCGGACTCAACCCTCGCTAGAGAACATTGAAGAAACACAATGGGTCAGGCTACACCCTTAACCAGTTATATCTGAAACTTTGTTTGGGGCCGTGATTTGGGGCCTTGGTATCAGCATTTTTCAAAGCTCCTAGGTGATCTCAGGTGTAGCCAGGGTTGACGACCACTGCTCTGGAGTCCATTCTCCTAAACAACAGGAGGTAGCAGCCTCCTAGTGAAGGCACTGTATCCAAACTGCTATTGCAGTGCCTGGCAGGTGGTTATACTTGGTGACTGCTGATCTAGAATTTTCTTATGGTCTTATACTTCCCAAACTGCTGTTCTTCCCCCAGATGGGTTTTAGGCAAAGTTTTGAAATCCAAGATTTCTTTTCTTTTTTTTTCTTTTTCTTTTCTTTTCTTTTCTTTCTTTCTTTCTTTCTTTCTTTCTTTCTTTCTTTCTTTCTTTTTTTTTTTTTTGGTCCTCAGCAACTGCTCATCTTCTCTTCCTTTTGATCTTCTAATACCTTCTGGAGTATTTTGCACTCAGGAATTTCCCATGACTCCCTGTTCTTTGAGACTTTACTACAGCCAGATACTCTTGCCAGGGTCCTGCTCCACTCAGGTCTTTCTTAAATACACCTCTCCCCTCAAATTGGGTTACTCTCAATGGAGGCATAGTATAAATCTTTGTAGGTAATCTCAGTGTTATGCTTAGACCATCCCTGGAGTGTCTGTGAAAATGCAGATTCCTGACCCCTCCATAATCCTTGTAAATCAGAATATTTGGGGTGACCATCTCTGGAGTGTCTGTGAAAATGCAGATTCTTGACCCCTCCACAATCCTTGTAAATCAGAATATTTGGGGTTGAGTCTCAGACATCTGTCTTTCAATGTTTTCAAGTGATTCTTTTTCACATTTGGGTTTGAAATTGATGCCTCTCAGCCTAACACAATGTCACGTAGACAGTAGACTTCCATAGACATCTGCTGAACTGACTAGAATGAGTGGATAATTATGTGTCTGATGAAGTCATGTCTCCTGACTGATTATGGCAGGTGTGTAACTTTTCCAGCAGTCTTTTACATTTAACAAAAGCTGCCTGGGGCTACTGACCTTGATTTCTTACTACCATGGACCCCACTTGTACATGCCCTTTCAGAAAGTTTTTCCAACAGAGCTCTTTAATCCCACTTATTTATTACCACTCCCCAGATTTATACCACAGCAGACCCTATTGTTCTCCTTTCTCCACCCATTCAAGGGTACTCAAGGACATAGCAGGTGTCTTACTTTTCCTGCCAGCTGTGTATGCTCCACCTGTAGCCCAGAGAACCCGGCTCCTGCACTTATAAATGTTATTAGAATTTTCTTATTGCCAGTTTCTGGGGTAGCATAACAAGGAGGGCTTGCCCTGTATTTGGAATTGATGGTTTTTAAAGACTCAATTTCCAAATCAAATATCTAAATTGGCACCCAATTCCTAATTACCCATTGATTCTCGAAATATCCCATGAACTCCACCAAGGAGAAACGGGAAATGAACTAAAACAGGCCATCTGCCTACAAGACGGATGCTATTTGAAGGAGTGGTTTTAAAATTTCATTTTGGTTTTAAAGATTTGTTACTTGGAAAAGGTGGTGTACTTGGCACTATTTTATTTTGATGGAAAAATAATTGTAGAGTATTAGTATTTTTCAAGAGAGTTTATTTTACTGAATCTTTCATGCTCACATTTTTGTTCTCAAATCTACACAGTTTTCTACAGTTAACAAGTATCATTTGAAGATCTACATTCCATTTTAAGTATCTTGCATAATTGATTGGCTCTAGTTTTTCAAGCCTTCTATCCTTCTTGTGCATCAGAATAAACTGGGGGCATGTGAAAAAATACTGCATCTCAGGTCCCACATCCAGAGCTTCAGGTCAAATTAGTCTTTGAGCTAATCACCTGTATTTTTTCTTAAATCTTCCAGTTAAGACTTTGGGATAGCCAAGGTAGAAAATACTGGACCAGAAATAAAGTTTTTGTAGGTAATTAATTTGATGGCTGAGATAATGGACATTTTAATCTATTCATTTTTTAACTTTCTTTATGAGAAAAGCTCTTTCACTTTAAGTTTTTCTCCATTGTCTTAAACTTTATGCTAATGTAAATAAAGTTATCTTAAATTATTTTTGAAACAAGATGAGCATAAATATTTAGATTTTTAGAACAGAAGCTGAATGAAACATGCAAGAATTCTGATTCATAATGGAGTTAAGAGAGTGAACATAAACTAAAATGTATATAGATAAGGACAACACAAGTTGAAGAATTCTTTTAAATCACAAAACTTTACTTAAGACTATAAGTGCTAGACATTGGGTTTTGGTTGTTGAAGGTTAAAAGATAGATAACATAATCCTGTATTAGGTTTCTTCAGTTGCAAGCAACAGAATTCATTTTTTTGCTAACAAGCAGAAATGGATTCTTTTTAGAGGGACTTGAAGTGGGATACAGGACTGAAGGGAAAGACAAAAGAAGAAATGGAAGAAAAATCAGAATTAGAAGGGCTGAAACCAGTCATTCCAGTGATCTCAGGAAGAGCAACCATACAACAGTTTTGTTAGGGATCTAAGTTTGAAATGAAAGCACTCCAATTATTCTTTTTTCAGCCTTTCATTACTCAGTTCAAGGTACCAAGTCCCGAAACAGAAACTCCAATTTGTTCTGCTTAAATAATGTGCCCACAAGCTTGGCAGGAAAGGCCAGGCACCTTGATTTATAGTTTCTCCAGGACTGGACCTAATGAGGAGAAATATTCCCCCAGAACGCTGTTACCAAAAGAAGGTGGAAGGGATGGTGGGCAGCCAAAAAAATAAAAACACAAACAAAAACAAAACAAAACAAAACTTATTTAGTCTCTCATTAAATAATTTTAATTAGAAGGCAAAGTCAGATTTACAAGATATAAGGTTTAGGGGCCATGTAAATTCTACTTACTATGGGACAATTTCATTTATTTATTCCTACAAAAGCCTGGAGAAGTAAATACTGCTGTCCTAAATTTTTACAGATATGTAAAAATAAGGGCATGGAGCCATTTAGTTAGTTGGCAAAGGTCGCAGAAGTGACAAATGTCAATGCAGGGGTGCAAACTGAAAACTATTAGGCTCTATCATCACACACTTTACTGCTTACTAGCACTTAAGAAGTTTAGGAATTTTTTTTTTATAATAATATTTTTTTATTATGTTAGTCACCATACAGTACATCCCTGGTTTTTGATGTAAAGTTCGATGATTCGAAGTTTAGGAATATTAATAAGAAAGCGAATCCAGTGAAAGATGGTAGATATCAAAGGAGGGAAAATTGTTTCCTTTGGGGGAATTAGGAAGACCTTGAGGCAGGCTTGGTACATGTGGAAACACCATAATCCAAGGGAAGGCTGTGGCAAAATGTATTTCAGGGGGAGATAAAATAAGTGAACGACGGCTTAGAGGTAATTCAAATGAATCTATGATGGAAAGGCTGGTATGTAGCCTAGGTTGGGTCTTGGGTTTGGAGGCACAAGGGAATCTGTATTTGAGAAAATTAGTCTGTGGCTGTGTACAGTATCAATGGAGTGAGTAAGGGCTTTGAGCCAACCATGAGATTGAGTAGGTAAAAGGTGAAGCCAGGGAAGGCATGTGCTAGGAAGCTGTCAGCAAGAGTGGAGGAGCACTGATAGGTTTCAGATACTGAATGAATGTAGGGGTGGTGCTAAGAGTAAGGGAAATGGCAAAGATTCTAAGATTTTGAGGAAAGGAGGCAGGTTGATGGCAGGGTCATGGCATAGGCACTTAAGGAAGAGAAACAAGTTTGGAGAAGGATGTAGATGTTCAAAGGCCTTTGCAAATGGGGGACCAGCACATGGAAGAACACGGTGTTATGGACATAGCGGATGGGAAGATATCTCTGTGTGGAAGTGATGCTTGAAGACATGACAGGAATCAGAGGAAGTGAGCTGTTAAGGTGACAGAAGTGAAAAATGATTAGAAGTGTGCTATTGCAGCTTTGAAATGTGCCCTAAAGTTAATCTGATCCAACCCTGATTGTATGTACAAGTCAGAGTTCATTGAAAGCTATTTTTTGTAGAAAAGTTCTAGTTTTTAAACCAGTCACCAAAATAACATATTTTATGTTTCAAACTTGAAAGATTTCAGACAATTTGCCTATGTTTTCCTCCTTAATCAAATCCATGTTTCCATCATTTTCTAAAACACTCTCGTGTGTGGATGGGGTGATGAGAGGGGAGGATTCTGAGCAATCATCTATGCTACAGGCAGGTAGTTACTATAGAAGAGCAGAGCTGGGAAATACCTAAGAGCTTTATATTGGTGAGTTGACTCATTTTACACATGTAAAGAGGATGTTTTTTTCTGTCCATTGACTCTGAAGACGTAGGGAGTGTTGGATGTTGGAGGTGGCATCAGGAATCTAGGTAAGGTTGATGCAGTCTCACCAGGAGACTTGTGAGCTCATCTGGAATAAGAGAAGGGCCTCATACCACTTGTCTTGTTTTTCCTAAGCACTTATGCTGCTTGTCCTTGGTGTTGAGTATAAGAATGCTGGCATGTTTGCCTCAAAGCTAGATTGTCAATGTTTTAATTTTCAGAAAGTTAAAAACCTAATTCTCAAATAAATATAGAATTAATGTGAATTGACTTATATAATTCATTAATTGGGGCATGAGAAGGATGACAAAGCTGGATCAAAGAGCCGTTGAGGCTCTAGGGTATATAGAGTCAATTCATTAGGAAAGGAGTACTAAAATGAAGATTTTACTTTTGAAGATAAAAATCAAAACTGTTTAAAGTCCTACAGGACAGTAGTATCCTAATTTTTGAGGTTGTCTATTCTACAAAATAATAATAATTTATAACTCTAAAGGATCAATATGTAGCTATCAATATCTACAAGTTAACTTGTGACCTGGGCCCTTACTGAGTCCAAATAGCAAGTCAGACAGTGGTCCTTTTCCTTTATTAGAGCAAAGTTTGGCAAATTACAGTGGGCAAAAATCCACTGGCCACCTGTTTTTGTAAATAAATATTTCAATAAAAAAACTTTCTTTGGAACAAAGCCATGCCTGTTCATTTAAGTGTTGTCTTTGGCTGTTTTATGCTACAACGGTAGAACTGAATAGTTGTGATGGAGAGTCATAGGTAGCTCCCAAAGCCTAAAATATGCCCTGCCTGGCCCTTTAAAGGAAAAGTTTGCTGACCTCTGGACTAGAGAATGAAATAATCCTTGGTTGGACCATTAAACAATAAACACGAACATGCAATTATCCTTTTGCCCATTTCACATTTTGGATAATTTCAACTAGAGAAAGGAATGAAAATCTTGATGGTAGAAATCTTGTAGAATTCCGTGAGAATAGGGAACAGGAGAGTCCAAATTACCTTGTATACTGATTAGAAAGGTCAAGGGCTATCTCCTGGCTCCCAGTCATGATCCAGTTTCAAGTATACCAGTTTCTTTATATATACTTCTGTTGAGACAGAAAGAGAAAGAGAGGGAAAGGGAGGGAGAGATGGGTGGGTGGGTAGACTGAAAAAAGAAAGAGCAGATTTTCTCTATCTTTGCCTTGGGCACCTGGCCTGAGCATCTAATGCTGAAAGCTAAGAGCATGCATATTACTTCCTGGCTCCAGACTCAGCAGCCTAGGATAGCCACAGCAAACAGTCTGGCTAAGGTACCACTCTGGGGGCCAGGAGACCTGCATTCAGACAGAGGCTCATTGTTTTGAGGTTTGTATTTAATTTGGGTCCAGGGTGACCTATGTTTTCAGCTCCTCAAACACTCATCACCTCCCTTCTCAGGAATGGCCTTAGAGATGAACCACAAGTCCTACCCACAAAAACACTGAATTTAGGCTCAGAGTCCATTTGCTTGGGAGACAAAAAGCCTGCCTACTCCTGTAAGAGAGACTGAGACTAGATGAACCACCACTTTCCCTCAAATCTGCATTAAACTTGAAATAATACATTATTTTCCCTAGGAGAAACAAGGAACCTGCTCTTCAACAAAATTGCTGTTTTCATTTTTGTGAGGCAGGACAACATTGGCTTTTCTAGAATTTAACAGATCAGAAATCACTGAGAACATGATTATCTTTCTCACCTGAGTATGATGCTTCAAGCATTAGTTGTTATTACCAGCAATACCATTGTTTTCACTGTTCCTTGTATGTTTCATTGTATATTCTTATAAGCATATTTAAAAATAATGCTGAAGAGGTTGAAACAACCTAAATGCCCATGGTAGATGTATAGATTTAAAAAATGTGGTATATGCAAACAATGGAATAGTATTCAGCGTTAAAAAGGAGATTCTATCATACGCTACAACATGGATGAAACTTGGTGATATTGTGCTAAATGAAATGAAATCAGTCATAGAAAGACAAATACTGCATAATTCTACCTATGTGAGGTATGTAAAGTAGTCAAGCTCAAAGAAGGAGAAAGTAGAATGGTGGTTATCAGGGGCTAGAAGCAGGGGGAAAAGAGAAGTTGCTGTTCAATGGGTAAAGAGGTCCAGTCATGAAAGATAAAAAAGCATGAGAGACTATGGACTCTAAGAAACAAACTGAGGGCCTCAGAGGGGAGGGGGGTGGGGGAATGGGATAGGCTGGTGATGGGTAGTAAGGAGGGCACGTATTGCATGGTGCACTGGGTGTTATACGCAACTAGTGAATCATCAAACTTTACATCAAAAACCAGGGATATACTGTATGGTGACTAACATACTATAATAAAAAAACATAAAAAAAAAACTTCTAGAGATCCATTGTACAACAATGTACAACAATACTGTACTTTAAACTTAAAATATTGCTTAGAGGATAGATTTCATATTATGTATTATTTTATCACAATAAAAATTGTGCCGTTTACACAAACATGTATTCCTTTTAAAGTCATCATAAAAATAGATTATTGTGCAATAAAGGAAACACAGATAAGCCTCTGTCTCTAAAGTGTGGAGATCATGCACCGTTGTTTGGATATCTCAGGGTTTTAAATGTGAGCTCTAATCGGAGACTCCTGGAAACTTTCATAGTAATAGTGGCATTTCGGTTCCTATATTTGAGTTTTTTTCCAGGTATGCAATTGTTGAGTGAGGCAGGCAAATTAAGAATTTGGCTCCTATCTTGGTATTTCAATGGGGGATTTCAAAAGTTACTTAGAGAGATAGGTACGAATATCATCATACAAAAGAGTATCTACACTCAAATAAACTCAGGTGGTCAGAACTGTAGTGGAAATGATATGTCCATCTAGAAGACCCAGTTCTTTATAAGGTGCAACTCCAATTATCTTCAAGCTACTAATGATAGACTCTTATTATAATGACCATGTAAGTTGTCACTGCATTATGAGATAAAACAATAAAAGGTATTGAGTTCAATAAGATATAATTTAAAATTTATAATGGTTATAGAGTCCTGAGATAAAATGGTATGTTTGTTGGATTCCACCAAATTTAAAGCACAGAGAGAAGTCATTTATAACTCTTACCTATGAAATGGCAAAATCAAAATCAGAGATAACCAAATTTGGAGTTGCAGACTTCTTCATATATTATGAATCCAGTGATGTCTTGAACTAACTCTTGTTATTCTAGGTTAGTTGACATAGCAACAATAGATAGAGTTTAGAACATCCAGTCATGCCTACAATAAGAATCCAGTCAAACCCTTGACCAAAACTGTCATCCTTACTATCCTCAAGAACACTAGAGACGCAACCACCAAAACTGTATAGTATGATATAGTATTTTATATAGTTCCAAATACTATGCTTGGCCTAAATCTTTAGTGGAAAATAGCTATAGTTAACTGGATGGGAGATACTTTTCCTTTTCATTTCAGGTATATTAATTTCAATACGATTCAGAATATAAGTAAGTATAAAATATAAAATGTTTTAAAGTATGAAATATTTAGAAAGTTCAAAACCACAAAATCAATACCATTTCATTAAGAAATCTGTACTAGTTTAGTATTTTATAATTTTGTAATGTTTAAGAATATGTAGCCTATTAGAATACAGGATAAGTCCAGTTTTAAAATTTGATGGCTTGATAGCTCATTTCTTTTTAGCACTGAATAATATTTCATTGTCTGGAGGTACTACACTTAATTCATTCACTAACTGAAGGGCATCTTGATTGCCTTCAAGTTTTGGCAATTATGAATAAAGTTACTATTAATATCCATTAACACACTTTTGTGTGGACATAAGTTTTCAACTCCTTTGGATAAAAACCAAGGAGCTCAATTCTGGATAGTATCATAAGAATTTGTTTAGTTTTCTAAGAAACTGCCAAACTATCTTCCAAAGTGACTGTACCATTTTGCATTTTGACCAGCAATGAAAAAGAATTCCTGTTGTTCCACGTCCTCGCCAGCATTTGGTGCTGTGTTTTGGATTTGGGCCTGTCCAGTAAGTCTTTTGCCCATTTAAAAAATAAGGTTGTTTATTTTCTTATTGTTGAGTTTAAGAGTTCTTTTTACATTTTAGATAACAGTCCTTTATCAGATAGGTCTTATGCAGATATTTTCTCCCAGTCTGTGTCTTGTCTTGTCATTCTCTTGGCAGTGTCTTTACAAAACAGAAATTTTGAATTTTAATGAAGTCCAGCTTATCAATTCTCTCTATCATGAATCTTGTCTTTAATTTTGTAAAAATGCATAGCCATACCCATGTTTCCTCTGTGCTATCTCTAAGACGTTTATTGTTTTGCATGTCTGTGATACATTTTGAGTTAATTTGTGTAGCAGATGTAAGCTCTGTGTTTTGATTTGTTTTTGCATGTGGATGCATGTGGATGTCCAGTTGCTCTAGCACCATTTGTTGAAAACACTGTTTGCTTCATTGACTTTGCTGCTCCCTCTCTCTGTATCTATCTATCTATCTATCTATCTATCTATCTATCTATCTATCTTTTATCTATCATCTATCCATCTAACTAATCAGTTGACTTATATTTGGGTAGATCTATTTCTGGACTCTATTTGGTTCCATGATATACCTGTTTATTCTTTCATCAACATCATACTGTCTTTATTACTGTAGCTTTATAGTAAGTCTTGAAATCTTGTAGTGTCAGTCCTCCATCTTTCTACTTTTTCATCACTATTGTGTTGGCTATGCTGGATCTTCTGCCTTTCCATAAAAACTTTAGAAATACATAAATGTAATTAACATGTTGGGATTTTGATTGAGACTGCATTGTATCTTAGATCAAGTTGAGAATTGACATCTTCGCAATACTCAATCTTTTTGTCCATAAAGGTGGAAAATTTCTCATTTAGCGCTTTGATTTATTCATCAACATGTTATTTTTTTTCTCATATAAATCTTGTACATATTTTGCTAGATTTATATGTAAATGTTTCATTGGGGGATAGTAGTATAAATGATATTGTGTTTTTTGTTGCAAATTCCACTTCTTCATTGCTGGTATATTGAATTTGAATTTGTATATTAACTGCATATCCTGTAACCTTGTTATAATGATTTATTAACCCCAGGAGTTTTTTGTCAAATTTTTCAAATTTTCTACATAGATATCATGTCTATGTGAACAATGACAGTTTCATTTATTCTTTTCCAATCTGTATACCTTTTATTTCCTGTTCTTGTCTTATTGCATTAGCTAGAATTGCCAGTATGCTGTTTCAAAGGAGTCAGCAAAAGGGATATCTTTCCTTGTGCCTAATCTTAGTAGGAATGCTTCAAGTTTCTTACCATTAAGTATTATGTTAGCTGTAGGATTTTGTAGATATTCTTTATTAAGTTTAGGGAATTCCACTCTATTTCTACTTTACTGAGTGTTTTTATTATGAATGAATATCACATGTTGTCAAATGCTTTTTCAACATTATTGTTATGATGGTGATTTTTCTTTTTTAATCTGTCGATGTGATGGATTATAATCATTAATTTTCAAATGTTGAACCAGCGTAGTATATCCAGGTTAAACCCCACTTGGCTATGATGTATAATTCTTTTTTTTTTTTTTTAAGATTTTATTTATTTATTTGAGGGAGAGAGAAAGCGAGGGAGAGAGCAAGAGAGAGCACTAGTGGGAAGGAGGAGCAGGCACCCTGCTGAGCAGGGAGCTTGACGTGGGACTCAGTCCTGGGACTCTGAGATCATAACCTGACCTGAAGACAGACGCTTAACCTACTGAGCCACCCAGGCACCCCTATAATTCTTTTTTTATACATTTTTGGACTCAATTTGGTAATATTTTGTTTAGAAATTTTGCATCTTTGTTCATGACAGGTATTGGTTTGTAGATTTCTTGTAATACTTTGCTTGCTTGTTATTAGGGTAATGCCAGCTTCATAGAATGATTTAGGAAGTATTCCTTTTGCCTCTATCCTCTGAAAGATCATAAACAGTTGGTATAATTTCTTCCTTAAATGTTTGGTAGAATTCACCACTGAACCTATCTGGGCCTGCTGCTTTCTATTTTAGAAGGTTTTAAATTATTTATTCATTTCTTTAGTAGATATAGGACTGTTCAGATTGTCTATTTCTTGTGTGAATTTTGGCATATTGTATCTTTCAAGAAATTGGCCCATTTTATCTAGGTTATCAAATTTGTGGGCATAGAATTGTTCATAATATTCCTTTATGATTTTTTTCCTTTGTGATTATTTTAATGTCCATGAACTCTATAATGATGTCTCTTCTTTCATTTCTGATATTAGTAATTTGTGTCTTCACTCTTTTTCTCTTAGCTGGTTAGAGCCTTACCAATTTTATTGATTTTTCAAAGAACAAGTTTCACTGATTTTCTTTAATAATTTCTTATTTTTGTTTCATTGACTTCTGCTCTAATAATTATTTCTTTTCCTCTGCTTACTTTGGATTTTATTTGTTCTTCTTTTTCTAGTTTCTTAACGTAGAAACTTACATTAATTTTAAATCTTTCTTCTTTATTCAAAAATTTTTCTTTAAATTCAATTTAATTAACATATAGTATATTATTATTTTCAGAGGTATTTTCTTTTCTTATATATGCATTCCATGCTATAAATTTTCCTTTTAGTACTTTCACCTCATTCCATACATTTTGATAATTTTTTTTCATTTTCATTTGGTTCAAAATATTTTTTAATTTCACCTGAGATTTCTTATTTGACCTATGAGTTATTTAGAAGTGTGTTCTTTAATCTTCATGTATTTTTGGAATTTATCATTTTATTATTGACTTCTAGTTTAATTTCATTGTGGTTTGAGAGCAGACATTGCATAATTTATTTTAAAGTTGTTAAGTTGTATTTTATGGCCCCAAATGTGGCCTATCTTGGTGAATGTTTCATATGGACTTGAAAAAAATGTGTGTTTTGCTGTTGTTGGATCAAGTTGTCTGAAGATGGCAATTATATCTGGTTGACTGAAGGTGTTGTTGAGTTCAGCTATGTCATTACTGACTTTCTGCCTGATGGATCTGTCCATTTCTGATATAGGGGTGTTGAAGTCTCCAACTACGATAGTGAATTCATCTATATCGCTTTGCAGTGTTATTAGTTTTTACCTCACATAGTTTGATTTTCTGATGTTAGGTGCATACATGTTAGAATTGTTATCTCTTCTCAGAGAATTGACCCTTTCATCTCTATATAGATGCCTTTCTTTCCTGATAACTTTCCTTGCTCTGAAGCCAGCTTTGTCTGAAATTAATATAGCTACTCCTGTTTTCTTTTGATTAGTATTAGTGTGTTATGTTTTCTCCATCCATTTGCACATCTATCTGTGTCTTTATATTTAAAGTGGGTTTCCTGTAGACAACACATAGTTGGGTCTTGTTTTCTTAATCCATTCTGACAATCTCTGTCTTTTAATTGGTGCATTTATATTATTTATGTTAAAAATGATTATTGATATAGTTGGATTAATATCAATCTTATTCATTATTGTTTTCTATTTGTTGTCTTTATTTTTGTTCCTATTTTTCCACCCTTTTTCCGACTTTTTTTTTTTTTAAGATTTTATTTATTTGAGAGGGAGGGAGGGAGGGGGAGAGAGAGAGATAAAAAGTGAGCAAGGAGCAGGGAGAGGGAAGAAGGAAAAGCAGACCCCCCACTGAGCAGGGAAACCAACGTGGGGCTCAATTCCAGGACCTGGAGATCTTGACCTGAGCTGAAAGCAGACGCTTAACCGACTGAGCCACCCAGGTGCCCCTCTGCCTTTTTTAAAAAAAATATTTTATTTTATTTTATTTTTATTTTTATTTTTATTTTTTTTAAGATTTATTTGACAGAGACAGCCAGCAAGAGACGGAATGCAAGCAGGGGGAGTGGGAGAGGAAGAAGCAGGCTCCCAGAGGAAGAGCCTGACGTGGGGCTCGATCCCAGAACGCTGGGATCACGCCCTGAGCCGAAGGCAGATGCTTAACGACTGTGCCACCCAGGAGCCCCCCCAAAAATATTTTATTTTTAAGTAATCTCTACACCCAGTGTGGGGTTTGAACTCACAACGCCAAGACCAAGAGTCAGATGCTCCACTGACTGAAAAAGCCAGATGCCCCTGATTTTTGTGGTTTAATTGAACATTTTGTGTATTTCCATTTTCTCTCTTTTTTTAGGATATTGTTATATTCCTTTCTTTCTTTCTTTTTTCCCCTTTATAAGTGGTTGCTCTTGAATTTGCAGTATACATTTATAACTAATCCAAGTACACTTTCAAGTAACACTATACTACTACATGGGTACTGTGAGTCCTTTATGATAACAAAGTAATCCTTATTCCTCCATTCCATGTCTTGTATTATTGCTGCCATTCATTTCACTTATATATAAGGATACATTATCATAACCATATATTTTTCTATATATGATATATACATATGCCAACATAATTTAATATTTTGGGGGCATTATTATTTTGAACCAAATGTTAGCTGTTACATCAATTAAAATAAGAAAGATAAAAGTTTTTATTTTATCTTAATTCTTCTTTGATGTTTTTCCTTGTTTTATATAGATCTGAATTTCTATCCTATATTATTTTACTCTCTAAAGAACTTCTTTTCACATTTCTTGCAAGGTTAGTATACTGGCAACAAATTTCCTCAATTATTTGGTCTGAGAATGTCTTTATTCTTTCTTCACCTTTGAAGGATGATTTCACAGAATACAGAATTCTAGGCTGTTGGGATTTTTTTTCTCTCTCTCAGTACTTTAAGTATTTTACTCCAGTCTTTCCTGGCTTGAATGGTTTCTGAGGATGTGTTTCTTTTCTTTGTTCCTCTGTTCCTCTGTAGGTAAGGTGTTTTTTCCCTCTCAGTTCTTTCACGAGTTTATCTGTGATTTTCTGTTTGAAAATTATATGCTAATGTGTAGTTTTGATTTTTGTTTTTGTTTTTGTCATTTATCTTACTGGTTGTCCTCTGAACCTCCTGAATCTGTGGTTTGGTGTCTGACATTAGTTTGGGGAAATTTTCAGTCCATGTTTCAAATGCATCTTCTATTATTTTCTTTCTTTCTCTTCTGGTATTGCCATTTTGCATATGTTATACCTTTTGTAGATGTTTCACAGTCCTTGGATATTCTATTCTGGTTTTTGTTATTGTTGTTGTTACTAATGAGCCCATCAAGGCCATTCTTCATTTCTGTTACAGTGTGTTTTATCCGTAGTATTTCTTCTCGTTTTTTTTTTTTTTTCCTTAGTGTTTCCATCTCTCTTACATTGGGCTTACCTTGCTCATCTGTTTTTGCATGTTGTCTACTTAATCCATTAGAACCCTAGCATGTTAATCATAGTTATTTTAAATTCCTGATCTGATAATTCCAACATCTTTGCCATGTTTGGTTCTTATGCTTGCTCTATCTCTTCCAAATGTGTTTTTTTGTTCATTTGTTTGTTTGTTTTGTTGGGTTTTTTGTTTGTTTGCTTGGTTTTTGAAATGTCTTGTAACTTTTTCTTGATAGCCAGACATGTTGTACAGGGTAAAAGGAACTCCTGTAAATAGGCCTTTAGTAATATGGTGAAGTATGGGGGGGAAAGAAAGCATTCTATAGTTCTATGATTAGGTCTCAGTCTTTTAGTGAGCCTATATTTTTGCACTATGGAGTTTACAAGTCTTTCACATTTTTCCCCCGCCCCTCAGATGGGATGGGTGGGCTAGACTAGGTTGGAGTTGGGTATTTCCCTTTACCTAGGTTAGTTAGGCTCTGATAGTGCCCTAGTAAGTTAGGCTTTGGTTAGCCAGTTTCCTCTGAGTCCAGTCTTTGTTAGGAAGAAAAGTATACTCTACTCTATTGTAAGATGGTTCCTTTTTTCCCTCCCCCTACTGAAAGCAGGAGTGGATTTTTCACTAATATTTAACGTGGGAACCTGGTCAGTCTCCTGGAAGTAAATTTCACAATATTGTGGGTCTGCCTCCCAATAACTGGGTCTCTTTGGAATGCTTAACTCTTATGCTTGTCTACTCTGAGGCTCCAGGAATTTGTCAATCACTTACAGTTCAGGGTTCTCTATTCCTACACTGGATCCTGAGGTAGTTTCTGCTTGTGAGTCTGTGCTCTCTCTGGTAAGGTGTGATTCATTGTATTTGTCTGTCTTTCCACTTTTGGGAGCAGAGGTTTGCCCTGTGTCCTCCCCTCCATTAAATTCCAAGAAGAGTTACTAATTTTTCAGTCCCTTCACCTTTTTATTTGTTGTTAGGATGGAGTGGAAACTCCCAAACTCCTTACATGTGAACTGGAAACTGGAAATATCACCAGTGAATTAAAAAAATTTATTTTGAAATAACTCTAGGCATGCAGGAAGTGGCAAAAACATTATAGTCCTGTGTATCATTCACCAAGTTTCCCCAAACAGTGACATTTTACCAGTGAATTATTATTATTACTACTACTACTACTATTATTATTATTATTATAGAGAGGGTGAGGGCAGGGGGAAGGGTAGACAGGGAGGGAGGGAGAGAATCTTAAGCAGGCTCCATGCCCAGTGTGGAGCCTGATGCAGGGCTTGATCTCACATCAGAGAGATCACAACCTGAGCTGAAATCAATTCAGACACTTAACTGACTTAGCCACCCAGTCTCCCCTCACCAGAATTTTTATCAAACAGTTAAGAAAAAAAATAACAGAAATCTTACATAAACTTACAGAGAATAGAGCAAAGTCATCACATCCCAGCTTTCTTCATGAAGCCAGTATCATCGTGATACCAATATCTGATTTTTAAAAAATGCATGTAGGGGAAACAATGAGCCAACCTCTGATTCAAAAAATCCTAAACAAAATATTTTAAAAATGCTATCCAGTGACTTACAGGAATGAAACATATCATGCATGACCAGATTGGGTTCATATCAACAAGACAAGGGTGATTTAAGATTTTAAAGTCAATGATTTTATTAACAGATATTAACCATATTGAATAACACATAAAAGGAATAAAATATGAGAAAACATGTATGATTAAATTCAAATCCATATGTAAAAGAAATTCTCAGTAAACCAGGAATGAAAGGGAACTTCCTTAATCTGATAAAGTGTATCTCTAAAAAAACTAACAGCACACATGCCACAATGAAATGTGGAAAGCTTGCCTTCTGAGATCAGGAACAGTGGAAAATATTTTATTTTATATTATAATAGTGCTATCTCTATTTTAGGGCAGTTGGACACTTTCTCTTCATGGGAGATGCAAAAATCAATGGGCAGTATTCAGAAGTAGGCCTGCCAACAGGAGTTTCCTATGAAGAAATCCATTGTCTTTTAAAGGAAAGGGTTTGACCAAAAAACGCAATGACCTAATCCAACTATTTTAAATGGCTTAATTGTATGTTTTGTTCTATTTGGATTGGATGGTAACTATGAAATTAAAGATGATGCATTTTGTTAATGTTGAAATCTGGCTGGACTATGATTAATGAGATGGCTCATATTCTAGTCACATTGATTGCCTTAATCATTGTCCATCTATTTTTTCATACATTAATTATAACACAAATTTGTGTATTTTTCAGTAGACTGCCATTTTCTACACAAGGGAATAAACCTAACTTAGATTAGTTGTTAAGAAAATCAACTTCATGAAACGCTCTGATACTTACCATCCATCTTCTTGGATTTATATCATTGACTAAAAGTGATTTAAAAGTTTCATTTTCTATTCCACATTAAGGTAAAACCTAGAAAAAGTTTTGGATACCTAGGACAATAGTGAATGTTCCCACATTTTTTGACTAGTCTAGTTACCCCTTGTCTATTTAATTTTACTGTAATAATATAATTTTGATATTGGGGATTTTAGAGGTCAACAGTCAACTCCTTTCTCAATGTTTTGTTAAATAGACTGTTTGAATGAAGTGACTGTTTTGGGGGGTCTACTCTTCTGCTAAATAGCTAATTGTTGGGAAATTCTTCCTTTTATTTCTCTGAAGATTCAAATATATTCTTCCTCGGTAGAGTCCCATATCTAATTCTCTGATTATTCACTTTCCTTATCACATTGGCACATCCTTCCGTTCACCATCTTCAGCAGCCTATTGTGATTCTACATGTTTTATTTTGTTTCCTTGTTTACTTATTTTATTTATTCTAGTGATCCTCATCTCTAATAAGACAGAGGCTTTAGCATTGTTCCCTTAGCTACTATCTCAGACAAGTACACAATTGAAGATCTTCTCAGGTGGAAAGACATATGGTACACACACACTGGAGATCACTGCCGCATTAGGGTCCTTTGACATTTTCTTTTCTGGGTACTGACAATGGACCCCTGACCTTCATATTCCTCTCCTGAAAATCTTCATACATCAAATGATATGGAAAATGATCTTTTCCCTCATAGCCTTAGGTAATAACACATCAGTGCACTAACACATTATTCATGAGAGTTTCTATTCTGTGAAGGCAGGGACAATTTACCTCTCTTTTAGCACCTAGGTAGATAAAACATAGTGCCAAGCTTGACATGCAGCTAGACTAGACGCATTCTCATGGAATGGATAATGGAATGGATTCCATTCACATTCACACCAATATCCATGAAGGTTGCTGATCCACCCTAGATCCTCCAGGGATGGTGACAAGTCAGATAAGCCTATTGTCTGTCAATTTTCCTCTTGTTTTTCATCTTCTGTTAAGCCTCAGCAGCGCTTCTTGGCCAGGAGGTGATACAGAACCTGGCTCTACAGTCACCCATTGACATTCTACCTCCACCGTCTAGTTCTAGGAGGTCACACATCTTGACCCTTCAGCTTGTTGCTCAATGCAGATGGAGAGCTGGTGCAGGTTTTTAGGCAGTGGCAGATGATAATTGCTTTGTGATGCTTATTATAACCTGGTTTCTAAATATCCTGCTCTCAGAAAACCTACAACTTGTCCGTTTTCAGATGATTTGTGCACATCATTGACAGATTTGATATTAAAAATAAAAGTTTATATCAGGTCATTGATCAGAAAGACAATAAAGCAAGAATGAGGTACACAAATATGTAAAATGCCCTCTGTAAATCAAGTGGTAAGGGAAAAGGAATGAAGAAACTTTAATTTTGTTCTATAAATTTTTAAAAGAAATATGAAAAATGGCCATGCTAAGTCAAGAGGTTAATATTCTTGTATAAAATAGAGTTGCAGTGGGCCAAAAATTTCTGGTACTCAAGCCATCAAAGAATTATATATGATGTTTTAATTGGTAACAAAATTTGAGCCAGATTCTAACAAAGTCTATAGGTCTGGCCCAGATGGCTCTGCTTTTGTGGTTCATACCAGTGGCAATTTTGCCATGAGATTTTAAAAGTTTAAGGAAACCAACTTGCAGAAGTTTTTTCCCCAGCTTTCAAAAATCTCAATTTGGATGTTCTAAAAGTATACCAGAAGAAATATTTGAAGATGATGCACTTTAAAAACACTTTCGTTTCACAAAATGAGGTCCATAAATGCACGTGTGTGCATATGTATATAATGTATATATTTACACATATAACCTCTGTGTATATAATGTGTAACACACATCATGTGCGTATATATGGACATATTGCAGTTTTGTGAAATGAATACACATACACACTTCTAACTAGTCGTTATTACAGAACTGACTAATGGATTAGATGTTCAAAATATAAAATCGTAATGACAAGAGACGGCACTCTGTTGCCAAAAGATTATCATTACTACTCCTGCAAGCCTTCCTTAGTTACTTTTTTATTCTTTTTGGGTTATTCTCTATTGCCAAACTTTTCAGACACTGCCTAGCACACAGTCCCCAGTTATATTGAATCCATCATGATAGAACTTCAATTAACTTGTCCTTCCCTATCCCACTGTCTTGCAGGTTTTCTTTGACCAATTTGTTGTTTGAATAAATAAGAGAAACAGAACAAGTAAGTCATGGGGAAACCACTGGAGAATCAATAAATCCTAAAAACTCTTTTCCCAACTTGTCTAAAAAGTTTGGGTCCCAGACAAATTTTGGTGTTAGCAAAAGAGTATAATGCATAGAAGTGGGAGTTAGGAAAGTCAGGCACTGGGGAAGAAGTAAACCGCAATAAGGATATCAATAGGGATTTGTTTTATGTGTCAACTCCTATTAATTAATAGTGGCTGCTTGGAGTGCTGTGTTGAGAAGGATTCTGAGCCAAATCAGGCTTAAGAGGAAGTAGTGCTCTGAAACACTATTAATAATTCCAGTGTGCATGGGTAAAGCAACGGACAGTGTTCTTGTCAAAAGTTTACCATTCTTTGTTCCTATATCCATGTTTCTCAACCTTTTGCCCCCTCCCTACCCTGGGGATATTTGGCTATGTGTGGAGATATTTTTAGATATAAAAACTAAAGTAAGGATTCTATTGGCATTAAATGGCTAGAGACCAGTGACATGCAGAGGGCAGCTACCCACAATCAGTAATTATCTGATCCAAAATGTCAGTAATGCTAAGGCTATGGAAAGTTCTCAGATATTACTGCCACACAGAACTACACTGTCTTTTTTTTTTCCCTTCACCTACACTTTTAGTTGCTTAATGTCTAAATAAAACTAGAAGCCATAGTTTTACAAGAGGCAATTTTTTCCATTAAAAAAAATAGAAGTAAAGATGATCTGAACTCATAGCTGAACTCAAAGTAGGCAGCACTGGAACCTCCATGATGGATTTCTGCTGTCCCTTTGTCATGGTCTGAAATATAGATCCTCATATGGGAGAGGTTGCCTGTCTCCCTTGTTTCACCTGTATCAGAGTTACTAGTGGAAAACAGAACCCACTTTGATTGGTCTAAACAGACAAGCAGTTTGCTAAAAGGATATTCGGTAGAGATTTACAAGAGGGCCAGATAGTCAGAGATAGAAGCTACACAGGACTAGATTTCACAATCCTGAGATAGAAACCTGAGCCGAGATCAAGAGTTGGATGCTTAACCGACTGAGCCAGCCAGGCGCCCCTGAATTTAGAATTTAAATGAGTCAATCTATGATCAGCATTTATTACTTAGTAGAATCCCATGTCCAAATAATTTATTTAGAAAAATCTTTTGGGTAGTGTTATCATATATTTCTGTGCCTTTGACCCAACTCCAAAGTTTCACTGAAGTCTCATAAAACCTTCTATTTTTATTTCAAGTTTAATTATAGATAGACCCTATTGTCATTCAGTAAGTAGCATGACAATTACTTTCCAAAAAATTCAGCTCTTGGAAATATGGCTCTGTAAAACATTTTGGAGAAATTCCAGGTTACTGGGAGTAACCAGTATTACTTCCTTTGGCAACGTTCTTGGGGCAGACATAGGTGGCATAACAAATAGGAGTGATTCACTCTGGTATCGAACATATCCCATATTAAATCAGGGCTGACCACCCCTTTGTTTCAAATATATTTTTAAAAAATCTACGCGTCTGCTATTATCAGTGAGGCTTATATGATGATCATATCACTTTTAGGAAATATGACACAGTTGTTTTTATTTAGTAAAAGTAATACAGTCTATGGTTTTTTTGTCCATTGTTTATGTTCTCACAGAATATCCTTGATAATTATCTGCAAGAGCTGCGGTGTAGTTTTACTGCCTCTAGCTACCCTTTCACCTACAGGCTTAGAATACTATGTATCTTGTGGCATTTCAATTGTGTTTTCCAATTTCTGAGACAGGGACTGAAAAATATTTAATTAAGAAGACAAAAATCCTGAGCAAATACACACCATGCTGGGTCCTATAAAAATGTTGATCTTTTCCTGGGGCTGGGGGTCTGGTTTTACTTTAAGGCAGCACTGAAGGATGTCTGGAGGCCGCTGGCAGGCAAGTCGTATTCTCTTAGCAAAACTGATCTAATTCATCGTGAATCCTGAAACAAAAGGAACACTGTTTCAAAATGATAATTGCCATTTCTACGTGTTTACATGTTTAGATTGTCACCTACTTCCATTACTTGAGAAATTTCAAAATGTACGTTCTGAGGTTGTATTAAGCACAAATTTCAGGGGTGCTAGCCAGAAGCCCGGAGTTAAATCACTGAGGAAAGAGTTTCCATTTACCTTTAAAAGTTTATCTTTCGCTCTGTTGCATGCAGTACTGTCCTAGGGTGAACAGGAGCTGTGGGAAAGGCCAAGGGAATGGAAGGGAGTGGGAGAAAGGGGAACAGAGAAATCAGGCCCCATTCTCCCTAAGTTTCAAGCAGAAGAGGAACTGGGTACCTGAATGTAACCAAATATCTCTTTGAAGGAGACTGAAGTTCTAATAACCAGATTATGCTACCAATTACAGTGTTAAACTGTTTTCTGTTTGAACGGATTGAGGCCTCATGAATTAGTGATTTTAAGCTTTCTGTTTTCTCATGGTGTGGTAGTTGTGGTTGGGGGATGGCGGGAAGTTGATAGCATTTATTAGAGAAAATTAAAATTTCTCAGCTTGGTCTATCACTGAGTAGAGACTGGCCAGGAAACACTTCTACGCTAATTGAACAAGAAAAAAATAAGAGAACAGTATTTGTGTGATTTATCTCCCACTTTAGGAATTGAGGACACATGGAAGTTTCCATCCTATTTAGTTCAGGAAGATCCAAGATTTGGGGTGAGGTGGTGGTTGTATCCTGAATATATAAGAATGTAGCTTATTGCGTGGGTCCCTTTTATTCTCTAGCATTCCTTCACAGCCATTTCAGAGACAGCACTATTCTTTTTTTTTTTTTTTTTTTTTTTTTTGTCTGTGGTTTGACTGTTCATGAATGCTGCACTTGGCCTACCTTAGTCCCAGGAGAAACACGTCAGGCCCACATCCGTGACTTTGGTCCTTTCTCTTTCGGCTTCCTATATTTGATGTCCTTTCTCATGTGTCCATTTGTTTTCATGCTTAACTTTTCCAACGGTCTCTGTTCTGACTTGAGAAAAATACCCTATTTGGACAAACACTGAATAATAATAATAGTCGTCATTATCGCAATGATGCACATTTACTGAGCACTTACTATATGACAGGGGCTCGTGTGTACCATGCCCTTTCCCTTTTGTTCCATTACACAGGATTATCCTTCCCCTGGGATGCTTGTTGGCCTCATCTTGGGTTTCTTTTTTTTTCTTTTTAAAGATTTTATTTATTTATTTGACAGAGATAGAGACAGCCAGCGAGAGAGGGAACACAAGCAGGGGGAGTGGGAGAGGAAGAAGCAGGCTCATAGCGGAGAAGCCTGATGTGGGGCTCGATCCCATAACGCCAGGATCACGCCCTGAGCCGAAGGCAGATGCTTAACCGCTGTGCCACCCAGGCGCCCCTCATCTTGGGTTTCTTAACCCTTATTTATACTTCGGGTGTCAGTTCACTGGCAGACTCTTTAGGAGTCTTCCTAAACTCCCCCATGGCATCGTGAACTACTCTTTCCTAGCTTACAACACAGTTGTAGCTTGACATTTGTTTGTGTGGTTAATGTAAGCTTTATGTACCACTGAACTCAAGATCTTCCCTCCGCCCACCCTCTCACCAATCCTTTCCATCCCAACCAGTCTTTCTTCCCATTAGCCCCAGATCAACACTGAGCATGATGTGAGTGGTAGGTGACAGAATAAGGTGAGACAAGGAGGCAAGAGACTCTCTAAGACAAGACTGACCAGATTTGGGGGGATTTGTGAGTGATGGGAACCCATGGAAAATGGTAAAAGAATAGCTGTCAGATAAGCCCAGGTGGCTGACTTGAGTCATTCCAAGGCTCTCCAGGATACAGAAGCGGTGTCCTGCTCCAACATGGTCCCTAATTGGAGACTGAAAGAAATATACAAGCCTGAACAGTAAGCCATACAGTGGTGATTTGTGTGACCAAAGGATGAGCTGAGGGGCCTGAGTGAATATTCCGCTCTATGTACCAGCCCTGAGCCCTTCAGAGATCATCGATGTGAGGGGAGAGTGGACACTGGATAGAACTGAGTGGATTTCTCACCATCTAGACAGCATCGGATATACCGTGAGATATAGAGAAAACAAATAAATGTTTCACTTTCTGCACTCACATTTTTAGAGTAGTATTCATCCCCACTGCACTTACAGTAACGGTAAGAAGGAAGAGGAAAGAGTGGTGGCCCTGCTCTCATTGAGGGACCCCCAGGAATCTCACACTGGAGTTGCATTGTGATTGGGGTTATTCTCAGCACATTCACGGGTGCTGGAAGGAAAAGATGGCAGGTAAATTGATCGTTGTCCATTCCTGACCCATTCCACTACTCATGGATCCGTGGCTTAGAGCAAATGATGATACTCTATTGGACTCAGCTTGAAAAATAAGAATACTTTATTTATTTTTTAACTTAGGATGTTTTCCTAGAAGAGGTCATTTCCAAAATAGGCCACTTTGATTTAAATGTCTTCAACTTCAACATAATTTCAACTTGCTTTTTGAACTCAACGTTTTGGTTTGAGACTTTTGTCATGTTGATAATACTTATTTAGTTTATTCATGTTAACTGCTGTATGGTTTTCCATTATGTGACTATATCACTTTGCTTATTACTTCATTCATTCAGCAAGCATGTACTGAGCACCCACTTTAGTTAGGGTACCGGGTTCTGGGGATACAGGAGTGAATCAAACAGATGAAGTTCCATGTCATGTAACTTACATTCTTAGTGGGAGATGAGAATAAGCAAATAGTGAACCAATTCACGTATCATATGTCAGCTAGAACGTCCTTTAAAGAAAATAAAGCTGGATAAGGGAAGAGAGAGTTATTGATTAGACAGTTTTTGATAGTGTAGTCCAGAAAGGATTTACAGATAAGGGGACATCTCAGCGGAGCTGGATTAAAATAAGGTAGCTCCACAGACACTTGGGAGAAGAACCTATCAAGGGAGCAATAATTACAAAGATGGAAGGGTAGGGGCAGTCTTGGTCCATTCAAGGAATAGTGAGGAAGCCTATGTGACTAAATTGCAGAGAGAAAGGAGCTAAAGGTTGGAGATTAGGTTAGAAAGAGCAGGTAATCCAGGACATTTTAGACCATAGTAAATATTTAATCCCGAATATGATCTGTTTCAACCAGAGGAAGAATTTAATCTGATTTCAGTTCTATAAGGTTACGCTAACTACTATAAGGAGAATAGAAAGGCGATTTGCAAGTTTGGAAGGAGAGAAACCAAGTTAAGAGGCTACTGCAATAGTCCAGGCAGGAGGTGAAGAAGACATGGACCAAAGTGGCGGTGGTGGAAGTGATCACATTGGGCTATATTTTACACTCCATATAGTCACCGAGATATGCTGGGGTTTGGAATATGGAGTTGAGAGAGAAGCAAAGATAACTCTTCATGTTATTCATCAATTTTTATACTGATATTCAGACTACTTCCTACTTCCTGTTTTTTTTTCCCTATTTCCCTATTTTGAGCTGTTTTTTAATTCTTTGCAATATGGTTTTTGTTCTCCCTCTTTCTCTCCCTCTCCTGGTTCATATTCACAATGTGTAGATAATATATAATTATATGTTTTTTGTATTATACTTGTATTTATCTATGTAAAGTATATTCATTTGAAATTTAGTAAGGGATCCAATTTGGGTAGCATATAAGAAAGAAACATGAAAGGGAATGGCTGGAGATAGAACCTCAAAAGCCACATTACAGGAAGATACTAAGGAATTTGTGCCTTGTTTTGTGTAGAGGAGAATCATCAATACCTTTTCGCAGAGGAACGCCGTGTTAAGAGATCAGCCGCAGGAAGATTAATTTGGAAGTTCCAGATTGGACAAAGGGATTCCTCTACGAGGTTCTGGAAATTATCTAGAAAAAGAGGGAACTGAGAGCCTGAGTTCAGACAGTGGCAGTGGACTCTTAGAGCCACATTTTGTAAAGGGGAAACTACAGAGCGGCTTACTTCCACTTGTCCTCAAGGCCTAGCTGTTGGTGAGTCAGTGATCAAACCACAACTCATTTTGCACTTAACAGTCCAGGCAATCTTTCAAAAACGGGAGCCATATCCCATATCTTTGCTATTTTAAGACTTTCAAGAATATCACATTCTTTAAGAATAGCATCTTAATTCACTATCTTCACCTGCGAGGCTCTGCACGTTCTCAGCCCTGCCACGCCCCCTCTGCCCTCGCCTCAGACATGCGTCCACCATGCCAAGGCCATGCCAGCTGTTTTTGTCAGTTGCCTCACTCTCGTCCTTCAAACCTCAGGCACATTTCACCTCCGCGGTGGCCCTCACCCCTCCCTTTTCCTCAGAGACCTGCTACACAGGACAGTCTTTTTCTTTGTCAGCACCGATTAGAATTTGTAATAATGTTGTTCATTTATTTGCCGAAGTGGTTATTGTTTATATGGTTATGTGGACTTCATGGGCCACATTCCACGTTTTTTGTTTGTTTTGTTTTGTTTTTTGTTTTTGTTTTTACCGAATCTCCAGTGCCAAGCATAGTGGCTAGACCAAGTAAGTACTCAAGCACTTGTTGAATTACAGATATTACTTCAAAGATTTGGGGCATTTTGTCAAATGAGCTGTTTACCAGATCATTTGGATCTGCCCAGAAGTTTTTAATAAAAA
This sequence comes from Ursus maritimus, assembly GCF_017311325.1. NCBI lineage: Eukaryota > Metazoa > Chordata > Mammalia > Carnivora > Ursidae > Ursus > Ursus maritimus. The sequence goes on from NW_024424675.1 coordinate 15,663,574, forward strand.
ACCAGTAAAATTTATTAAATGCTTCTAAAAGATCTCATATTCACTTGGTAATTAGATCCTGTGTAATAAGAAGCACTTCTACCTTATAACAACAAGATTGGGTTCGATGTACTCTGTCACTTTTGATCTTTCTGACCAAACCTTACTGAGAATATACTCAGCAAATGGCTTGATGAAACATGCATGCAAAATCTTGATGCTCAATCTTGGTGATGACCAAATTAGGCATTTATTTTATAATTCTATGTAATTTTGCGTTTGAAAATTATAGCAATAAAAACATATTTTAGAAAAACATGATATATCCAGGATGTGTCTTTGAGCTCTCATGTAGGTAGAACCTGAGAACGTGGGTACAGGTAGTTAGAGATGGTCAGGCAGAGAGAAGTGAAGGAGCGAAGAGAGTAAGACGCAGGAGGTGATGGGGACATAAAGGTGCACTGTCGAGCAGGTCGTCGCTGTGGGCAACTGAGGAGCATTCCAACTGGGACTTCCTGAGGAATCATGTAAAACGCACCTTGGAGTGTTTTACCAGAGGAGAGGGAGAGGAAGTGTTCATCTACCAAAGTCAGGGACCAATGGTTGAGGGTTGTTCCTTTGGGTGTTAACTTCTTTATATGTCCAAGGCTACAAAGGCTGAACAGCCTACCATAGCTTTGGAGAAAGTTCCAAGGCAGAAAAGCAGACAGGTACAGCTCACGTACTGTAGGTGGAAAAGGAGTAGAACCGCCCAACACAACAGATGACATCAGTCTGGTGGAAGGGTTGTAGCATGGGAACACCACAAAGATTTGCCATGATATGTGTGTGTGCATATGTTGGTGACAAAGTAACTGTTTTACCACCTCCTCCATTTCTTTGCAGATAGAGTTTGCAAATCTAGTGCAGCAGCCCTAAATCCTTTCTACAACTGGAAGACGGCATGTGGCCTGTAAAGCAGGCAGAATATTAACTGTTTAGATGCTGGAGATGTAATTGAAAATCAGATGTGGTAAACTTTGCTACTTTGGGGATTTGTCTTTTGGGTAGTAGAATGTCTTCTCTTTACCCTTCGATGCTGTCTTAAGAGTGATAAGAGGAAATCTGGAAGAAAAAGTCTAAGAGAAGAAAGTATAGGTAATAGGAATTAGACAAAATGATCAGTCCTGTTCCTCATCAACAGCAATAATGATAGTCAAAGAGTACTTCTGTACCTAGTTGAACTTAAAAATTTTGGTAGTATGAAACATCTCAATGTGTTTTACTGTTTTAAAATTTCAAGTTGGGACTAGGACTAATTTCAAGCTGTCACTTGACAAATGAAACAGATATTGTAGCCTATAATGTTTGTGTGGCAATAGGATTGCTCAATTTCAAAACAATTAGAATAAAGACTAGTTAATGTTCTATAGTAATAAGATCTCTTCAAAAACATTATGAAACATGTATACTGAACCAAACATCTCACGATTTTGAGTCAAGGAACACTGTCATTCACTAGGCAGGATATCTCTTCCAAACCTTCAGTTTTTCTATCAATATAATGAAGATAAAATGCAAAATATAACCACTTAACTAAAAATTTAAATTTCAAAGGCTAGTGCTTAAAAAAATTGTATCAGGATTAAAATCATTACTTTCCTATCTTTAATGAGTGAAAGGAGAGAGTGAGATGATGAGAGAAACAGCTTTACTTCAGTCGTAGAACCATAGTATTTTAGAACTTTATGCAGTTCATTAACTATAACCATCTAATTTAAGAGCTAAGGTTACCCAAGCACATAAATGTTAATTAAGAAATGTGAAAGTGCAATGAGTTGAGGCTGCTGAACAAAAGAGCAGAGTACTAATGAGTATTGTTAAGAGAAATTTCTGGGGTGTGTGGGTGGCTCAGTCAGTTAAGCATCAGACTTTTGGTTTTGGTGCAGGTCATGATCTAAGGATTGTAGGATCTAGCCCCACATCGGGTTCCACCTCAGTGGGGAGTCTACTTGAGATTCTCTCTCTCTCTCCCTCTGCCCCACCCCAATTCACTCTCTCTCTCAACAATAAAGAAATAATTTTTTTTAAAAAAAGAGAAATTTCCATATCCATTTAAAACCCATAGCTGGTCTTAACAAAATTTCTATTCTATGTATTTCTGATACTAATATTTTCATGGTCCCCATTGGCTGTTTAAAGTTTTCCAACAAGTTATCAGATTTTCTCAGAAATGGCACTGAAAGACAGATATGCCCACTTCATTCTTGCTTCTTATCTATTTAAAAAAATAGAGCTGAAGAATTAAATAAATCAACAAAAATACACTTGCTAGTATGATATCTCCATCAAGGAAAAATTTTATGACTTTTCCTTCCTTTTTTCCTTCCTTCCTTCCTTCCTTCCTTCCTTCCTTCCTTCCTTCCTTCCATACAACGTCCATCCATCCATCCATCCATCATCATTAGGTGTTCATAGACTCATTAATGGCATATATAATATGATATAATATATATTTATATTTATCTATATTTTATATATATTTATATAAATACATATATTTATCTATCGATATCTATCTGTCTATCTATCTATCTATCTATCTATCTAATGGTGTGCTAGGATCTAACATGCACTGGATAACAAGAGCTGATTCTGTGCATGTTCAGTGACCCTGACGTGATAGCTTGAAATTGGCTATGATGAGACTTTTTACATCATAGAAAGTAGCAGATGCTATAAATCATCACCTCTGTCCCCACTGCCCCACAGTGAACTGGTTGTTAAACATTGAGCACAGCGCTGTCCTGCCAGTAACTCCATTTGAGGTTGGTTTGAAAATTAAATGTAGTGCAAGATAAGATGATAAACCTGAGGATAATAGGAAGCTTACTAAAGTAAGCTGTCAACTGAGCTCAGTATGCAAAGAGGAGTTTCTTTGATTTAAAAAATCATAAACCTACAAATCTGAGGGAAATAAATATTTCCTTGCAACGGAACTGAGAAAGAACATTTTCTTCTTCAGTATTGTAAAACTCAGTGTTGAAATGGACAGTTTTCTGTTGATCTATAAAGGCTAAAGTTCTACTATTTAAAAGTATATGTCTTTTATTATTTGTCCAGATCATGAAAATATTATATTTTACTCTGTCAAATTTAGATTTTTTTTCTAGCTTCTTGAATTGAATGCTTAGATTATTTAATTTAAGATTAGTTATCATGGAAAGTATTGTTTCCCTGAGTATAGGTTTAGAAAAGTTTCCATAAAGTATAGCTTAACAGCATTGTCACTGTCAAATACTTACTTAGGAGATTTTTGTTTTCTACTTTCCAAATGTTTGACTCTTAAATATGGCTTCTTTGTTTTGAAGTTCTGATTTTATTTCAATGTGACCAGAGTATGTAGCTTGAGTAAGTTCTGCTCTTTCAAATAGATGTTTTTAAAAGATTTTATTTATTTATTTTAGAGAGAGAGAGAGAGAGAAAGAGAGCATGAGCAGGGGGAGGGGGAGAAGGAGAGGGAGAGAGTTTCAAGCAGGCTCTAATGTTTGATCCCATGACGTTGAGATCATGACCTGAGCTGAAACCAAGAGTTGGATGCTTAACTGACTGAGCCAACCAAGTGCCCCACTGCTCTTTCAAATAAAATGAGAGTAGCTTTTTAACTACAGTTGAGTTTGTTTTTATTTTTCCATGAACATGTGTATAGTTTATGTATGTAGTCATTAAATTAGCTTAGTTTTCAAATTATTACATTTATCTTCTTTACCATATAATTTGTCTTCCTTATCTAACGCTGATGAAGATAAATCTGTCAAGTCATTGTAATTATATCTGAATCATAATTTTCATATTACATAAGTCTAACCATTCGTGTTTTACATGTTTTGAATGTTATTTGATGCCTACAAGTTTAAGACTATTAACTTCTTCACTGTGAACTACATCTTTATCAATATAAAATATCCCTCAATTTTAAAATTTTATAGTTTTACCTAGAATTCTACTTCTCATATTCACATCAATATCCCTGTTGTTTGTCTAGAGTTTCCTGTCAATGTTTGCCATCCTTCTATTGAAGAAAATTGTGTCATTAAATTTTATCAGTGTCTTTTGTTCATATTGAAATATTTTGTTCATATTGAAATATTGCTTAAATCCTCTTAACTCTTTTCTCCATACAATGGCTTTAGGTAATATCTGCTATCTTTATTTTCTTAGGTTATTTTCACTTTTAAAATGATCCGTTTGTGGATTAGAATATACCCCTGTGAAGCAGGGTCCCAGATATGACCACTGATCTCTGTACACTAGCATTGAACCAGGTCCTTGCACAGAGAAAATAAACGAATAAGTAAATCAATAGACATTATTAATAAAACAAAACTGATTTGCTATATCCGAATAAGAGAGAAGTTTAGAATACATTTAGTTCTTCCTTTTTCCTCAGTCCAGCTACTGCCCTGTTTCTATTGAAATAAAACTAAATATTTTCAGCATTTTAAAAAATGGTATGTTTTTTTCCATCCAAGAATTACTTTTGACATTTGTCAAGTTTCATAACTATGTTTGTAACAGTTACTTAGACACCAGCCCTGTGTTAAGTTTATTACTCACTGCCTTTTCTTTTGAACCACACATGCCCTCAAATTGAGTGAATTTCTTGGTTTTGATTCATTTCTTGGTTGAGTGAAGTACTTCCTTAAGTACTTTTTTTCAAGACAGATAACTAAGTAGTATACTTCCTGAGTCATTTCGTGTCTGAGAAGGTCCTTCTGTCCTCACTAATGAATGTTGACTTGAATGAGATTAGAATTTTGGGGTCACAAACATTCCCTCTGAAACCGTGGAAATACCTCCCCATTTCATACACTACTGAGAAAAGTCTGATGGTATCTTCATAGGTTTTACTTTGCTCTCTTCTGCCTGGAAGCTTTTGGAATAGTATCTTTATATCCAAAGAAACACAAAATAAATCATTATTACTTGTTTAATTGCAGGGTGAATTTTGTTAATATGTAGTATTCTTACACTCTTGGACTAAATATTCAAATCTTTCTTTAGCTCAGAAACTTCAGATTACTTTGGTTATTGCATCACCTTGCTTTGCAGAATTCTAATTCATACTTATTCTATCTCCTGGCCTTGTTTCTCCTGTCTTTGATCATTGTCTTTCTCATCATACCCTTTAACCTCTGAATTTTGGCTCAAGGTCTATAATCCACCTTCTAAATATTGCCTTTAGCTTTCTGTGGACAATAGCCCACTGTTTATTTTATTGATTTTTAAAATTTGGTGGTAATGATTTTCACCTGCAAAAATCATTCCTAATAGCAGGCTTTCCTTTTTGTGAGTGTTATGTCCTTTCAGATTGGATTAAGAATGGGGATTAGAGGGGCGCCTGGGTGGCACAGCGGTTAAGCGTCTGCCTTCAGCTCAGGGCATGATCCCAGCATTGTGGGATCGAGCCCCACATCAGGCTCCTCTGCTATGAGCCTGCTTCTTCCTCTCCCACTCCCCCTGCTTGTGTTCCCTCTCTCGCTGGCTGTCTCTGTCTCTATCAAATAAATAAAAAAAAAAAAAAGAATGGGGATTAGAGTATTCTTAAAGAAAAAATTATTCCATGGACAGTACAGGTTCTCATGCCTTCAAAGAGTCCTTTATGTTGAGCTGCTGTATTTTTCACATATCATTGATTTTTCAACACACACACATGATTAGAGTCTATGATAATATAATATGTGATTTGAAATGCATTCTGTTAGATATTATTTGAGTCATTAAAACAAGCAAACAGTTCAAAAAGAGAAAAAAATGTTTCTATTTTCTATAGTTTCTTTTAAAACTGGGGATGTAATAGGCTCTGTGAAGTAGTGGAAATGCTCTAGGAACCCAGCTTGCAGTTGGATAGTTCATGGGATGCCTTCTGCTTTTCTCCTTAGGTACTCTGTGTACCTATGGGTCTAGTTCCCAAAAATTGTTCATGAAGTTTTTGCCTTATGTTGACTGACCCTTGTATATATTTTAGTCCATCTCTGTGCATAATTTAAAAATTACTTCAGCTGCATGTGAAAAATTCCAGAAAACAATAGCAATAAATAGGCTACATTTTTCTTTCGTTGCTGAATGAAGTATAGTCAATGGAGACATAATGTATCTTGAGGAAGGAAGAAGTAGTAGGGGCACCAGGGTGGCTCAGGTTGTTAAGGACCTGCCTTCAGCTCAGGTCATGATCTCTGGGTCCTGGGATCAAGCCCCATGTTGGGCTCCCTGCTCAATGGGGAGTCTGCCTCTCTCTCTCCCTCTGCCCCCCTCCCCGCCCCACTCATGCTCACTCTCTCTCTCAAATAAATAAATAAAAAATAATCTGAAAAAAAAAAAAGAAAAGAAGAAGCAGGGTCAGGCACCAGTATGGTTATGGTTTATGAGATAGAATGAAGGAAAGCTGGGGGCCTCAACAAAGAAACTTAAGACAAAATAGTTTCAAGGATGAATTTGACAAGAATATTTGACTATTAACCGTGCAGCTCACCCTTAGTTGAAACTGTGTCATCACCATCATCCACAAATGTTGGGGCCATATTAGACATGGTGGTGATCAAGAGCATAAGCCATGGGTTCTGGCAGATTTGGGTCTGAATCTTGTCTTTGCCATTTCCTGGCTATGAACCTCCAGCAAGCTATATCACTGCTCTGTGTCTCGGATTCCTCACCTCTGAAAGGGGTAAAGAATCCTTACAGCATTATGGAAAATAGGTGCAAAAATACCTGTGAAGCAAACCTAGCATAAAGGAAGTACCCATTAAATTTAAATATTATTATCATCACATATAATAACAACATAATGTATTAGAGTTGATCACCAACCCAGAAAGAACAGAATATCTCTCTTATCAAAGTACAACATTGAGAATATTAGTCACGTATTTTCAGTTTTTAGAATGATCTGATTAATATCTCAGGCAATGCAATACAGAAAATCATTAACTTCCAAGAACCCTAACACAAATATGTGGTTCTATCTTGTCACCAAGGAGTTTCCAAAACTTTCTTCACATTTGAATCACTTAGGGATCTCTTAAAAATTACAAAGCCTAGGTCATACCCTAGAGCAAATAAACTACAATCTCTGGGGTTGGGACCGAGGTGACAATAGTGTATTTGGAGCCCTCAAGGTGATTCCTATGTTCATATAAATGTTTATGTAAATGTAGAAACCACTACTCTGACACATACTATCTTTACCTAGCATTTAGTATCCTTACTTCTAAATACCATGTAACTATGGGCTCAGTGACAGTAGTTTAATTTAACAAACTTTAATTTTATTTGAATGGATAGTTTAAAATATTTGAATTCATTAGATAGGACTGAGTTTTATATCTTCTAAGATAAAATATTTTATATCCTCTTCTTTAAGTCTTCAGTAAGTGAGAAGTATTAGTGTCAGTAGTCGTATTGAAAATCCTGCTTTAAAAAAAAATTCTCACATCTCTGTTACTAAGAACAGCAAAGATGTTTATCAACCCTGAAGAGTGAGTAATATGTTGGGCACTCTTTACAAGAGAAATATCTCATCACCTAGCACACCAGACTGAATTGACGTCAGCATTCTGAAACACTTTTTTTGCTACCAGTCTCACCAAATCAGCAACAATAAAAGTCTCAAGAATTTTTTTTAAAATGTGGCTTGTGGCTTAATGGCAAAACCCTACAATATCCACCAATGTCTAGAACTGTGGTTGTCTTTTTTTTTTCTTTTTGAGATTTGCCCGCAAAACAGGTAAAAGGACATTTAAAAATCAAAAGACACGTTATTTCTTTTCAAAGTGGGGGTGTCCCTCATTGTTTTGTTAGCACTCTGAATTTCTATGTGTTATGTCCACTTTTAGAACACACGACATAGACACGGGTGTGGAGAGACCAGGACCGCTGAGGGAACTGTCTCCTGTGGGTGATGTCAAAGATCTAAGACGTAACATCTTTAAAGAACCTTTTAATCTTTTGTAGGACAAGAATCTAAGACCAACATAGTGTCTCTGCAGATAATGTGTTAAATACATTGTTGGTAACCCCCCACATATCCCTTCTATAATTTCATTTAACTGAATGGAATGAATTTATGTCCAGTCAGAATCCAATGAAACCTCTTTCAAACATGTCTACAATAAACTTTGAAAGAAACAAATAAGAAGTCATGGGGCATTGTTGCTCTGGGACACGTTAAACTAAATATCCTTTCACCAAATATTTTCCAAAGCGCCAAAGGCACCTTAGGAAAAGGAATCACTAAAAGGGGCTATTTTTACATTTGTGAGGATAAACAAATGAGCTGCTGATGATTTGGGTTAAGTGGTCTGCAAGGACCAAGATGGCATTCATCTGACTTTCTCACAGGTCCAATATATACAAGTTCTAAAAATCTCACTCTGGATTTGATTGAGAAATTTAGATTTCATTATTATTGGGCATGTCATTACTTGCATAAGCTTTCTGTGAAATTAGAGTAAAACTATTTGAAAAGGAATTAGAATTTCTAAAGCTGGGGTAAGCTGTTCCTGAGGCCGGGAGAGAGGCTTTTGGCATTTATCAATAATACAAGATTTCTCCAGCCACCATGACATTACCTCTCATGCCAGATGCAGAGGATATTGAAACTCAATTGTGCTTCAAAACTTAGAGTGAATATAAATTTTAAAGAAATGCTAAAGAATGTCCCCCTGAACCCCAAGCACTTCCCCTGTAAGAACCTGCGACAATTCTTATTATTGCAATTTCTCCTTTGAAAGCAATATTTTGTCATCATGAGAAAAAAAATACATACTTTCCCATTCCTTATGGGACAGCAATTACCTAGAAATGGTGCAGTGCAGGAAATGGAGTCAGGCGTGTTGGGAATGACAGATCTGGGCTGCATGCTCAGCAGAAATTCCCCCAGAAAATCAGTACTGAGAAAAATCTGCTTTCTTACTTACAGATTCCCCCCCCCTTTTTTTTATGGTGGACATTCTCCCACCAGGTTATCCTTTACATTCTCATCTCATTGCATCGTGCAAAGCCATGGTGGGGCTCATTTTTCAGACAATGTGGGATGATGTTCAAAACTTGACACGTAATCAGCAGTTAAGACTGGAGCCCTGGCCAGCGGAGTGGAAATATTCACTTTGACAAGGGATATCATAAACCAGAGTACGAGAATCACATTAAAGCCCATGTCTATAAAACACAGCCTATGCCCTCGAAGCTGACATTTGACCTTGAATACTTGCCTATGAAAAATAATTTGCTGTTGCCCAAGAGTGTGTTTCAGAAATTGATCTGAGGGGAACTGGTGCAGGGATAGAATTTCTGACAGGCATGCTTCCTCTGAGTTCAGTTTCATTTACTCTCACCTGTAAAGCTTAAGAACTGGAAGTTGGGTTTAAGAGGAGTATAATAATATCTTCCCGGTGATATGTATCTTCACTCTTAAGAGAGGGGGCTTACCTAATTGTCCTCCATTTACAGATGGTGATGAAGTTAATCATATTGGACGCCCTTCTTTATTTTCCATTGTTTTTCATAATTAATCTTCTTGCTCATCCCTTAAAATATATTAAATATTGATCTATTGGAGAGGATACTCATACCTTTTATTTATTTTATTTTTTAAAGGTTTATTTGAGAAAGAGAGAGCGGGGGGTGGTGGTACAGGTAGGGGCACAAGTGGCAAATCCTCAAACAGACTTGCCGCTGAGTGGGGAGTCCGACATCGGGTTCGATCCCAGGACCCGGAGATCGTAATCTGAGCCAAAACCAAGGGCCAACTGCTTAACTGACTGAGCCACCCAGGCACCCCCTCAGACCTTTTATTTTTATCCTTTCACTGCCTTTTATTATCATTCAGAGTGGAATTCTGTTACATTTTAGAATCAGGTAGACTATGGTAAATAACAGGGATCTCTTTTTTTCCCCGATAGTTCCTGCAGTCAATTGTATGATCAGGTTTTAATCAGATTTGTAGACCATCTTGTCATATGTCGCTTGTGTCATGATGGTGAGCTAGGAATGAGAGTGGCTGTGGAAAGGAGGTGCTTCTCCTTTAAATATATGGCCTTGAACAACATGCTCGGTCTCAGTAATCCCCAATTTTCTAGTGTGTTAAATGGAAGCCATGACCCTTACCTACCATAGAGCACTTTTGAGAGCATCAGAGGGATGTACTTGAGACTTAACTACTCAAACACACAAGGTACAATGTTTTTATATAAGCGTAGAAATAAAAATATTGAAAATGGAGGTAGGAATTTTGCAGCTTTCTGGTGCTACTAATGCTGGGCTATACGCAGGAGGGAGTGTCCACGTGTGGATCTGTGATGAGGTTGCTGATAACATGAGTGACCTCGCAGGTGCCTTGAGCCTCACCACTGGGGAGTACAATAGCCCAGCTTCCCACTGCCTGAAGGCTTTCTATGGTCCACACTAGGCACTGAGGTCTTAAGGTGCTGGAAAATTAATGTGCCCCCCCGCCCCAGCATCTCCCATCAAAAGGTAGTGAGAATCAGCAAATAAAGACACTAACCCCATGGGTGCAAAGCTCCCAAGATGCCTGTTCTACACTGTCTCCCAGTTCCCTGGAAGCTGGTGAAGCTTCGGTTGCCCACAGTGGTAATTTAACTAATACCCCCTGCTTTATCTTCTGTCTTCCCTTCTTTGTGTCACATTCCCCCAGTTGGTGTTTCTTGGGATCCCCTCCCACTGGAGCCCTGGTCTCAGAGTCTGCTTCTGGGAGGCCCAAAGTCAAGACACTTCCCTTTCCCTCAAGTAGCCCAGCAGGTTTAAAAACCTCCTCAAGCCACTTTGAGCCTTTGCTGACTTCTTTCCAGGCCCTGGATATGTTTCTGTTCCTCAAATACACTCAGCCTCATCTTCTCTTAGGGCCTTTGCTCATGCTGTTTCCCTCACTGGGACACATTCTACCCCTTATCCTAACTAACCTTCACAGTGGTTAATGTCTGCTCATTTTTCTGGTATCAGTTCAAAAATTCATTTTTTTAGGGAAGAATGGCATCCTTGCCTAGACTGGTTTCTACTTTTATATACTTCTTATCCTTTAATCTTCATAGCATTTATTATAGTTTGTAATTATATACATGTGGGGACATTTTACTGTCTCCCCAAAAGGAATGTAGAACTCTAAGAGGACAAGGATCATTTCTATTTTACTCACTAATTTTTTCTTAACTCCCAGCCGAGTGCTTGTTGACGATTTATTGAATGAATAAGTGTTAGGGTGTGTATGTGTCGGTGTGTAAATGTATCTATTCCTTTATTTTTTAACACACCGTCTGCTTCAGAAGCTTCACTTAGCAGCCTTTCCCCTTGGAACGAAAGACTCTTGGAACTAGAACTCTCTTATGTCCACCGTGAATGTGAGCAATTCACCCCTTGCAGGGTCCTGTGTAAGACAGCTTCTTGTGAACCATGCGAATGAGAGGCAGTGCCCTTCTCCCTCACTGTGTTTCTACATGGCAAATTTGTGTGAGAAAAACAACAATAAAAAAAACCAAATAAACCCCCTCTCAACTATTGGGATAATGCAATCAAATGTCCCCAGCCCTTGCCCCAGAAATCTCCAGATATCTGAAACAGAATAACAAAATTGTTTCCTATTTTTCTGTTTTGCTTGAACAATGACCTCATTCTGGACTTTGCTTTCTGTGTGCTGACATAATCCTTGTGCTCTGAGCAGTTGTCTCTGATCACTATATCAATTAAGGGAACCCCCCCTCCCCCAGCTTGGTAGTCAGAAATGCTGGGGAAGCTTACACTGGGCCCTTGGGGAAGGACTCAGATGTACAAATGAAATTATAAGAATATCAGTAGAGAGGATACCTGTTGGGTTTTCTTTCTTTCTTTCTTTCTTTCTTTCTTTCTTTCTTTCTTTCTTTCTTTCTTTTCCTAGAGCAGAAGGAAACTTAGGGAATCTGAACACCTGGTGAAATGGTTTGCTCAAATTCATTTAGCAATTTTTTTTTTCATTCCTGTAGGGGAATTAGCAGAGTGCTAAAGGTTTTAAAGAATTCAGATGAAAAGCCATCTGTTCCCTGGGCTTTGTTCAATCTGAATTTAAGGATGGCTTTGGAGATTTCCTATTCCCTAATTAATTCCTCTAGATGAGCTTGTGGGGTTGGCTCCATTTATTTTTTGAAAGATGGAAAAAAATGCTCCCATCAATTAGTCCTTTGTTACGTCGTGACTGAGATGGAAATAGCTTTTTGCCAAATGGAGCGAGGAGCTGAGAGATGCCTGTGTTTGCAGTGGCCAGGTGTCCTTTGTCATTAGGCCTGGCTTTGATGTAAGTACTGTTCTCTGGGCCTTTCAGATAATTGGTGAGAAAGCACCCGGCCTTGCAGGAATCTGAGTAATATTTAGCCTAAAGCACAAAGGCAGGGAAACCAAAGCATTGAATGGGAGTCATGTTTTAAAGAGCATAATTGTTCTAACAATTTTTTGTATTACCACGTGTAATGTATTATAGTTGGAGGCTCCCCGAGTACTGTTTTCTAGAATGGAGTTTTCTACGTGGACAAGCATGGGGTGGCCAGCTAGAGGACTGAATAGGGGAGAAGGGAAGGGAAGGGAAAGAGAAAGGGAAACAGACAAGAGAGAACAGGAGAGAGGGGAGAGCCTCTCTGATAAGTTGGCTATGGATTTGGCAGTGGGACAGTATAAAAATGTAAAAATCTGCCTGCTTCAATTCTGTCTGCCCTCAGAACATCAAACCAATGCCTTGTGCAGAAATCTCCATCCACCATAAGGAAAAAAAGTTTGGGGCTTTCAGATCCATTGGTGGGGGATGAATCCAATCTAAGGTCATTCTGAATAGCACATTGAAAGAAATGGTTTTAAACAAAAATGATGATCTAGCAGTGTTATTTTTAGAATATCAGCTAATGGGTTTTCATCCTCCAATGTCCCTATTTTATTTCCAAGATGCCTGGGTAATTAATAAGTCCTTATAAGACTTATGTCTGGCAGAATCAGGTTATAGGTTGTTTCACTAAGCAGGGTCAGCCTTGCATTTTAGTGCAGCAGGTGGGGAGGAGGGTATGATGTAGGGGAGTACCAGCCAGAGCAGGACAGGATGGGAAATCTCAGTCCTTCTGCCTGGTGCGTTGTGGGAAGGAGAAGAGAGCCAATGAGGAGGAAGAACAGCTGGGGGATCCATGTGTCATACCCTGAAACTTCCAGTCTCAAAAACACCCTAGGGTGTTTTTTTCTCAGATCAGTTAAGGTCTGTCTCAAACAGCTTCCTGTTTGTGACTTTGGGAAGACACTGTCTCTCAAGATATCCCAACAATGAAAATATACATTATGGCTAAGTCAGCAGTGTGGCTTGATTGGTGTGTGTGTGTGTGTGTGTGTGTGTGTGTGTGTGTATAGACAAGCATGATATGGGGCATCTGAATTTCCTACTTGTCCCATTGTGGAGTGGAGGTCGCTATTGATGACAGCTGGAGAGAAGGGATACCACAGTGGAGACACTGAAAGTTCTGTAGCTGAATGTTTCAGGTTTGACTGCCTGGCTGGGATTGGGTAGGAGTCATGCCAGGCAGCTGAGGGAGTGGGATATGGATTGCCAGCAAGAGCCAAGGAGGACCCAACTCAACAGGAGGGGACATCATCCCCTGAATACAACCAGAGAGTAAGATTGCAGGGTCACAAGCAATAAAAATCACAATGATCTTAGCTGGGCAAGCAGTGAAAAGGTAGATACAGGACCCATTGTTAATTGTGGTCCATGGATACCTCAGTTGAGACAGCATCTTCCCCTCCCACACACACTCACACACCTTCCCCTACCTGCTATCACCATGGGGCAGAGGAGCTGCCCCGACTATGGGAAGGAGAGAGGGAGGAGATGGATCATCAGGATGAATAGATTGGAGCAGGTATAAAATTCGAGGAGAAGGTGACATTCTCTGTGTCATATTTCAGTTGACATTTGTGCATTAAATGGTATAAAGATTAGACCAATATAGGAAAAAATTCCATATATTGCTATGTTGTCTTTGCCCATCTGTAGGTAATATAAGGAAATTTATGACTCCATGCCACAGGATCATTTCATGTATTATAGAAGTAAGATTGGGAAAGAAAAGTTATTTGGGAAGAGGGTTGTTATTTTTAACTACAGAATGAATTTTGAAAACTTCGTCTGAATACTTTTGTTTGCTACCCAGTCCCCTTAGGATGAAATTCAGATTCTTCAGCATGTTCCTCCAGATGCTACAGGGCCTGTCATCTGATTGTCTCTCTTAACTGTGTCGTTTCCTTCCACCTTCTTCCTCTCCTGCCTTTTCCAGAGGTTCCGAATGTTTGTCTTTCTTTCCCACTGCATGTTGCTCCAGCGTTGTTCTGTCTGCCGGAAACACTGTTCCTCCAGATGGAAGCCTACCTCCCCACCTTCACCAACAACCCTACGGGCACCCCCTGGCCCCACACACTTCTACCCACTGTCAGAGACCACGGGAAGGAGTTTCCCCCTTTTGGCACCATGGGGTCTGGTCATGTCTTTTGGGGTCTGGTCATGTCTTCTCAGAATAGTGTTTCCTTTTCTTTTTTTGAAGATTTTATTTATTTTATTTTATTTTTTTGAGAGAGAGAGAGAGCATGAGAGAGAAAGAGATCACAAGCAGGGCGAGTGGCAGAGGGAGAGGGAGAAGAGCTGAGCAGGGAGCCTGATGCGGGACTCAATCCCTGGACCCTTGGATCATAATCTGAGCTGAAGGCACATGCTTAATTGACTGAGCCACCCAGGTGCCCAATAGTGTTTTCAATGTATAAAATAAAGTATATAAGCAAGGGAGAACAGTTCTTTTGAAATACATCAATCAAAATATTAGAGGAAATAACTTTTGAGACATGTGCTTCTTTATTGATGTTTTCAATGACAAAATAGAGTGATGGGTTTAATAACCTGTCATTTTGAAGTGATGAGAAGCATCAGGGACATCTTAGATGTCTTCAGTAGTTGTGATACGAAAATACCTGTGATTCCTATTCTGAGATCGCAGATTCTACTTATGCTGCTGTGGTTTATTGCCTACAATCCTTATGGAAGGGCATGCTAAATTTTCAGTTAAAGTTACTGAAAATAAATATGTAATAATTTTCACAATCCAAGTTCATAACCCTAACTGAAGACCCCTTGATATTTCCCTCTGCTTTTCCTGACCTTGCAGCTTGTGCTAAGCTCTTTCTCTGTCCCCATGGCATACAGAGCCGTCCCTTTCATACCACGTACCACCCTGGATTGAAACCATCTGTTTATCATCTAGCGACTGTCATTAGATTGTAAACTTTATGAAGTCAGGTCTATCTGCTTATCATTGCCCCATGCTCAGCGATGCTGACACCCAACAGCGGGTTCCCCATATATAACTGTGGCATTAGGTTGAACTTTCTGGGGTCTGGTCATGTTTTTAAAAGAATAAATAATCTTAGCCCTCAACTCCACGAAGAATTGTATTTTTTATTGCTTTTGGACATTTAAATCACCAATTCTACTTGGAAAAGCATATCAAAATGTCTTTTAAGATAGGCTTTACTTAAGGGTTCATGTAAATAATGTTAGTGATATCAACTTATTGATATATTTGTTATCAACTCATTGATAACAACCATCTGGATTACATTCACTAATTCATTTGGCCACCATTAATTTGAAATGTTTATTTCTTGGGTTTGACATTACTAAAGGTGGATCCTTGGGTAAATGACTATAGCACAAAGAAGGTCAAGGGCCAAGCAGTGCTCACAGACAGGCCTGCAGGAGCAGTGCACTCACTGGAGAAACTCACTGCAGACATACATGTCTCCTGGTGCCCTTGATGAGTCTCGGGCAGTACCCTATGATTTGTCAGGGCCTGATTTGCAGGAGAGCTTCTGACCCTTGGGCTGTGGGGTTTTGATACTACACGATTAGATCCTGATGTAATCAGAAGGACCAGAATATGATGGTAAAATGAACAGAAGAGACTTAGTATTGACCTTCTCCAGGCAGCTCAGGTCCTGTGCTAGGGTTGGAAGAAGGCACAAGCCCCTGCCCTTGAATAATCGGGAAGCTGGATTCCAAGACCTGTAATTGCAGCTGGATTACGTGAACTAGCAGTATAGTTAGCCATGTTGGAGCTCTTGTTTGGTAGAGCATGGACACCTCTACTAGCAAGACTGCAGGTGGGGGGAAGAGAAATTGGGGTCCAAGCCTTGCTGTTACCCAGCATTGATTGGCTTAAACACTAACCATGGTGGGTTTCTCACAGAGCACGGCAAAAGGAAAATTCCTCTTAGGAGAGGCCAGGCTGCAGGGTTCAGTCTTGGACAAGTTAACCCTGTCTCTCAATTATTACCTTACCTATTCCTCAATTTCCTAACCTTAAAAATTGTACCCTTTTCTATAAGTGCTGGGAGGAGTCAGTGGAATGATACATTTAACACCATTGGCACAGTTCTTGGCAGATAATAAGAACTCATATTTTATTATCATTATTACTTTTCTATTGATGTTTATACAACATTATTGATGACTTGCTTAGAGTATTTAATAATAAGATTTTCTTCAAGCGCCAACTACAGTATAGTGATCTTCTCTTTTCTATTTCTGGAGGACCAACTTCCTGAGTACTTTGTTTAGGTTCCATATGTACTGCTGTGTTCTCTGTTAGTTTCCTGTATATGTTCTTTTTTTTTTTTAACAAGATTGTAAAATTTATATCGCATACTTCTCATGTGCCCCATTGCCTTGGCTCCAATCCTTGGTCTAGACCAAAAAGCAAAGAAACTCAACAAATATCTCTTAATTATTAAGATAGTCATAAGTGCTTTAAATAGATTCATTGAAGCAAAGCCAATGAGAAATTCTGCTATGCAGTTTTGGTATTTCTCAGTTGGGTTTTAAAATATGTTTTATATCTCCTTTGGATTTTAGCTCATATGACCGCACCTAATTTGTAACATTTCCATTAATATCTTTCTCATTAAGGTTAAATATAAATAGAGTGTAATATTTAATGCTTTTCCACAGATATATTTAACTTGCCAAACTTAACAGATTCGTATCAATAGTCTCCCTTTCCTTATACCTGCCTCAAGACATCTAGAAACTGAAATATGCTGTGTTCTTACTTTCCCGTTACCTGTATGGAGGAATGCCGTCACTTCACAACAGCAACTGTTCTAGAGTCTTAAGACCCAGGATGCCACTCTTATCTTACCAGCCCTCAGTCTAGGAGGTATCCTGACTTAGCATGGCTTTTCTAGGCCTCTATACCCTAATCTACCCATGCAGATATGGCTCTCACAACTTTCAGCCCTTCATTCAGCCAGCTGGTCTGCAAGCTAGTCTCTCCAAGCATTTAGTCTAGAAGAGCCAATTCACCTGTTTGACAGTTTACTAAATACTTTCCACATACATAGCCGTTCATGTCCTCTGTCTTTTTTTTTTTTTAAGATTTTATTTATTTATTTGACAGAGAGAGAGAGACAGCCAGCAAGAGAGGGAACACAAGCAGGGGGAGTGGGAGAAGGAGAAGCAGGCTCCCAGGAGAGGAGCCTGATGTGGGGCTCGATCCCAGGACTCTGGGATCACGCCCTGAGCCGAAGGCAGACGCTTAATGACTGAGCCACCCAGGCGCCCCCATGTCCTCTGTCTTCTAAATAAAACTAGTAATTCCTTAAGAGATCTAACTTCCAAATTCCTGATTCTGTCACATTAGCTAAGTGGCCCTCCGAAAATTTACAATTTACTTAATTTTCCTGCAGCTGAAACTCCTTGTCACTAAATTTTGTCCTAATACCTACCTCACTTCTCCTATCTGAAAATAAAATGAGAGCATGCATAGAGATCTCCTTGCTCAGGTAATTCAAAATTCATACTCACATGTTCTCCCCTAGCCCCTCAGCTCTCTCCCTACAAAAATTGTCCATATCTCATCCAGTGCAAAATATACCACTGTGAGTGGAGAGAACACATATTAGCTCTTCCCTTAAACTTTTATCTTACTCCAGGTATTACCCTATTCCTGGTTAATTATTTTGGTTTGCATAAAATCCTTAAATGTTCTTGTGCTTTTCTCTCTCTACTCTGCTGACCCTCTGTTGCTTAGGGATGGAGAAATGTTTAGCAAACAACACTTAAATGAAAAGAAAGACCGTGTATGTTGGTGGCAGGGGTGGGGGGGCAGGATGCAGGAAGAGAAAGCCAACACAATATGGACATCATGGAAAATAGAGAGTGTATATGTATTTGTCAGTAGGAGCTAAAGATACAGGTGGAAATAGACAGTGGTGACCAACAGACCCAGTTGGACTGAGATTGAGGGGTTTCTTGGGCCAGGAGACACTCAGTGCCAAGTGTGATGAGCTGGTTACCTTGGGGGGAATGGAAGTACAGTGAGCCAAATTCAGTAACAAAAAACTGAATCACAAGGCAATGAGCTGGTTGTTTTGGAGGGTTGATTCAGAAACTCAAACCACTGGTTGTTAAAACATATCTTGATACTTAAGGGAAAAATTATGATCAATCCTTTAAGGAGGGAAGCTAGAATCATTTTCCATGAAAAGGGACTCAGCAATGAGTCTCTCCTGATTTGTGGTCAAAGAATTATTCTCACCTAAGTGTGAGGAGCAGCCCTGTGTTGTAGGGCCAGAATGATTAGGATCAAATCAGGTATAGTGAGGACCCAAGGGGTTAGTCCCGTATCATTAGTGAGTCAGTCCCAAGGACAACTGCAAAGGAACAGACATGTTTGATCAGGCTATGGGTGCTGTTGCTCCTGATCCCTGGTGCTGCTTCTGGGAAGCAACCAAATTAGCAAATGTCTCCCCAGCCCCACTATTGATTTAGATTTCTTCCTGAAGTCTGGGTTTAACAATCCTTAAATCCTTTGGAGTGGGATAATTTTCAGCTCTGTTTATTTTTTTCCATAAATGTTATGGTAACCTCTAAAAGGATTTTCAAAGTATGCAGTGATATCATCGAGTGAACAATCTAGAAAGCCTAACATTAAAACCCATAGAATGATCTTGAATTATCATTAGTGCTGGAGGCAGGCCTGCAATCTGTTTGAACTGCTCTCCTTTGCAGCCAGTTCTGATACATATTTTATTTTCAATATTAAAAAGCTAGTGGTACAGGGGAAATCCAGATTCTTTTCTCTAAGTCACTGGCCTCATGACAAGCTATATTAGACATGCCCTTGTGGTGAGGGGATTAAAATATTACTAGCTTTGTTTTGAAACTGTGACACCAAGTGTGTTTCTGGAATCTTTCTGAGGTGGTTTGGGCCCTCGACTTGCCTGGTAACCACAGCTTCTGGACTAATCCAACTCACAGTTTGGGAATTTCCAAAGTGACTTAACAGGGGCCCTGGTTTATATATATGAATGCTGTCTGTTCCAGGTCACAGGTGAGCAGACCCTTTCTTTAATAAGCAGGTGGAGGGATTTTATTTTTACACTTCACCTCTGGACAGCAAATTTGGAAGGAATCTCTTAGACCAGAACGTCTCTAGTGCTAATGTGCACGCCAATCACAGAAATCTTCTGCAAAAAATGCTGAATAATTAAGTCTGGGGTGAAGCATTTCTATCCGAGTGATGCTGATGTTACTAGTCTACAAACCACACTCTACACAGCACAATCTTAGAAATCAAGGGTGCTTGTGGCAGAAGCCTACCATGTGTTTTCAGGACAATCAGAACTTATGAGTCTTATTTGTCCTTGGGGACCAGTGCAACAGTGTCAAAGAGAGTAAACATCTTCAGCTATAATAAGCTCACCTGAATTTATGTATTATGAAACCCCTCAGCAGATCATTTCTTTTGAGACATTTCTAGTTCTCTGTCGGAGTGTGACTATATCTCTTCTCTGTTGCTCAGTTTAACTGGGAGATATAGCACATTTGATTTCTTCAGTTATATTTGCTGTCCTTGTTGCTGTCCTTGCTTACCACTACATAGAGAATTGATGATTCTCACCAAGGTGTGACACATGGCCTTTCTACTATCCTATCTAGAGATGAAAGGTAGGCACTAAACGTCACTCTTCCTCAGGTTAAAGAAGACCAATGGCTCTTACTCAAGGCAACTTTCTTTTTAAAGACTTACTTATTTTAGAGAAAGAAACAAAGTACAAACCGGGAGAGGGGCAGAGGGAGAGTGAGAAGGAGACTCACAAGCACACTCCCTGCTGAGTGTGGAGCCATACTCAGGGCTCGATCCCATGGCCCTGAGATCAAAACCTGAGTGGAAATCAAGAGCCAGATGCTTAACCGACTGAGCCACCCAGGGGCCCCTCAAGGAAGCTCTTATTCAGAAGGAATGAACATTCAGATAAATACGGTTATCACTGTGAAGAAAGTAAGATAAAATTTAAAAAGTGAAAATGTGGGAAGAGCATATTCAAAGACAAGGCTACAGAGATGAAGACAGTGGTTCTGCTTCCCTTTTACTTCGCCTGGCCTCATAAAATAGAGGACCACGGCCATGGAGAATTACTACCCTTGACCACAGGCATGGAGTCTTAAGGCATAAGAATTGAGTTGGAATACTTTTGGATCAGAAGCAGAGGACTTGAGTGGTAAAGGATTAGAATTTTCACATATGAATCTCACTTTCTACTGTGTAGAGAAGGTATGCTTCTGAAGAGCTGAATATAGCCTGAACTTTGTCCAGTTTCTTTAAAACACATGCTCATTTTGGAAATCATTTCTCTTTTTTCAGGAATTTCGTTCACAGTTATTCCCAACAATTGGGACCTATTGAATATTACTAAATCTAAAGGAATCTCTTAATGTAAGCCTTCACCCTCTCCTAATTCACTGCAGAAGTCGATAGTAGGCTTTCAGATCTGGAAGTTTTTCCTCAGTATGTAATTGAGTGGAAGCCTGCTTCCTCGCAAAGCTTATTGCTACATTTCTGGGTAGTTGTTTTAGAGGACAGATGGACACTCACCAGAGCCTCCTGTTTGCACATAAAATAAAAGCTTTGCGGTCATGAGTGCTTTTGTGTTAACCAAAATAGAAACCCCAGTGGAACAGAGAGCACAGGGATGGTTTCATGATATACAGTTACATGATAAACCAATGTGATGCCTCTTGAATATGCATTAATTTTGTATCTTCTTCACACTAAGGTGATCAGTTTCAAAGTTTTCTCATCCACTCATCAGCCATGTTGCCCTTTTCCATGACTCCAGCTTCTAGCGGAACAACAGAAGAGTTGAATCATAAAAGAAAAGTCCAAAAAAACTTTTATTTGTTTGAAGGAAATTCTTTCCATGTGTCCCTGCTCCATCCTTTGCTAATTTGGGTCATGTGCTTTGCTTTAGTCATCTGTCCCAGGCAGAAATCAGCCAGGCTCCTCCTCCCCTTACCACAGAGAGGTCTGGAGGTCCACAAGTGGTAACTGAAGACTGCTGGACTCACCACATCCTACAAAAAAACGTAATAGCCGCTTTAGGCTGAGAGGTTACACTGGAATGTGAGGCTAAGAACGCAAAGTAAGCCCAAAACTAAAAGGTCTTCAAGGCAGGGCATGAGTTGACTGAAGGAGAAAAAGAAAGGAGGGAAAAGCAAGAAAGAACCAATGCCAAGAGTGTAGAGGATGAGCTAGGAGGAAGCAGGAGAGCTTTCTGTTTGAACAATGAAGGGCCCTGAGTGCTTCTCCCGCACACCACACACCGGAAGAAAGACGAGCTAACTTCCTGTTAAGGATGGAAGTCGAGCCTCAGGGCAGATTGCTGCTTCTGAAGATAAAATCACACTGTGTGTTAGGTCAGCAGGAGGACTGGTCCCCAAGAACTCAGAGTTCACCTAGGTTTGTGCCATACTTGTACAT
Organism: Ursus maritimus; assembly: GCF_017311325.1. NCBI lineage: Eukaryota > Metazoa > Chordata > Mammalia > Carnivora > Ursidae > Ursus > Ursus maritimus. The sequence continues at coordinate 15,685,413 of NW_024424675.1, forward strand.
GACATGCTCTTCTAAAGTTTTGGGGGAAATCAAGGGTTCCTTTGTAATTCTCTATCTACTTCAGCTTTAGGAAAACTAGAGGATGTTTTTGGAAGCCATGCTTACCTCTCCTCAGTGACTGATCCCTCTAGACCTTGTGAAACATTTATTGCATGTTCTAGTCATTTGGCAGTTATTCTGAGTGCGTGGTGATGTGGGCATCATGTGCGCTGTTTTCTGGTATTGTTGCTTCGTCTGACATTCCTTTTTCAATTTGTTCTTTACTTATTTTGGTTTTCTCTGTGCCGAGGAGAGTTTGTTTCAAAGCATGGCAGCACATTCTTTTACCTGCTCCTCTTTCAGAGGTGGGCTACATGACCCCCTGCCAGCGAATCTAGGTGGGCGGTGACTGCTGCAATCTGTAGAGTACAGCAGAAGTGATGCCCTACTCCCAAAAACACAGGGATGTAAAACCACAACTCACTTCCCATGGTGGCTCATGAAAGACTCAGCCTTGTTTGCTGGTCAGATGTTCACTCTTGGATCCCTAACATAACCACGTGAGAAGTTTGACTACCGTGGAACCACAGTGCTGCAGAAGCCACATGGAGGTACTCCAGCTGACAATGCATGGTGAGTTTGCTCTTTAGCTGTCCCAACACAGGCACAGATAAGTCTTTAGAGTCATCCCAACTGAGGCTCCAAGCACCATAGAGCAAAGACCGGCCACAGCCGCCACACCCGTGAGCCTAATGCAACGGTTGCGGTTTTACAACACCATGTGTTTGTGTAGTTTGTAGCACAACACTACATAACTGGAGTGCAAGAGAAGAACTCGAAGCTACACTTCCCACTGGTTTGAAGGTAGTTGCAGCCAATAGGAAGCATTAGTGGCCAACTGGAGGGTGAGAGTAAGGGACAGACGGACAGGACACACAGTGTCCTGTTTGACTATGTCTCCTTTATGGTTCCAGATCCTGCCATGCAGCACTTGAAATGGTTTTAAAAAGTACCCTGAGGTGTTAGCTCCTGATCTCTTGCAACAACCTCCTTGTGGCAGCAGTGGCTTTCTGCTATTGTTAATCTCTGGGTTGCCCTACAGGCCTCTGAGTTGCCTTGCAGCTCTTTCTTTTAAACTAGTTCTCAATATTGAAATGCTTCTATTAAAGTCCCTGTTTTCTTGACCAGGCCTTGGTTGACACAGGCTGCTGTTCATATTTCTTTATAAGCTCAACTGGACACAAGAAATATGCACTAGATACTTGTTGACTGATTAAACATAAGCCAGTCTGCAGAAAAGTCATCTTGCCCTATGAGGTAGGATGAGAGACTCCTTTGAGGCATCAGGCTGACCCCTTGTAGTACTTCTGAAAGTCTCCCATCTCACAATATTAATTAGAATTTGCACTTGAGTATGATTTTATGGGAACGCCTATGCAATTTGTCAATTCCTTTACATGTAACAGGAGCAGATTGCCAAAAGTTTTAACGAGTCTCTTTTGCATTTGGGAGAAAAGTTATTTGAGCCGCTGGTCTCTCAAAGATGTTTCCAGCTTAACTTTTCATTTTTGGGGAATAAGAAATGGAATGTGTATTGGAAGCTAATGCAAAGCAGAGGGCCCATGACCACTCTGCTTGAGCTGTAGAACTTGTTTCATTAGTATCTCTATATTTAAAAAAGCTTAGGCATTATAAGAAGAAAGTTTATCTGTATACCTATATCTATGTCACATAAAATTGGTTGAAGACATATACAACATCCATGCAAAACAGTATTTTCTTTTACCTTCAGCATATTAATACATGAACGTAGTTTGAATGAACCATTCTAGTAGCAGAGCTCAAGAGCAAATATCCTCTTTTTTCTGTCCTGTATTATTGAGTTTGCCGTAGTGGGATGTAGCTGTGATTCTGTAGGATCTGTTGTGTAATCATGCCTGAATCACTTAACCCTTTTGTTCCACGAGTCCTTATCTATAAAATGAAAGGCTTGGACTTACTCCTTAGATCACTCCAACTTGAACATTCTGAGTCATTCTACCTGACTTCCTGATTTCATGCTCCTTCCGAGGATGTTTCTTCCTCTCCTTTTTTTGGGAACCGTCACGAAATCATTGCTTCCCAATGCAAATGAAGAACTGAGACCTGATGGTACAGGATACTGAGTTCTGTACAGCTTTGTAATAGCTGCATCTTGTCATCATTTGCATTTAACCTTGATGCTACAGGGAAGGATGAAGTAGAGAAATTACAGAAAGGGGACGTAGAAGGGAAGTCTGATTTTGAAGAACATGATGTGCTTAAGGACATTTGCATTGAAATTCATTGACAATTTTAGAAGATGGGGAGAAAGACAATATGAATGAATGCTGCAAGACCAGCTCATTTTTGTGCAGGTTAATGTATGAAATGAATTGATTTCTCCCCATCTGCTTGCTAAGACTAAGGAGTCAGGACAGTTCCTCCCATTGACCACCAGGATATCCAAGGAAAAAAAAAAAGATCAAATGATCTTTGGCAATTTTCCTGCCTTTCTCTAAACAAACAAGTCTTCACAGTGGCCTGAAGGCTTGGGCTCTGTAGAGCATTTAAAGGCTCAAGTTAATACTGGTGGGTTTGTCAGTGTATTTGTGATTGCTTGATTCTGAGAGTGAGTGTCCTATGATAATAATTTCCAGAGTTCAGATTTCTGGGATTATAAATGATGGATTAGGAGCTTTTATAGGTTTGTGGATGTGTCTTCATTGACCAAAGAGGACTAGCTCAGGAGTTAAACTGGATTAAAGTAAGCCCTAATTTCTCTATCCAGCCCTGGGATAAGTTGTTTAAACTCTCTGATCGCCATTTTATTTTACATTCTAGAGTTTTTGGTAAGCATTATATAAGGAAACATTTTGGTAAGCATTTAGCACAATGTCAGCTCATGGAAAGCATTTGATATTTATTGTTGCTTTCTGCTTCCTCCCATCCCTCCCAAGATACTAAAAAATTTTTAGTGTGTATTTTTTCTCAGTTAAAATATACAGTAAAGAATATTCCCTCCAAAAATTAGAGGATTATAGGAGGGGGAAAGCAGGGCAGTTGAATGTGATGACCAAAATGTTGAGAGAAGTTTATTTTGGCAGTAGAATTTTGGAAACTCACTTTATTTTATTGATTTATTTTTAAGTTTTGTTTTTAATTTATTTAAGTAAACCAGCTGTCATTAATTTTTTTTTTCCAGTATGATGGCCAGGTACATGGTCAGACTTGAACTTGAGATTCCCAGAAGAGAAACACATTGGCATCTTTGAAAACTGTGATATTTTTTCTATCTAAAAAAAATTTTATTTTCCTAATTTTTTTTCTTAAATAAGAATTGCATTAGATAGGCTTTCACAGTAGTATGTGCCAAAGGTATTATGTAAGAGCAGTGACATATCATACTAATATTTTCCTCTTTTTTTTTTTAGTACCTAAACACATTTCTCTTGAACTGTCATTTGTGTAGATTATATGTGACCCTTTTCTCCTCTGCTACCTGAAATACTGTAATACTGTTGAGCTATTACTAGCAGAGGCTAAAATATAACCTAACTAAAGGTTTTTATCACAAGCCATTTTCAAATCTTGGTACAGTCCTCTGGGTGGTTAATGTTATCAGTGGCAAGAGCCTTGGTGCTAGCTGAACTTGGAGCTCAGAGGCAAAGCTTTGAAAGACTATAAGCAAGTCTCCATGTCTGGAAATAGCTTTAAGTAACTCTCCTGGGTACACAGAGTAATAGATTGTGAAGCAAGAGATCATGTTGAAACACTATAGTATGTTATAGATAAGAGCTTAGAGGCCTGTTCTGTATCAGTAACATAATGATGGCCCACTTGTGTTCAAATCCATCATTTGCCATTTGTTAGCTGTGCTAACTTAAGGAAGTTACTGAACCTTTTGAACCATAATTTTCAATCAAATTAGGACATTGCCCAAAGTCAGATGGTGTAGTTATTATCTCTGTTTTGCAATGCAAAAAATGAGTTTGCATTGTGAAATTTCTTCTACTTTGTACCCTACACTTCTTTTACCAAAACTAACACAGGTGCATTCAATATAATGAAGGCTAGTATGGTCATCATACTATTTGGTCACATGTGTGTGGCAGCTACTTCCCTACTCCATTGTCTGAGAGTCACATAACTTGCTATGATCAATGGAATGTAGGTGGAAGTGTCACTTCAGGTGAGCTATCAAGCCAGATGGGCTGATAACAAGAGCAGACGCAAATCAAAGATATATTATTTTCATCAGTTAAGGATAAGGATTGGCATAATTTCAAGCCTTGTCTTAATAATATGCATAAAATATTATTATTTAAAGTAGAAAGTGCTGTTGTACATTTTTGGACCAAATAACATTATTTTGAGGCAAAGCTGCACACAGTGACCACTTAACAAACCTTTGCTTTAGTGTTCAGTGAGTTGGGGTGAAATAGCAGCATCAGTGGTCACGCTGTCCCCAGCAACTATGAGCTGCTGCTACCATGACGTGTGGCTCATGATCTGACCATGTAACTAACCAGTGACAATTACGGGTACTTATATTTATGCAGTAAAAACAAAGAAACAAGATGTAACTGTGTAAGCTGATGGAAATGTTGATTAGCTTGATTGTGGAGATCATTTCACAATATATATACATATGAGAACATCAAGTTGCACACCTTAAATACGTGCAGTTTTTATTTTTCAATTATACTTCAATAAAGCCGAAAAAACCTCATTAAATGAATGTTGCTTTTGTGTTTAACTCTAAAAGTTTAGAAAACATAGACAACCACAGCAACTAGTGAAACAAATATACATGTACACTAGCCAGATTTAACAAATGTTAATATTTAATCACCTTCCTATTTTTTTTAAATAAAAGAATTAGGTCATTAAAGATAATGTTTCTGGGGCGCCTGGGTGGCACAGCGGTTGGGCGTCTGCCTTCGGCTCAGGGCGTGATCCCGGCGATCTGGGATCGAGCCCCACATCGGGCTCTTCTGCTGTGGGCCTGCTTCTCCCCCTGCTTGTGTTCCCTCTCTCCCTGGCTGTCTCTATCTCTGTCGAATAAATTTAAAAAAAAAAGATAATGTTTCTGTTCTTCCCTCCTAGCCCCTTTCCAATGATAACACATTTGGTGTGACTCTTCAGTCTCTGCTTTTGTTAGAGTAGGGAGTTAGTTAGGTTCTAATGGGATACCTGGAGGGCAGCAAAGAGGAAATCATGGCCAGCTATGGCTATGGGCAGGTCAGAGGCCTGTCCTGACAGCACTCCATAGGAAGCTGGATTGGACCAGACAGGCCCAAGATGGCGGGTGCCATGACAGTACACCTCTGACCAAATAAGGAAGAAAAGGCAGGAAATCCTGCTTCCAAGAAATCCCTGCCCCAAGTAATAAATACTGGGCCCCTAGTTAACACCTGTCAATAAAAGATAGAAACCCAAACCCCAGGGCCCACAGCTCTCTCATGGGCTCACCCACTCTCATGTCTCAAGAATGTACTGCCACTTTGATAAGCTTTTCCCCTCGTGTCACTCATCCACTGTGTTGTGTCTGTCCCAGAATTCTTTCTCATGATGAGACCAAGAACCTTTGGCAACATCTTTGGGACTGGACTGGTGTGTCGAGGCTTCAGGGCATGGGGTAACCTCAGTTCACCCGGCAACACTTCTATATTTTTTTCTAGATAGATTCATAATTATTTATAAATAACACATAGTATTCATTTTCATTTTTAATTTTATATATGTGATATCATATGTACCATTTTGCAACCACATTTTTCATGAGCATTAGGTTTTGAGATCTCAAGTGGATGTATATACCCATCAATACATATGTTTCATTTAAGTGTTGCATACTATTGTATTATATAATCTTAGCACACTAACTTTATCCATTCCCCTTTTGATGGATAATTGTTTTCAACTGTTTACTGCTACATAGAATATCATGATTGTACCATCCTAAGTATGTATGATGCTAATGTGTTTCTGTCACTTTTGAAACTGTGTGAAATCCAACTTACTTTTCTTCTTTATAGTTATACTGAAAAGTATCTGACCTCTTTTATTTGATTTGATTTGATTTGAGCTTGAGATATAGACATATAACATTGTATAAGTTGTGAAATGTCTTGATTTGATATTTGTATATATTATGAAATGATTGCAATGTAAGGTTAATTAACACATCCATCATCTCACATAGCTACCTTTTTGTATGTGTGGTGAGAACATTTAAGATCTACTCTGTTAGAGAAAGACTTCAACTACCTTGTTTTTGGCCTCCATCAGTACTTTCTACTGGGTTGTTTTTCTTTCCAGCTTATCTGTTAACTCAGGCAAAAGACCCTGTGGACAAAGCATCCTGTAATGGGAACCAAAATTACCCCCTCAAGCAGAAAGGACTGCCCTGAGCCAGCAAGACCTGCAGCGATTGACCCCAGGGCAATGATCAACCTGACCTTTACTACCCACCTGCATGTATACCACCCTTGGTCCCACGTTTCCCTTATATAAACCTACAAGTATTTTCAGCACTTTGGAGACAGTCTTGAGATGTTAGTCTTCTGTCTGCCTGGTGTTGGCCTCACTGAAATAAATTTCTTTCTTGTTTCACGTCCACTCATCTCTCTGCCTGTCGATTTTGTCAGTGGTGAGTGGCCGGACCTGTTCTCTGTGTGGGACCCCTGGAGCCAGGTTCTCTTGCACCCCTGTGCCCTGGTTACATTCCAAACTTCCAAGTGTACAATATACTATTGTTAACTGTAATCACAGGCTGTACATTATATCCCTGGAACTTACTCATCTTATAACTGGACGTTAGTCCCCTTTGACCAACATCTCCCCATTTCCTCTACTCTCCAGCCCCTGACAACCACCAATCTACTCTCTATTTCTTTGACTTCAGCTTTTTTAGATTTCACAAATATTAGGCTCACCTCTTTTGGAAATAGAAACGTGATACATCCAAAAAGGAAAATGATGCATCTGAATGAACCAACTGGGTAGAGGATGGAAAGGCTTTAGTACTTGAAGGGAAAAGACTCGATGAAGCATTCCACGCCATGCTTCTGAATCCAGAATGTTATGTCTGTGGGTGATAAATGGATGGTGGTAAAGGACAGTCTCATGGAAGCATTTTAATTACTTCACACCAACTCAGTATAACTAACCTCAACCATCTATATTTTCCTAACAATTCTATGTTAAAAAGTCAGTGTTTAAGTAAGAATATGGGATGAAACACTCCCAAAGCGTAGATGTTTCTAAAACAATATTTGTAAAATACTCTTCTCTTTGTGATGTGACCATTTTGACATGTCTTGAAATGACCACGGATTTAATGGCTTGTTCCCATAGAAAATTTGGCTTAAAAAAGTTTTTGTTCTTCTATCTTTTTTCCTGCCTTAAACATTTGACTTCATATTACTCTTTTGCAAGTTTACTACCTAAAGAAAACTTAAAACATCTATTATCTGATCATTTCATTAATTTAAAGTCTAAAGAGTTACATAAAAACTACATAGGAAGATAAAGAATTCTCACTTAAAAACATCATGTAATGGGATGATATTTTAAGTGTGTGAAGAGAAGACTTTTATTTATGTCTGAAACTAGGACAGGAAATGGTATAAATTGATAGTTATGTAATCTCAGAGCCCACACCGACTGTCTTTTGGTTAAAGTTGCCTTTGTGGTTGAAGTGGCAGAAAAACCCTTCACGTTTTCATTTGACAGAGGAAAAAAAAAATGCATGCTTTTTTCCTCTATAGTCTTCGAAAATTATTTTGCCATGATTTGTATAAGAATAAACTGCCATTATCATTATTGGAGTGTTTCGTTTTTAAGGCTCATCTTCAAATGTTTTTTTCTTTTTCTCCCAAGGGAGAAAAGAGGACACAAAAGAAAAGTTTATTTTCTAAATTTGTGAAGTGAGAATCTACTTAAATGAGTTTTTGTTTTGTAATTTTTCACAAGCATTATGTAGGACTTACTACATGCCAGGCACTGTTTCGAGCACTTTGCAAATACGTCATTAGTCCTTGTAATATCTCTCTGGCGCCCTCATTTCAACCGTAAGCAAACTGAAGCACAGAGACATAGAATAACTGGCTCAGGGTCACACACCTAGGGAGTGGCAGAGCTGAGATTTGAATACTGGCAGGCCACATTCTCCATCTGGGGACTATGCTGTTTAGTAACATACCTGAACAGCTGTGGGGATTGTAATTCTCCTAAAAGTTGAGCACCCCAGCTGGCATATTGGGAAGGTGGACCAGATTTGGAGAGGAAGTTGGACAACTTCTCTCACCTGTAATTTCCGTAAATAAGGACATGTAGAACAAGAGGAAATGTTTACATTCCCTTAAGAATGATTTTGCTTGAGTCCCAGTGAGCATTTTCTAGAAATTATGGTCATTATTAAGGCTGATATAACTTCTTTCTATTGGGTCTGGATGTGACCACTTTTGGAGGCAGGAAGCGGATAAGATGCTTCATTAGTATTCTAATCTCTAGGTTTTTTAATTGTTGCTCTCTTGGTATGTTCAGGTTTTGGCCTGGATCCTATCTTCTTTTCTTGATACTTTGCATCTCCTTCAGACTCTTGGACGAGAAATATTACTCTAAATGTTTCATATAAATGTTTTTATTCTGATTACTGATTTGTATCTATATAAAAATATATATTTTGTGTAATAGAGGCATGATATATAACATATAGTAATACCATATATAATTATATATATGTAATTATATAGTAAGTTTATTGTATACAGTTGTATATATTGTTTATCATATATATATACAATTGTATATAATATTGTATATATAGTGTATATATAGAATTTATATATACAAATATTATATATAATATATTAATATAGTATATATCATATAATAATATATAATATATTATATAACATTATTATATAATATATATTTATTTATATTATATTTATATTACATTTTATATATTATATTATATTTATATTATAATATAATATTTATATTATATATGTTTATATTATAATATATTTATATTATATATAATAATATACATATTATTATATATACATAATTTCTTTTTAAAAGGACTGAAGTTGGTTTTATTTTCTTTCCCTAAACTTTGCATTCCCTGAGCTAAACTCCCCTAGGCTTCCTCAGACTTACTCCTTTGAGCTAATTTTTTTCTATTTCCCCTAAATATCTTTATTCTCTTGAAATTAGATACACACACACACACACACACACACACATATGTGTGACTATACAAATGAATATTATACACACACACCCCTATATATTAGAGTCAGAGAGGGAGGGAGAGAGAGTGAGAGAATGAGAACACATGTGAATAATTTGTTGCTGGGCTTCTTTTCCCTATGAGACATAGTTCCTGACAGAATAATGTGGTTCTCAAGCTCCAACTGCATTTGCAGCAACGTCTGTACATTGTAAAATAATTGAACAGCAATTGGTGGCTGTAGTTCTGTCTGCTTTCATAATGATACCTGTGGGCCACATCACTCTGGCTAAAAGGCAAGCTGCTGGATGGTGACGGAATGTTTTCTGCTCTATCGGGAGGCAGTTTGCCTCCATCTCTACCAGTTGATCAAAATAAAAGAAAAACTTAAATAACTTGCATAATTCTGGGCTTTTAAAAATGGATGAAATATTTCCACCCAATATTGTAAACATTTATTAATTAAACAAATAGAGATTGTTAGTTAAGGTGAATTTTAAGAGCTAATATTCAGGATTTTTGTTTTTTTTTTTTGCTAAGCCCTCCAAACCAAACAGGGTATTTATTACCTAAAACTTATTTTAATGATTTCATATTTCATGAAACTTATTTTGGAAGTGTCCGTTTACTGGATAGCAAAATATACTCTGTCATTTCAGTTATTTCACATTTATTGAGACTTGTCTCTGACCCAGCATATCTTCGTGACTGTCCCCTATTTACACTTGAAAAAACGATGTATTCTCTTGTTGGGTGGAGTGTTCTTTAATTTAATTTTTTTTAAATTTGCACATTAGTTGCAAATGTAGTTCATATATACATACTCTTACTGTTTTCTGTATTCTTTTTTTTCTGACAATCACCAGTGTTTATGGGTTAATTTCATTTTCATTTTGGTTCTGTCAATTTTTGCCTCATGCATTTGAAACTCTGTAATTGGGTGCATGACATTTAGGTCCTACCTTATTTTAGCTTAATGAGTAAGTTTCACATTCCATTTTATTTCCACTGTTAGCTTCATTGCTCTATGTCTTTGCTCTATTTTTGAGTAATGGTTTTCTGGAGGATACAATATGCCTTCTTACATATAGTTTACCTTCAAATAATATTATACCACTTCAAGTGTAATGAAGAACTTTACAAATAATAAATTTCCATTTCTTCTCTCTCGGTCTTTGTGTGACTTGATATACATTTTATTTCTACACATATTATAAACTCCACAGTGGTTTGTTATTATTTTTCTGTAGACCAGGGCAATTTTTTTTTTCCCGTAAAGGGCTGGATAGTAAATATTTTAGGCTGTGCAGGCCGTAATATCTCTATAAAAACTACTGACCTCTGCCCCAGTGGTATGAAAACAGTCACAGACAACACATAAACAAAGGAGAATGGCAGTACAGTTTATTTTCAGAAAGAGACAGGAACTCTTATTCAGCCTACAGGCCATCGTGTGCTGACATCTGCCTTAAACAACGAATTCTCCCTCATTGACATTAAAATAAAAATTAAAAAAAAATACCATCTTTGGCTCTCCATTTCTTTGAATGTATTTGAATTTCTATTTAATGCAATTTTCCTTTCACCTAAAGAATTTCCTTTATTATTTCTTATCATGCAGTTTTGCTGCAACGCCCGTCCCATACAAACATAAAATTCTCAACATTTTTATGTTGAAAAGGACTTTATTTTCATTTTAAAATGATACTTTCAGGAGGTAAAGATATTTTTGCATTGTAAAAAAGGGTTTTTTCCCCCAATATTTCAAAGATTCCTTTGTTTACTGGCTTGTATTGTTTCTGACAAAAGGGCTTGGGAGATTCTAGGCTTTGTTTCCACGTTAGTCATATGCCTTCCCTCTCCCTGCCTTTAAGATGTCCTCTTCATCACTGATTTCCAGAAATTTGCTTATGATATTCCTTGGTGTAGTTTATCTTCTCTGCTTTATTGTGCCTTTTGCATTTGTGAGTTTATAATTTTTATCAAATTAAGGAAATTGTCAACTCCTCCTATTTGAAAAAAAATTTTTTTTTCCTATCTGTCCTCTCTCTCTTCTTCTTCTTCCAGGACTCTATGGTAGGCTGAATAATGGCACCCCTAAAGCTATCCATGCTCTAATCCCTGGAACCTGGCTTATGTTACCTTACATTATAAAAGGTAACAGTTTACTTCGCATCTGTTGATATAATTAAGTTAAGCTCCTGATTATCAGATAGGTCCAGTATAATAACAAGGATTCCTCTGAGAGGGAGAAAGGAGGGCAGAGTGAGAAGATGATGTGTTAAGGGAAGCAGAAGGTGGAGTCCAGTGCTTTGGAAAGGGAAGATTGGGCACAAGCCAAGGAATGCATGTGGCCTCCAGAATCTGGAAAAGGCAAGGAAATGGATTCTTTGCTAGAGTTTCCAGAAGGAATACAGCTCTGCCTACACCTTAATTTTAGCCTATCAGACCCATTTCTGACTTCTGAGCTCTACAGCAGTAAGAAAATAAATTTGTGGGATTTTTAAAAGCCATTAAGTTTATTATTATTATTTTTTTACAGCAGCAATAGGAAACTAATATAAGCTCCAATTTTATGTATATTAGACTGCTTGATATTATCTCATAGGTCCCTGGTTCATTCTTTTTTTAATTTTTAACTCTGTTTCATGTTAGATGGCTTCTATGGCAATGTTTTGAAGTCCACTTTCTTTTTCAGTGTCAAATCCATTAAACTCATCTTGTGATTCTTAAAAATTTCATATATGGTAATTTTCATCTTCGTCGTTCCATTTTTTTTTTTTTTATATCTTCTGTTTCTTTCAACCTGATACTCATGTTTTCCTTTAAATCTTTGAGTTTATTTATAAAAGCTCTTTTAAAAATCTTGTCCCTTGGTACTATCATCTTCATTTTTACTATTTCTATTAATAGATTAATAGGTGATGTGTTATAGTTTCTTGCTTCTTTACATGCCTCATCATTTTTGATTAGATAATAGGCACTGTGAATGTAATGTTTTTGAGAGTCTGGATTTTGTTGTTTACCTTGAAAAATATTCATTCAACTTTGTGTTGGCAGGCAGTTAAGTCACTTTCAAATCAGTTCCGTTCTCTCCGTGCTTGTTTTTAATATTTGTTAGGATACCTCTGTACTGTAGTTTATGACAGTGTTGCATTAGCCTTACTCTAAAGTTAACTCTTCTGAGCTCCCTACTTAATGTTCCATGTATCCACTGAGGTCCCTGCATTCCTGCTTGAATATCCTCCAGCCTGTCTACACTCTTGGAATTGTTTAAATTAAATCTTCCTGAGAATTCTTTGCCCAACACCAGGAAATGTGACCCTATTCATGTGGGCCTTAGTATTTAGAAACAGGCTCAAAAAGGTCCTGTATATTGATTTCTAGAGCTCTTTCTCAGGGTTGCTCCTTCATCTGTAGTATTCTGTCCCACAAAGTCTAGCTGCCTCCCTCTCCCCAAATCTGATCTCTATCTTCTCATCCTGGTGGGAGCGTCTAGCTCTGCTCAGGCTCTCTCTTACTATGCCACAGTCTGTGACATGCCTCCACGTAAAAAAATGATGGATTGTGGGGCTTACCTCATTTGTTGTACTTCTTTCTTACATCACAGTCTTATAGTGCTAGTTGTTCATGTCTAAAACTACTCTTTCATGTAATTTTCCAGTCTTCTTGTTGTTTCTCCTGGGAGGACAAGTTCAGTTCCAGATACTCTAACCTAGCAAGATGGAAGACTCTACTAGTGATTTTCATATCAGGCTCTTCTCAGAAAGATTTTGATTAACCAAAGTTGATTTGGAAAATTTTGTTATAATTAGTTAATTTCTTAATGTTTCCATTTTTCAAGTCAATATAAACTTTATAAGAATGTCTACATCTGTATAATAAGATGCAGAGTTTTTTTTTTCTTGGTTAATAATTTCAATTTTTGCCATAAGAATTTTCACCAAATCCATTTATAAATTTGCAGTTCAAACAAGTGAAAATTAAAAAAAATGAAAATACATCATTTTTTATGCTGTGTTTCAACAAGCGGCTTATACTTGGTGCAAGGAGAATATCTTTAAATGAAGAGGAAGAATAAGTATTTTGGCAATGTTATACAAATACATGTCACTTAAGGAAATTGTAGACTTATTTTTAGAAATGTGATTTTTCCAAAGACAGGTTAATTCTTCCCTAACCCTCTTCTTCCCCCTTTGGTAAAAAATAGTTTAAACTTGACATTCCTATCCCACTCTTCCATGTAAATAAGTTTCCTTTGAGGCCCATATTGACTCTGTATGAGCATCACATACTTATTTTTCTATTCACTGAATGCTTTGTTGGTTAATCTGGGTCCTAATTTTCTTCATGACCTGTAAAATTGTCTTTTCCAACTTCTTGGCAGCAGCAGCTTGCTGCCTTGATGATGTTTCATGTGGCCTACCCCTTGCCTTGGCTAAGCTCAGATCATATGTCCATCATCGGAAGTATACAAAATGTGGTCTAACCACGAAAGAGACTTCCAAGACAAAATCATAAATAGAGATGCTTTAGTTTAGAATGCTAAAATATCTGTACCATCTGTGAATACAAAATTCACCAAAGAAAAATAAGTGGGAAATCTATGGTTTTCCTTTTGAACTTCCATATTAAAATGGGCCCAATATTGAAGTTATTTAACCACAAAATATATTTTTAAAAATAGTGTTAATTATAGTTATGCTTGCTTTCCATTCACTATTTTCTTCTGTGATTATAGGATAAACACTGTTGTGGTTCCATTTTCTATAAAGTAGTGAAGAGAAATTCTTAAAACATCTTCTGAGCAAGGCGTAGTAGTAACAATAGTTACTGCGCATATCCTTTACATACTATTTAATGATGAAAATATTAGGGGCTTAATAATATAATTAATAGCTCAGTCCATTATCACTGAGTATGAATTATCAAAAATTAATAGCCCTTTAAAAAACGAGGGGGACAACTAGCAGGGGACCTCCTATTCTGCTATCTTGATGTCATTTCCCAGTACTCCATTTCATTACATGACCATCTAGATGCAAGATAGTCTAGAAAAGATTGCAAGATAGTCTAGAAAAGAGAGTATTAAACATTCTCTTATAGCCAAATGGTCAAGCAATATAATTCTGACCAAAGAGATGTATAGAGCAATTTTTATAGTCACAGCAGTTTTTGGCCTCTAAGAGCCACCCTGAGCCCTCAGTTTTCACAAAGGAAATGCTTCTTTTAAAATATTCTAAAGCAAAACTAAAAGCCTGTCAGGCACACGAGTGAAGGAAGTCTCCAGTGATTTTTCTGAGCTCCTCTTGTGATGGGTGGGATTTTTCTCACAGAAAAGTATTATTTTTCTCCCAGCAACAAAAGTTTCAGATTAACCAAATGTTATAGTTTTGTTTTTTATTATTTCACGATTAGCTGAACAGAAAGTATCCTTTGAGAAAAAAAACATTTTTAAATAAAACTTTTTTCCCCTAAAATCTAGATGGTAGGTTATTCAGAATCTAGCAACAGTAGGAAGTCATTATCACACCTAGAGCTGAAGAGAAAGGGAGTAGAGAGCTAACAGAGTCAGGTGGGAAGTGGAACTGTGGAAGAAGGACTGGGAGGCAGGGTTAGCACATGCAGCTGCTGCCAGGAAAGCACGATGGAGGGCAGGAGAAGGAAGGGAAGAAATGGCAGGTCAGTGGCTGCCATTGGTCAAACCCAACTGGAAGTCCAAAGCCAGGGGGCCCAGATGGTAGAAACTGCAGCCCAGCTGACATTGAGTGGATCAGAGGAGCGTGGAGAATGGAACTTGAGGAAGAGAGAAATTGAGTCTAACCATCACATAGAGAAACATCTCTTTTAGGTAAAAGATACTTCTGAGTTCTCCTCAAATATTAACACGTACATAAAGGTGTATTTCACTCAACATAGGATGAAGGAGTTTTTAATAATTTTTTAAGTGGACTATGTAGGACCAAAGCTCTGATTCCATTCAGTGCTTTTCCATGTTGGATATGTGTATGGTGGATCTGGGTACAGTATGGTAGACAGAAAATGAGGCTTGTCGAGAAAGTTATTCTAAATTTGAAAAAAACCTGTGGTAGATTAAAAATGGTCAAAAAATTATTTGCTGTTCCTCTGATTGTGGGTGGTCTTGATTTCCCCTCTCCCTTGAATCTGGGCTGGACTTAGTGACCTCCAAGGAAAATAGAACATGGCAGGAGTTATGTTTGGGCCTTCTGAGGCTCAGACGTAAGGAGCCTTGCAGCTTTCTCCTAGTTCTCTTGGAATATTTGCTCTTGGGACATTCCCTGTCCAAAGGCAGTACCATACTTTGAGCAAACCAAGCCAGCAGTGCAGCCCATGTACAGGTGCTGTAGTCGGAGTACAGACCAGAGTGCAGCTGCCAACCCTAGCCCACACCAGCTCCCAGCCACAACAGTCCGCCATCTTCGACAGCTAACCAGGAGAGCCTTCAGGTGACTGGAGGTGCACTTGCCAACCGCCCACAGCTGCCAGGGGTCCTCAGATAACAACTTCCCAGCTGAGCCTTGCCAACACACAGAATCATGAAAGACAATAATGAACTGTAGCTTGAAGCCACTGTGTTTTGGGGTGGTTTGTTGCCCAGCAACAGAGAAGTGGAAGAAAACCTCAAGGAAATAGTTTCATAATTTCTGGAAAGCTTGGGAGAAATGACCAGTGGTCATTGCTACTATCATCAACTTAGAGACGTAATTTTAGGATTTAGTTTCAAATTAATACTTTCACCCAAAATATTTAGAAACAAATTTTAATGATAAGTTTATCTAAACCAGGGCGATTCTTATACTCAGGTAATTTTTTGTTTGGCAATTTTTCTTAAAAACTTGCTCAGGAGATATTTATGCAAATTCTTATGTTTTCCTGTTCTTCACCTTGTGAAGATGGACTCCACTGGCACCTAAGCATAATGTGCCATATATAATAGCAAGAAATGGACAGTCAAGAGCCTGGCAATTCGACCGTGTTTGCACTCCATTCTCAATATAAACTAATGCTCTGTGCTTCTCAAGCTTCACTATACACATAAATCACCTGGGGATCTGGTGAAAATGCAGATTCTGATTTGTAGGTCTGGAGTATTTCCAACTGATATGCATGCTACTGATCCACCTTGAGGAGCACAGGCTTAGAGCACCCTAAAATTAAAGAGAAGTAGAAATTTAATTCAAAGAGACACGAGATTTACTCTTGGAGGAAAAGCAACTCACCAACATGTAAAGGATAATCATGAGTCAGATTTTGTTATATTAAATTGGTCTTTATCAGTAATCATTATAGCATGGCAGGCTGCACTCGGCAAATTCCTTAAATATCAAGGCGTATCCTCATAATATACTAAAAAATAAATCTATCCTGTTTTCAGATTCAGTTTGCTCTTAGATATTATGTTGAATTCAGAACATACCTGTTACATTTTGACTCTCTTCCTGTCTAGCACACTCACACTGTGGCATAACTTCTGTCCTTCTGCAGAGAGGCTTTAAAAACAGGGTAGCATGCCCTTCAATTAATATTTATAAATTGCCCAGGTGATTCATAGAAAGTACAGAATTGTTTGTTACATAAAATCTCTATATATGCATAAGACACTGACAGTACAGCTAATGTGGTTTACGATTACAAATTAGTCTAGAGGGGCTGCTAACCTTGATGGTCTATTTAAAATATAAAGTAACCAAATGAAAAATGCAAATTGAATGTACTATTGTGAAATTTCATCCCAAATTGTGTTGTTTGGTCTCCCTGAATATCCATCTCTCCCCTGCCTTGCTATGATTAAATTTCCATTTTGTTTTTCATCCATCAAAATATCAAATACAAAAAAAAAATGGCAAATATATATATTTTTAAGTTATGGTTAAGAAATTGCAAGGAACTAGGCATTCTCAAACATTACTAAGGGAAGTTCAAAATGGCTTGATACTTCTGGAAGAAATACAGCAATCTGTATAAAAACTTTTTTAGTATTTTTTGTGTTTGGGGAGCCTGGGTGGCACAGTCGGTTAAGCATCTGACTCTTGGTTACAGCTCAGGTCATGATCTCAGGGTCGTGAGATCGAGCCCTGCATTGGGCTCTGTGCTGAGTGCACAGTCTGCTTGGGTTTCTTTCTCCCTCTCCTTCTGTCCCCCTTTCCCCTACCCCCCACTGAAAACACACACACTTTCTCTCAAGTAAATAAATAAATCTTAAAAATCTATATTAAATACTTTTTATGTTTCATTTTTTAAGATTTTAAGAAAACTATCACAGACACAGGCATAGTTGTGACCTAATTTAGAAAAGTCAAACATTTGCACTGCTCTAAATTTTTTAAATTTATTTTTTATTTTAATTAATTAATTTATTTTTTATTATGCTATGTTAGTCACCATACAATTCATCATTAGTTTTTGATGTAGTGTTCCATGATTCATCGTTTGCATATAACAATTTTTAACAAGAGAAAACAGTCTAGAAAAATTAAGGTGCATCTACGCACAAAGAAATACCAAGAAGTCAGTTGACAGGACACATTGAAGACAATCCAATGACCGTAATATATTGTCTTTGTAAGAAAAAAAGCATGTTGGTAAGCATAGTATTAGGATTCTCCAGAGAAACAGCACCGATAGGATAGATAGAAATAGATGATATAGATGCAGATGATATAGAAATAGATGGCATAGGGGTGCCTGGCTGGCTCATTTGGAAGAGCATGCAACTCTTAACCTCAGGTTCATGAGTTCAAGCCCCATGTTGGGTGTGGAGCCTATTAATAAAAAAAAAAATTAAATAGGTGATACAGATACAGATGTAGATATAGAAAAGGAGATTTATTATAGGAATTGGATCATGTGATTATGGAGGCTGAGAAATCACATTATCTGCTGAGTACAAGCTAGAGAACCAGGAAAGGGAGGAATGGAATTCAGTATGAGTCCAAAAATCTGAGAATCAGGGGACCCAATGGTGTAAGTCCCAGTCTGAGCTTGAAAGCCTGATGTCTGAGGGCAGGAGAAGATGGATGTCTCAGCTGCAGCAGAAAGAGAGGAGTTTGCCCTTCCTCCACTTTTTGTTCCTGTTAGGCCCTCACATGGATTGGATGATACCCACCTTCTTTATTTGGTCTACTGATTCAGAAGCTAATCTCCTCTGCAACACCTTCACACATGCGCTCGGAAACAAAGTTTTACCACCTATCGGGGCCTACTTGAGTTCAGTGAGGTTGACACATAAAATTAACATCACAGTATATGAATTTTTCCTCCCTGTTTATTAAAATTTGTACGTAAACCTCATAGAAACATATCATAAATATATTCAGTATACCCACATACTTACAGAGCCGGAATTTAAAGGATTTAACTATAGGTGATTTCATTTCCTTCTTTGTCCTTTATGTATCATCTTAATCATTTTTAGTTAGTAGATGTTTTTGAAAATCATATTTAAAATATTTTTTAAAGATTTTATTTATTTATTTATTTTAGAAAGAGAGAGAAAGAGAGCATGTGGGGGAAGCTGGGAGGGGCCGAGAGGGAGGGAGAAGAGGGACAAGCAGACTTTGTGCTGAGTGTGGAACCTGGCGGGGGCTCCATCCCACACCCCTGAGATCATGTCCTGAGTCAAAATCAAGAGTCGGATGCTCAACTGACTGAGCCACACAGGTGTCCCTAAAACATTTAAAGCAGATTTTAAACACTATTTTAACATTAAAACATGTCTTCCACTTGATTTTCTATTTTTCTTCTTTTCTTCCTTAGCAAATTTGCTCTGAAAAGAAAACCAGTGTTCATAATTGCATCTTAATTATCTCAAATAACTTCTTTTCATGTACTCGTCATGTAATTATCCTAGCTCTTTCTTTAATATAGTTCTTTAATATAGTTTTTTGGTTGTGTGTTTTTTTTTCTAATTTTTTTAATGTTCTTGTATGCATTTATCCCTAATTTAACAAAAATTTGAGTACTTACTATGTGTCATGCATCATTCTTGGTTCTAAATCTGTCATTACTATTTTTTTTTATTTCCTGTATTTGTCAAATAAGTTATTTCTCCTATATGCATTTATTCAACAAATGGTTTTCAAAACCTGCTGTATACCATGCACTATTCTAGGCTCTGGGGACACAGAAGTGGGAGAACCAGTGGAAAACCCCTGTTCTCATGGAGCTCACGTTCCAACACGTGGAGAAAGACAATAAAATAAATAATTAAATAGGTAGTATATCAGAATGAAATGTAGTGGGGAGGCCCAGCAAAGATGAAGGTGGGACAAAATTATAATATAGAATAGGATCTATCAAGGAAGGCTTTTCTGAGAAGGTGATCTGAACCAAGACTTGAAGGAGGAAGGGAGCAAAGGGCTAGGGGAAAGAAAGAAGTCTTCAGATGGTCATAGTTTTGAGTAACTTGAAATAATTCAACACCAAAAATTCCAAATTTGCCAAATAATCACAGTTTCACTTTTTTTATTTGACTTTGCATGACGAGAAAAGGATTATTTTGAAAAAAAAAAAAATCTGGAAACACACACACAACTCTGGAATCTGATTTTTTGAAGAAGATATATTTCATCATAAAGGAATCCAGAGGCCTCAATTAATAGAAAGCACGTGTCCAAGACAGATACCCTTTCCCAAAGGCAACAACTGTGATCTTTTTTTTTTTTTTTTTAAGATTTTATTTATTTATTCGACAGAGATAGAGACAGCCAGAGAGAGAGGGAACACAAGCAGGGGGAGTGGGAGAGGAAGAAGCAGGCTCATAGCGGAAGAGCCTGATGTGGGGCTCGATCCCATAACGCCGGGATCACGCCCTGAGCCGAAGGCAGACGCTTAACCGCTGTGCCTCCCAGGCGCCCCAACAACTGTGATCTTAACAGCACTTTAAACTCTTTGAGAGTCATAATAAGGCAGAAAGACACTAAGTTAAATGTTGATGAATTAACACATTGAAAATAGGTGAAAAAAGTTGAAAAAATAAGAGGCTCTTTATAAAGCCCTTCTGAAATTTATGACCAAGAGACGATAACTCATCTTTATGGCATCTCTCTTTAATAGATTATTAAGAAGAAATTGTCCTCAATAGCTAAAAGTCCAGATGGGCTTCTGTTAAAATCCCCTACCAGGCATGCATCGCCGTAGATGGTTTCCTGTCAGAAAACGGTGTAAATTAGCAGCTTGATGTTCTAAGAGTGGGTTAAGTGGTCTGTTTCAGACAGGGAAAAATTTATGGCGTGAAATACAAATGCTTAAGTAATCATAAAAGTATTCCATTTTCTGAAGCTGATTTCACATTAACACTTGGCCTATCATGTAGCTCTTCATGTCTTCTCTTGTAATCAGGAGGAAATGGGTTCTTTATCTCAGAAAAGCACAGGGAAGTTTGTAATCTTTGTCACAAAAAGAATCTTGTAATAGGATGGAGAAGGGGGTTAAGAAAACAATAGATGTGTAAATGTCATTGGAGGGTATACATCTGTAAACCATTCCCTTCTGAAATGTTGGAAAGATTGCAGTATAAATACTGCCTCATCACATGTTTTCCTTTTGTCTAGCTCTTCTGTTGTCTGGAGTCTCGTGAGATGAAATGCATACCCCGAAACAGCATCCCCTCTGAACCACAGTGGGAGGATATCACACTATTTTGTGGCCCTGCTCACTCTGTTTTAGCCCCAGGTACTTTCTTCTGCAGGTGCCAGGTCTGGTTCAGGGATGAAGCTCAAAGTTAAAACCAAATCAATTGCATACACAGGTGGCGAGACTAGAATGTGTTTGAATCTGAAAACCAGAATGAATGGTTTATGTTAGAATGCTTCCAGAAAGCAGTAGGAAAAATCTTCAGGGCAAAATGATGCCAGTATAAACAGTCGTGGGTGCTTCAAACGCAATTGACCCTTTCACTGCTCACTCCTTTTACACATAGACTTTGCTGTTTTTCAGTTTAGCACAAAGCAGAGAAAACGGAGTCATTTGAGTACAAAGGAGGGTCACATTTACACTGTCTAGGAATGAAAATCAAAACTGTCAAAGATTAGTTCCCATTCAAAATTTTAAAAAATGTATGTAAATAAATATACATGAATATAAATGATTGTGCACACGTATGAACAGCGATCAGGTCCCATGCTCAGTGCCTCTGCGGCTTGGGCAGGTTCCTCAAACCAGTGAGTTGAAAACAATGCGAGTGGTATAGCATGTGGCACTCTCAGAAGCCCAAACATTACCAAAAATACGTCAGCTACTACAAATTGGCAGGTTTGTGGGGCTGTGAACTCAGTGTTGCCAGGTCTTTTGAAGAAGAAACCCAACGTCTGACTTAGTATATTGTCTATATGTGTAATTTTCTGTGATTTCGTTGCTTAATTTGACTCTCAGACAGCCAGACTGAGATCATACACTTTGAGTGTAGTAAAGGCTCTTGATGGTCTTTATGTCACACCGACAAGCCTCTGATTAAGAGGTGAATGGGCAGGCTAATAATTGCAGCAAATTTACCACACTATAGGCTGGCTTTTGTGTTTCTTAGTAAAATGCCACTCAGTTATCTTTCTAAAGAAAATGAATATTTATTTTAATTGAACTAATATTTATATTAGCATTTATAAATAAATGTACAGTTTTTACAAACCACAGTTCTTTTTCCCTGAAACCTTGATATCCTGGACCTCAGGAATTTTTCTATTGAAGTTGCAATAAAATTCTCATGGACCTTCATGTGGTAATTCAGGGTGCAGTTTATCAACAAGTAAATTTGTAATTATTTGTATTATCTTGAAGATAATAGTAAATGTGCTTGATACTCAAAAGGACATGGTCCTATAAATCACAAGGATTTACTCAGTGAGGATGAGTCAGGTTTCCCAGAGCAAAGAGACATCTCAGTTCAGAAAAGGCCCATTTGTTCATGTACAGAATTGAGAACTAGAAGGACCCTCCCTCATACAGAGGTCCCACAACATGGCTGATCAAACATCAGGGCTGTATTCAGGAGGCTGGGATATGTTCAAGGCGAGTCATCTAGAGCTGTAGACTCCAAGGACCTGAGTTCCATTTCTAGCTCTGCCATTATTTCATCGCTTATTCACTCTTATTTTTAAATAAGAGAACGTCTGCATCACACTTTTTTAGAAGATGTTTACTTAGATCATTACCAAATTAGATTTAAAAGGGATGTTACTTTGAAGAATAGCCTTGGGGATGAATGATATAAGGAGTTGGACTAGATTTTTCTAACAGCATGTTTACTTGCAAAAATCCAAGATTGGGGGGCGCCTGGGTAGCACAGTCGTTAAACGTCTGCCTTTGGCTCAGGGCGTGATCCCGGCATTCCGGAATCAAGTCCCACATCAGGCTCCTCCGCTGGGAGCCTGCTTCTTCCTCTCCCACTCCCCTGCTGTGTTCCCTCTCTTGCTGGCTGTCTCTCTGTCACATAAATAAATAAAATCTTAAAAAAAAAAAAAGATCCCCCCCCCCAAAAAAAAAGTTCAAGATCGGTTTTACTGTAACTTGACCCAGGCATTAACCATTACCTGGATAGGATTTTTAATCTCTATATTTTGAGCCTTGTGAATAAAGATCAAGGCAGGTCCTATGCTAATTTCTCTGCCTTTACACAATGTTCCTTCTTACTCCTACAGCACCTGAACGTATCTTGGCAATTCTTCCTTTTGTGGAATGTTTTCTGACATTCACTTAGAGGTCACCAAGAATATGTATGTAAATGGAAAAAATAATTGGCACATATGGAGAATGGAAAAGATAACTAGGAGAAATTCAAGACTATTTTCCATTTGGAAAGATCAACTTCTGCCATCAAATAGATTTGGTCACATGCTTCTGGTTGGTTCCTGCTGACTTGTCTTTGTTTATATTTAAGGAAATATGGGAAGAGTTACTAAATTAGCTAGAAGACCATGGGGCTGAGGCCTCAGATTTCTATTATCTATAAATATTTATCAAGCACATGCCATATGTCAGGCTCAGAGGAGAATGTGGCTGTGGTATGAGACACTGGTGTTGCACTTGGAGCTCTGAAGCTAGAGGGGAGGTGGGAGTAGCATGCATCAAGTTTAGTCATAATGAGACAGCTGTAAGTGTGCTTTGGCGCTTGTGAGGTTAGAGACTTCATGAGGGGCCAGAGGGCCTTTGTGGTGGAGATAGAGGCCTTTGGAGGTGACTAGGAAGGAGAATGTGGTGAAGAGTGGACATAATGAGCAGTACTTCTCAGACTGCAGAGTAGCCTGGTGATGCTTCTCTGTTGGACGTGACCTACTGCTCAGATCCGGCCACAGGGGCTCTTTCTCCCTTCCCTGGAGTCACTCCTCCACACTATGGGAGTCACTGCAATCCTCTGCTACAATAAGGACAATCCCCTTTACACAGCAGTATTTGTGCAGAATCTCGCTGAAATGAGTATCAAAGGAATCTTTGAAATGGAATAGGAATCACAAAAGAAGTGTCTAATGTGTTCGTGTGTGAGGAAAGTGTGTGTGTATTTGTGTGTTAGAATAATTTTGCAGTTTTGGAGCCAATGCTTGCCACCATTCTTCTCACTGGAACTCCTTTTATATTCTAATTGTAGACATATAGACTTCAGATCTTGTCTGGAGCAGATTAGTACAAATAAGAAAGCCTGGGTTCAAATACAAGTTCCCTCACCTATTAGGCATTAGACCTTGGGCAAGACACTTACCCTCTCTAGGACTCATGTCAAAGATAACTCAGAAAATTGTAATTGTCAACATGCAAATGTACTCATAAGGGAGAACAGTTAATAGATGGTTATCAATGAGAGAATGAAAATAAAGGAGTTCTAAAAGAAAGAGAGAAGGGAAAGGAAAAACTGCAGTCTAGTAACAGTAAATCTTGCTTTAACATTTTTGTTGTTATCATTATAGTGATTGTTTGACAGCCAGCAAAGAGGCCACCATGGTCGTGGGTGCTATGTCTTTGAGCAGAATGTTCAGGGTCACATATAGGCACAGTTTCAGTTGTGATGCATTTGTAATACTCATTCCACACCAAAACATCCCTGAGGGTTAAGCTGTGAAGCATTACCTGATGGTCCATTTTGGGTGTGTATCCTTCTGTTAGTACTTCTACCTTAGTTAGCAAACACCTGCGCCATGTACTGCATCATGATTTCTTGCTCAATTTCCTCACCTATCCAATGAAATTAGTAACATCATGTCATTGGGTTTTTATGATGGTTAAATGAGATATTGCATACAAAGTCCTGAAAATGATATCTGGCTTTAAAAAGCAGCCAGTAAATGCTATTTTGCTATCATCACTGTCATTATCATCATTATTGCTACTGAAGGACCCTGATTTACACAGCATAGAAGAATTATTTCAATTTTCCAAGCCCTAGAAAATATTCTGCTATAGTCCCCAAATCTTGGCTAAGAAAACCCAAGTACCTCCCTGCAGCATCCCTCCCATGAAAGCCTAAGCAAAAGCACATGAGGAAGAGGATCGTCAAAATCTTCAACGACAGCACTCTTTGGTCAAGAAGCACATCTCAAATAATCAATATCTCCTGGTCTTTAAGAAGACTTCTTTGTGGATCTAGCTCTAATTTCCATTCTCTTTCCACCCTGTGATGGCACAAGGCATTTTCAGAAACATGCCAGAGTCAAGTCTCTAAAGAAAGAGCAAACTGTGCACACATCAACCAAAAGGCCTATAGCAAAATCGCCAAGCTAGTCATTCAAGATTGAAATTCCTTATCATGAGCAAGGAGCTCAACCTTTTTCCCACCCTTCACCTTAAAGTGAAGTGGACCTCATCTGCCAGCACTCTTGCTAACTTCTCCAGTAGAACACAGGGTCTACATGTGGCCAAAAGCCTTGACCACATCACAGGAGAAAATAGTTGGTCCTAGAGTGTTGTTTGTCTTCCTCTGCTGTCCCTTACTTTATGAGAGTCAGTGAAAAAGAGATGACGAAATGGGGTTTGAAAGACAAATATGTTATAAACACATTTTACTTTCAAAACCATTGTTTGTACTCAGTTTTGTTTTTGATTTCTGGCTTTGTCTGGACTTCTCTTGGAAAAGTCATTGCTCTTGTCCTGGAAGAGTCTATGAAATTCTACTCAATTTTCGAAATTTGCTTTATTTCTTTTCTCTTCCTTTCCCCTTCCTTTCCCTTCCCTTCCCTCTCTTTCCTTTCTACTTGATTCTGGAGGTAAAATTTTAAAAGGATTCTTGTAGGACACCACTATTCATAATGAATAGTTAGGGCAGATGTCTTCCCTTCCTTGGGCACAATTCAAAGTTTCATTTACTTTGCCAATTACCCTGGGACTCTGCTTCTGATTTCTTCTGGAGAAAAGCCATACAACAGAGCTTTTGTTTGATCCTTAGTTGTGCCTAGCTGTAGTTCTCTCACAAAGCAGGAGGGAAAGTACTCACGGAAATCTGGTTCTCCTCTCTCAGTATTGTGATAGATAGCAGTGATTCATTTCAGTACTAGAGGCACATAGAAGAAAGAGATGCAAGTAAGACTGATGGTTAACGTGAGCATTGACTATCTGTTGGGCAAAAGACGGGAGTTATATGTTCATTGATTTGTTTAAAACTCATACCAGCCCCATTTTATAGATCAGAAATCTTATGCCTAGGGAGTTTAAATAACTTTCCAAGAACCAAATCTACAAGTTTGTGTTTCTGTGTGCTCAGATATATACCTCTTACACATTGCTTTTGCTTTTTAAGGTGCCAATCTAGTCATTACTTGAGGAAACATTTAAATGATTTACTTGAAGAGTAACACAATCTGAATATATTTTCATTAGCTACCAATTTTGTGTACTTTGTCATCTCAAGTCCCTTTTTAGAAGCTTCTGAGACATTGAATAAAGCTGAGGTGAATTGTGTTCTTAGGTAATCATTGGAGGGCTTGGTGATGCTCATTATTTCTTCTCTTTGTCTTTACCTAGGATGCAGTAAATGCTTACGCATTACCTCATTTCCACAATTATCTCATCAGCTAAGAAACTCTTTCCCTTCACAAGCATTTAATAATTTCAGGAATTTCTGAGTTCATTCTGGATTGTTGAGTTATCATGGCATTGACTTCTTCCTGGCCTATGACTGTCTTAAAAAAAAAAAAAATCACACTACGGAGAGGGTACCAGTCTATCACCAGGGAAACCTGCATTACCTTTGTTTTGTTGTTTAAAATCTTTTGAACCTTGGACAGATTACAGGGGCTCAGTTTATATACATGTTGATTGGACATAGTGTCACCTATTCTGCGGACTTCACGAGGTGATTGTGAGCATTCAATATTCTAAACTGTGCGCTTTGGGAAAAAGTGCAAAGAGCTTTCCAGTACAATGATTTTATTTCATTGCAGAGTCCTTCAGCAGGCCTTTGACAGTTTTCCTTATATAAGGCCATGTGCTTGGGATTTAACCAAGAGAGGCAGCAAGATTCATTTCCACTTGTGCCTATTTACTCCATTCAAAGTTACCCAAAGAAGCCCCACCTCATACCCAAATCAGAAATTAATGAGTAAGATTTATGAGGAAGTTTATTGCTTGATTATTCTGTGAAATAACAGGACTGTAGTTGGAGCAGCTGTTAAGTGGGAACAAATCTTTGTTATCACAGTAGTCAATACTGCTTTGATTTAAGAACATGGCAGATATAAATCTGGGCATTACTAGTTCAGGAGTAAGTTGACATTACTTGTAGATGTACCTTACATTGCTCTTTGTGTATTCTGAATGCAAGCTCTAGACCTTCATTAATCCAGATGAGTTTAACAAATGACTGATGTCTGACCTAAATTTCTGCCCTTTGATGAATGAAGGCAGACACACTGATGTGTGTTGTTGCATAAACCACTCAGAGAAATGACCCTATAAATCCCAAGCAATAAAATGTATTACAAAAGAAATAGATCATGGAGTAAAGACAAGTTAAAAATGCAATGCATTTTTTTTCATGATTTGTAAAACATCATGTTGCCCTGACTAATGCTTTACTGTTTTAGATGTAACTGGCATCAGGCTAAAAAATACATCAGATGGCCTCTTGCCTTTATATAATATGCCAAATCTAAAGAGGCTAGGACCCAGTAATACAAAAGGGCACTTGTGTATGTTGCATTACTGTACTTGTGTCTCAAGAAATAAAAATGTCTTTAAAAAATGTCCTGAGCCAATGAGGGTGACTACACTAATTCTGAAGCTCTGTAGGTAGAATAAGGCAGCTTATCCTCCAAGTGAACCACTCCCTGCTCCAGATCAGTCTCCCAACCTCTCAAGTTCCAGATGCAAGGGGAACTTCTCTATAAGGCTATTTGCCAACAACTGAAAGTTAAGCATGCCAAAAACAGGACTGTGACTTCTACTCTGTCTCCATTGCCAAACATAAACAATGATGTAAATCCAGCAGTGTGTCAGGTGTTGTGTTCTGGTGCATATTACAGTACCTGCCAGGTGTAATAGAAAGAAATGTGTGTTGGGGTCAGATGTACTAGGCGTGAATTTCCCTGACACTAGAGTGACCATGGGCCCCCCTTCCTCCTACTCTTTAGTCAAAAGTGGCAGCTATAATCCGTATTGCCAAGAAGCTTACAACCTAGAGAGGAAAGACAACACACATGCACGAGTAACGATAACTGGGTTTTCATGATCCTGTAAGAGAACACAAAGAACTGGAGGAATCAGAGAAAACAAGATGTGTTGCCCTGTGGGTAAGGATGTGGATTAAGAGAGCTTTATTGAGATGACAATGTTTTAGCTGGAATGAGAAAGATTTGAAAGATAGGACAATTTCTGACAGGTGAGTGTGGATGGGAGGATATTCCAAGACTCAGGAAAATTTGGAAGGAAAAGATAGATGTCTTTTTGCCAATGTGAAGTTCTATAATGTAGCTCTAATGTAGGACATTGCTACTCAAAGTCTGGTCCATGGACCAGTGGCATCAGAGTAACTCCAGTCCCATTGAATCAGAACCTACATTTTAACAAGGTTTCCAGGTAAGTCATATATATAGACTGAAGTTTGAGGAGCACTGGTTCAGGGTGCATGAAGAGTATCTGCAAAGATCATATCAAACAAAAAATAATAAGCTAATTTAGAAAGGTCCTTAGGAATGGTCTAGTTTGACATTTGGTTGAGAAAACTAGTTAAAAAATAGTTGATCCTGATGGACTTGAGCTTTTTCCCCCTCACACCACTGTAGCACTTTTTTCACTGCACCATATTCATAGCCTTCAATACCAGACTCTAGATTTTAACCTGGTGTAGTAGGAGGTGAAGAACAGTTGAAGGTTTCTGATTAGATGAGTGGGAGAAAAGTAATTGGAATTTAGCGAGATAAATCTAGTGGGATAGTACAGAATAGACCAAAGGAAAAAGAACCTAAGCTAAGAAATATTTAAGTAGTCTTATAGAGGATCACAAGGAGAACAAGAGCTAGAAAAATGAGAAACACCTGGAAGGTGATGTTCTCCACTTAGGACTTCATTTGTCTAAAGCTTATGGATATATTAGCCTGTTTCTCCCTTGATTCTCTCCTTGTTCCAGTATATCATATAAAAAAGACCCCACAATATTTCTCAAATAACATTTCCACCAACCCACTTTTCCTTGAAGAATATTTAGTGGTTTCCTATGGCCAACAGTCAACCTGCCTACAATGCTGATATTTGACCCACTAGCCACAGCCTCCATGACCTTATTTCTGCCTGGAACATCTTTGCTTTTGTTTACAAATTAGCTAGGTCAAACCATTCATTAATTCATTCCCTTATCCAGTGATCGGTTTATAGCACACATATTTAATTAATCCCTTCTGTGTTCTAGGCTCTTTCCTGTGATGAACCATATACTAAACTCATTTTCATAGAATTTAACAGTTTAGCGGTTACGGAGTTTCTATTAGGTATCGGGCAACCGCTAGCTAGATGTGTGAGATAAATGAGATGTAGGGCCTCACCTTAGACGGGCTCATAGTCTTGTGAGTTGTGCTCAAAATGGAATTAGTGGGCCCAGTAATTAATTGAGACTGCATATTATGGTCTGTTATTTGTGGATTTTGTTAATCTGCTACTGTTTACATGTAGAGGCTTATTATGTGGGTGAGGGTGTCTTTCTCTGTATTCATAGCAATGAGTTCTGTTTCAAGAGGGAAAATGATAAGATACATTTAAAACCAATGTCATGATCCATCAATGTTGATCTATTGGGTGATAAAAATGCAAGACAACTCCTGTAATTATGCCAAAAAAGCCAAAATCATATATTCTTTTGGGAAGTTCTGGTAACACTGCCAGACTTTTAATGTATTATTATTTTTTGCACAAGAACTTCCATAGAAGTAGATCCCACTTCAGAAGGACTTTCTGTCGTACTGTTTATCTGAAGTGAGAGTCCTTATGCTATAGGTATTGAAGAACTATAATTAGCCATGTGCATTGCGGGCCCTTGTAAAATATGGACCAGTTTCCTCATATTGACCAAAGTACTAATGATGCTTTCTCATTTCTCTCAGATTGTCCCGTGTGCCCATGTTTTATTTCACCTTCACAGGAACTGAGGAAATTTTTGCTAATCAGCAGTAGCACATGGTAATCTGGTAATACAGATTTATGATGATTTTCCAAGGAACAAAACTCAGTTCTCCAACTTTCCAGTCTATTTAGTTAAATAGTAGGAAATCCTCTGAAGATTTACAATTGAGTGGAAGAATTTATCTCTTTACAGATGCTGACATTGTACAGCAAAATTGTTTTTTCTTTAGTTCTGAAGGAATCTTCTTGAAACTTGTGAAATTGGAGTGAGTGACTTGGTAGAATTTGAAAGTCTGGTGAGGAGGTATTCCTCCTTCCCTGGATTTAGTGTCAGTTCTTGCTGTTGGGAGAATAAATGCTATTTTTGGATGTTTTAATTTGAGCACATCTGGTTATCTAGGCTGCGTGTCTCTTTTAAGTTCAAGAAATTCCATATTATGCTTTGACCTTCTGGGATAGAGAATAATGAAGAACCAGCACACACCAGACTACACCCAGTTCTGCAAATTACTTGAGCGGCAGAGAAGAATGACCACAGGGCATGACCTCAGGGACTGGACGTATGTGATAAGAAATGTCCCGAGTGTTGGAATCCCGGACATGCTCAGAGGAACAGAAAGATACTACTTAACATGATGGAGATGATGTGTGGAAGGGGAGAGTGATATGTATTTTTAGAGCTATTCTCTCATTTTCTTGCATTTTTTAATACCTTGCATTTACTGAAAGACGTTTTCAGTCCATGACTTCATTCAGTTTCCAAAGAGACTTGATTTCCTCTTTAAATTCTTTCCCTAAGTGAAGGCTGAATTCTCCCCCAAATTAATCTATTCTTTTTTTCTTCCTTTTGAATTTCCAAGTTTTGAATAACACAGATGAATAATTTACATGTTGAGAATGTTTTCACATCATAGTCCTCAGAAAACGTGTTCTCAAAATATATGAGTAAATATCAGGGGAATAGACACAATAATGAGAGATATTTTCACCTTCTGTTTTCTATCTTCTTATCTTTTCAAATAAGAAAAATAGGACAGGGTACTTTAAGGATGTTTCTTCTTCCATAATTTGCCTTTTCCTTAGAAGAGTCAGTATTTCCTCCAGTTAGTTTTATTAAATATAAAGGAAGATACCACAAAAGCAAACACGAAGGAAAAACCCAGAGAGTTATGTGTTTCCTTCCTTTATTTTAGACAGGAGCAGCTAAACTAAAATGTAGAGCCCATGGTTGAAGAGCCCATGACAGAATTTAAAGGGGTTGAGAAAGGTTTTCTTTGAAAGGAAATGGTCATGAGATACAAACAGAACTCCTTAAGAAAGCAGGGCAGGCTCAAAGGAGGCAGTTTATGAAATGGACTGGAAACTCCGGGGTGAAAAGTGGTTGGATACCTCACCTGGGGGGCACGTTTCCTCATAATCTGTCCACAAATTCACTGGCTTCCAAAAGGCCGACTTTGAACCTGTGTCTGTGGAAAGGTTTTAAATGGACTGTGGTGAAATCATAAACAGACAAACAAAAAGATTAAGTGGCCTTTCAAAATAACACATTTATTTGGACTTGAGAGCTTCCTTTATTCTGACAATATATATGTTTTTTAAGATTTTATTTATTTATTTGAGAGAGAGAGAGAGCAGGGGCAGAGGCAGAGGGAGAGAGAGAATATCAAGCAGACTCCCTGCCAAGTGGGGAGCCTGACACGGGGCTCGAGCTCATGACCTTGGAATCATGACCTGAGCTGAAGTCAGATGCTTAACTGACTGAGCCACCCAGGGACCCCTATTCTGACAATATTTTATGGTTAAATTGCTGGGGTTTTTTTTAGAAATGCTGGCAGGAATTTGGCAAAATTGACATCCCATTTCCTTTTCATTTTCAGTCTCCTCTCTTACTGCCTACCTCTTTATTTCTGGACCCCAGATACCTTTCTTATTTTACCTTCTGATTTTCTAATACCACCTTTCCCCCCCCTCTATCGACACTAGTCCCATTCTTATTGCTCTAGAAACAATCTGAGCATTAATGATCTCAATCATCGGTTGATTAGATCCATGATTTCAAACTAATTCTTCAGGTGTGAGAGTTCATTATGTAAAATCTTTTTTCCAGGTATTTATTTTGAGAAATTGTAAACCTACAGAAAGGCTGCAAAAGTGGTAAAATGCATCCCTATACCTTGTACCAAGATTCACTAACTTTTAAACTTTTACCATATTTCATTTAACTCTCTAAGAGTCCATTTTTCATGTTAAACATATTCAGTGGAGCCTGAACATACATAAGTTTTGATTATCTTTTTTATTCACTCAAGTTAATGATAACACTTCTTGGAATAGATTTGGGAAATGAAGCAAATCACTCCATCTTCCCCCCACTTCCATCTCCCAGGATTTCCAGGTGCTCAGAGAGAAAGTTCTGGAAGCCTCATTGAAGTGTTTTATACTAAAATGTGGATGAATTCTAGCCATCCGAGGGAGCATTTATACTTAATAAGATGAAGTTGTTAATCTGCTTAAATCCATAATGGAGGATAAGGATGTTAGATGATATATTTGAGGAAGAAATTTCTGGTGATGCTTGCCTCCTCCAGCCCAAAATTATGTCCCTGGGCCTTCCCGGCCATGGGATATGCATTTTAACTGCACTCTAATGTTCCCTGTATTCCTAACTTATCCTTGAAAGTGGCTCTGTGGTCTGCCTGGGACAAATAAAAAAATGGGGCATGGGCTTTGAGAATCAGAACTGATCCAGGAAATCCATTTTGTGTGTGGTTCTTATATCTAAATGTCTAAGTGACACAGTCATCTCTTTGGGATAAATTATGGTTTGGAGAAATAGGCAAATATTTGCAACCGCACATCACTAATCTAGGTATGGGGAGGGCCCCGTGCATTTCATAAAGCAAGGCATGCCTGTGTTCCCATTCCCCACAAGCATTTTGGTTAACTGTGAATCAGAGTTTGGGCTTCCCCTTAGACATGCTGACTTGTGCCTCCCAGCACAGCTGCAGGCTTCTACAGAGGTTGCACTGAAGAGTGATCCTATCTGATGAACCACAGGATGTCAACAAGACACACCCATTGTCCCACATTTGGCAGTCTCTAAAAAAAGAATGTAGCAATGAGCTTGCTGCAAGCCAAACCAACCCTGACCATAGTAATAGACTCTTCCAAATGGGTGCGGCCAAGTGGATCACATTGAAAAAGAACAGGCCCTAGGATAAATCCGTATTAAGGAAAAGCAAAACAGGGCTTAACTGTCACAAAGGATGGAAAGGAGCTGTGGACGCTTTCATCTTCACCAGGGTTTGAGAGGGTGTTGACTGCACAATATTGTTCCAGCCTCAAGCTTTTTCCTTGAATTGAGAATCTTAAGAATGAGGGGAGGTGGTTTTAACTCATGTTGGCCTTACCACACCTCAAAATCCAGGATAGAATGAAGTTCTTAAGTTGTAGCTTGATGAGAAAGGCCCTTTTAATCTGGACTCAGAATAAAGAAAACGCCATTTCCCATAGTTGCTATTCATTTTAATACACAAAGAAAACAAGAGTGTAGTTTTCTCTTCATCTGAGGGTGTACTGTTTACACACACACACACATGCACACATGCATTCGACTAGGAACTAATACTAAGAAGTAGGTATAAGACTATATGACAATTACATATACATAGGAATACATACATGTAAACATAATGTTATTCCACATCACACATGCAGCATAAAGGAGGAATATATATGGTAATTTCCCGCAGAAGATTGTGTAATCTGAATGTAGACTGTAAGCAGAAAGATATGTGTGTACCCATGGTTTTGGAGAGTTTTCTGACACACCAAGATTTGCATTTGTTTTTTGGGCTTTTTTTTTTTTTTTTGAAGTTTGAGTTCTAGGACTAATTTATTGTCTTTTGGAAGTTAAAAATGGATTCATCCAGGTGAGTATATCTGATAAATCCAAGGTATCTCCTCTATCTGTCTTACCATGCCCCTCCTACCCAATCTAAACCAAAAGGCAATCTTTGATTCTTCCCCACCATCATCTTTCCCATTCAGGTAGTGAGTGGGTTTTATGCTTTTACTTCCAAATGTTCCTATAGACATTCCATTCCATTAAAATCCCCATCAACCCGTTCAGAAAAATAACCTCAACCCTTGATCACAACATTCTACTGGCGGTTCCTTCCTCAGTTTTCCAAACTTCAAATCTTTTACTCAGTTCTCAGATCATAGTAATGCTGTTTAAACCCCTGACTTTGCACATGTTAATCTTCTACTGAGAAATTATCTGTCACTTCATATTTTGTGCAACACCTGGTTCCGTATTCTTGGCCTGGTTTTCAAAGCCCCTTATTGTTTGCTTCCACCACAATAATGCAAACTTTGTTTCTACTACACCCTAACACACACCACATACACTACTGTTGTAGTCTATGTTTGTTCAACAACTCTGGGACACAAAATAATCATTTCTGCCTAACATCCTACACTAGACTTTTCCTGCAACAAAATGCCATCTTCCATTGCTTTTCTGAATCCTTGCCAAGTTTTAGACCCAGATAAAGCTCAGTCTTCTATGAAGGCTGCAATGATTATAGTACTGGTATTTTATTGTGTTTCTGTGCTAAACTTTTCACCAATGATAATCCCAAACACATTACTCACACACACATACTGTTTTCAGATGGGTATGTCTGACCAATTAGAGAAGGAAGATACTTTGATGAAAGTGACCAGGCTATAAAAATTAATTTCCTCATATATGCCCTAAAACAACTAGCATAATGCAATATACAGCATACGGAGTTTGATTAATGCTTAGTTTGGAATAAATTAGGATTGACTATAAATGGAATATTCATAAAAAAGAATATCATAGTAACCAAACAGTGTCAAACATAGTTTTATACCAGAAAAACAGTTTTGACCTTTGTAGGCAGTAATACGGAAAGAAATCTTGTCATTTTTCACTGTATTCTGGAGTTTGCTAAGAGCTTTCCCATGCAGTAGTATACTCTTTCACACAGAAACACAATCAGGTAACTTTTATCATTATTTCACAGAAGAGAAACCTCTGTTTTGGAAACACAATTTGATCAGGATCATGCTCTAATCAAACCCTTACCCAGGATCATCTTAACATTAATCCTGAACTAACCCAAACTCTAGTTAAACTAATCCTCACCCAACAGTAGGTCTAGCCCCAGACTTAACCCAAACCCTAGGCTTAACGTTAAACCTATCCCTAACCTCGCCCTAGCCTCACCTTAACCTAAGACTAGCCCTAATCCTAACCCTGGTTTCCTAACCCTAACTAACAACAGTCCTAATCCTGGTTCTCAACATACCCCTAGCCCCTAATCATAGCCCTAGCCCTAATCCTAGCCCTGACCCTAGTGCCAAATCTAACCTGCAGATCCACATGGCTAGTATGTAATTAAAACCAAGAAAGTCTACAAAGAGAAGCACAGACAAAAGAGGGATCTGGAATGTATCTGAATGTATATATGCAGTACCAGAAATATTTGAAAAGTAACCATCATTTTTGTCTCAATAAATGCCTAACTCTCAAAAAGAGAAACTCAAGCAGAGGAAAATTTCCTCATAAATATATATTTTTATAAGTTTTCTCAGAAGGCTTTTTGACCCACTGACAAACAAATGATAATTTTTCCCACACGTAGAGGTTTGAGGATTAGCTGTAACTAAAATGGGTGAGATGAATTTAGACACAGCAGTCCTTACTTACTGTTGAAATGAGAAGTGAAAAATGGTTCACACTTGAGATGGACCTCATGGTGGGTTAAGTAGTGCCTCCCCCCCACCCCCCAAAAAAGTTAGGTCCTTGTCGAAATCTGGGACCTGTGAATGTCACCTTATTTTGAAAAGGAGTCTTTGCAGATATAATTAATGTAGAGATCTCGAGATGAGATCACCCCAAATCCAGTGACAAGTGTCCTCATGAGACAAACAAGAGGAAAAGGTGGATAGAAGAGGAGGAGGCTGTGTGACCACAAAAGCAGAGATGGGAGTGATGGAACTGGAAGGGCTGCCAGCAGCCACCAGATGCCGGAAGAGGCAAGAAACAGAATCCTCCCTAGAGCCTCCAAAGGGAGTGCAGCTCTGCCAGCACCTTGATTGTGAAGTTTTAGTCTCCAGAATTGTGAGTGAATAAATCCCTATTGACTTTTAAGCCACCAAGTTGTGATAGTTTGCCATAGCCGTCCCAGGACACTAACAGAGTTGACCACATCATACCGTGGCATGAAGAGGTAGAGATTGTGAATTTGCTGGACAACAATCCCAGGAACAAACCATTAGGCAAAGAAAGCATAATCAGAGTGGAGGCCGCTAGTGGTGAGGCTTTTCCATCTTTACCACCTACTACCAACTACATGAGCCAGTACTGAGGCAAAAATAAAATGAGAAGGTTGCTCCTCTTGGAAAGTTCACAGACCAGAGAACGAACGAGTGTATAATTAGGTAAATTCCAAAGGAATGGTGTGGGCAAATGAGATAGGAACCCAGGCAACTTCATCTGCTAGAGAGGTAGGGAGTGGAGGTGAGGGGAGGGTATTAGAGAGAAAGTCAAAGTGGAAGTCAAATGTCACTGGGAGGTCAATTTTCA
The DNA here is from genome assembly GCF_017311325.1 of Ursus maritimus. Taxonomy (NCBI): domain Eukaryota; kingdom Metazoa; phylum Chordata; class Mammalia; order Carnivora; family Ursidae; genus Ursus; species Ursus maritimus. The sequence continues at coordinate 15,721,829 of NW_024424675.1, forward strand.
AAGGACGGCATTGGAAAACATATAGAATTCAGACTGAAATTTGCTTCTTATATAATTTATTCAAATTTATTAAGTTGACCTGATTAACTCCTTCATGTATGTTTATGTTGTCCCTCTTTTAATGTCAATATTTTTTATTATCAATCCTGCCATTTACAGAGATTTAGAACAATGTGGATGATGCTTTTTTTCCATGAGTGATTCTTCATATGGCTCTTATGGGGTACGGAGGGTAACTTGCAGCAGTGATTCCATTTTAGAGATGCCGGGTAGATCTCATACTATAGCTATGAGGTCCCCAAGTGGTTTGGGGAACGTTAATGTCTGATGAGGAAATGCTACTGGCACAATGATTTTCCTATTCCATGGCTTCAATCATTCTGTGTATGTGCTCAGCAGGTCTCAACCGCCTAACCATGTAGCCCAGCACTGGTGTTCAAGGACCTCTCCTACCTGATTCCTTTCTAGTTTCGTCATGGATCCCGACATGTCTGTACTTGGACCTTCCATTAAATGTGTTTTTCATCATTTTATTGTTGTCATCCTTTTTACATGGATTCCTCAAATTGTCATGAAATCGTACCTCACCTTTACAGAAATGAATTGTGAGTCTCAATTCAAAACTTCCCTCCCTCATCTCTCCCAGCCTCTCTTCCTTCAATATACATTTATTTAATTTGTTTCTGATCTAATGGACACTTTCTTCTCCAAATCAATCCTTGTTTCTCCTGTTAGAAGTCTAACAAACAATCTGCTTGGTGACAGGGACCACCTTTCTTGTTTGTTTCTCTGTTTTCATTCTGTATCTGGCACATGGTAGGTATCCAATAAACTTAAATGAATGAATGGATAAGCACTGAGGTTAATATTTGTATTAATTGAAGAGAAAATATGGCTGTTTTTCTTGAGAAAAAAAAAAATGTTCCCCCAGAATCTTCAGACTTGTGTGAAGGACAGAAAATACCTGGGCAAAAGATAGACCGAAGTTAGAGCAATTGATGCTTTCTTCTTCTTACTCCTAAGTAACTAACCTGCAGTGGACCACATGTGGCAAATATTATTTGAGTCACTCAGAGGAAATTGGAGTTGTTGAACTTTAGAAATCAGAGGTGACTGATCTTAATATTTCCTAGAAATAGGGCTAGGGATCAGAATGTGATTGCTGTCAGACCACAGAAGAAACATTTATGCTTAACTTATTTATTTATTTATTTTTAAAGATTTTATTTATTTGAGAGATACAGAAAGAGAGAGCACAAGTGGGGTGAAGGGCAGAGGGAGAAGCAGACTCCCTGCTCAGCAGGGAGCCCCATGGCAGACTCGATCCTGGGACCCCAGGACCTGAGTCAAAGGCACCTGCTTAACCCGCTGAGCTACCCAGGTGCCCATATATATTTATTTATTTTTAAAGATTTATTTATTTATTTACTTATTTATTTGAGAGAGAGAGAGCCCGCCAGGTGTGGGGGGTGGGGGTGGAAGACAGCGAGGGAGGCCAGAGGGACAGGGAGAGACAGAATCCCAAGCAGACGCCCACTGAGATCATGACCTGAGCAGAAACCGAGAGTCGGATGCTGAACAGACAGCCACCCAGGTGCCCCTACACTTAGCTTTTTCAAGTGATATTTTATATGTCCACTTTTGAACAGAAAATGGCAGCTTTCGGTTACCTGTATCATTTATTTTCAAACTTATTTTAGCTATACCCTTTTGTTAATTAGAGGTTTTCACAGATGCATATACAAAACCAGTGGAAGCCGAGATGCTCTCTGTGAAGGGCGCATTGAGTAATTTAGTGGTCTTAGGTAATGGTGCTTTTGGTGACATTCTGTTGGCTCCAAAGAAACCCTAACCTTCAGAATATTCAGTATAGAGACCCTGTAGTAGTTTACAAGAGAAGATACGAAAATGTTGATTATAGGATACAAAGTTTCAATTATGCAAGATGAATAAGTTCTGGAGATCTACTATAGAACAATGTGACCATATTGTATTGTATTGGAATACTGTATTGTATGCTTGAAATTTGCTAAGAGGTTCCCACAAAAACACACCAAAGAAAAAGAAAACAGAAGGTGGTAACTATGTAAGATGATGGACATGTTAAGCAGCTTGATTGTGGTTATTTCACAACATACATGCATATGAAAACATCAAGTCGCACAGCATAAGTATATGTACTTGTTATTTGTGAATTATACCCCAATAAAGCTGGGGGATAAGAAAAAAGAGAGATGTGAGCAAATATCAAGGCTTTAACTCAGTGGGCACTTGAACTGCACATGGCAGAACAAAAACATCTCTGTGTTGCTCTATTCTCTGAAACCATCTGCAAATAAATAGACGAAGCAGAAAACTGAAGATCCTGAAGCCTCCAAACTCTCAGAAAGAAAGCATGCAGACTACAGAACAAAGAAATGCACAAATCATGGAGAAATTTTAAAATTCAAAGGAAGCATTAAAACCAGGAATTAGAGCATAAAATACGATGGTGGAACTAAGAAAACACATTCATCCTAGCAATAAATACATATAAAATAAACACACTTGTTAACAAAGGAAAAAATATTCTCAAATTAGATTTAAAAAGTCAGAACCTGATTAAACTCTTTCAATGAAATGTATTTAAAATGATCCAGATAGGTCAAAAGTAAATGATGGGCAAAGACACAGGAGAAAATGGCGAAGCAAGAGCAGGGATTATAATATCTCACTGTTGAATTCAAGTGATAAGGATGATCCTTCAAAAATGAAAGTGTCAACAAGCACAATGAAGGTGTGTCACCTGTTTTTCAACCAAATAACAGCCTCCAAAGCTAAAGGCAAAACAAACCCAAGTATAAAGGGGAAAAAAAGTATTGGCAAGGGACTTTTATCAATTTCATTCAGAGAAAAACATACTAATTGTGCGAAATAATAAAAATATTTAAGATATAAGGATATCAATAACATGGTTAATAAAATGTATGGAGATACATAATTAGGAAAGCAAACATCTCTTCTTTCACGTACGCATGAATTTTTTACAAAATTGCACCTTATATTAGTTCACAACAAAATCTCCATGGCATTCTGTGCTTGTAATGTAATAAGCCTAGAAATTTATAACAAAAGAGAAATCAACCATACCACCAAAATGTTAGAGAAACTTTCTAATTCACCGTTAGGTCAAATATAATATCAGAAATTAAACTACAGCACACTTAGAAAAATAGGGATAGTAAAAATCTATGCATCAAAGCTAAAATAAGATAGTTAAAGCTGTTGTAGTCTTAATTACTTAGCACACTAAACCAAAAAGAATGGAAAAAACAAACAAAACAACTCACTATGCAACCCAAGAAATGTTTTAAAAGGAGAGCCAGATGAAAACAAATAATACAAATTTACAAACATGAATAAATCTAAGAGCTGATTCTTTGAAAAACTAATAAAATAGATAATCTATTAATTAAAAATATCAAGAAAATAGAAGTATATGAAGTTATAAAAAAAGAATTGAGAAATAACCATCGATATGGAGAAAATCAAGTACTTTAGAGAATGTTTTTCTCAATTTTATGCAAATTCATTTGAATACTTGGATGAAATGCATGTTTTTCTTAGGGAAAGAAAAGAGTAACTTCAGAAGAGATAAGCCAATTTCTGTAGAATAAATTATGCAGTTGACAAAAAAGTTACTAGGTACTTTCCCCTGTCTCTCCCTCACAAGTATTAGACCACATGATTTTACTTATTGTTAAAAGATAAACTGAGGCTTATTAAAAGTTTTAAGTTTATTTGAGCAAATGGGCAGCATCAAACTGGAAATGGTTAGAAGCACCACAACTCACAGGAGCTAGGGGGAAAGATTCTGACAGAAAATGTGGAAGCAAAGCAAGGAAATTATTATTTATTATTATTACTATTTTAAAGATTTATTTTATTTATTTGAGAGAGAATGGGGGGAGGGGCAAAGGGAGAGGATCTCAAGCAGACTCCATGTTGAGCGCAGAGCCTGATGCGGGGCTTGATCTCATAACCCTGAGAACATGACCTGAACTGAGATCAAGTGTCCACCCAGGTGCCCTGCAAGGAAATTATTGGATTGACTATAACATAAACAATAGTCTTAGTTGGGAGAGCCTAGTCGGCTGTTTGTGACTTGTTGTCCTGAGATTTTGATTTCTTAACCTTCAGGCATTTATAGGCTTAGGTTTTGGTTTACTTATGTATGATACTAAGGCGTTAAAGCCACCACAGTTTAATGGCCTCCTTGTTAATTAATTTAGCATTATAAACATGAATTCTCTCACACCATTGAGAAACAGAACTTTAAGGTTGATTATATTGTTTTAGACTTTAGAGAGAGAAAGAGAACTTCCAAATTGCTATTATGACATCAAATTAACATAGAAAAAGCTAACATCACAAGAGAGAAATTATGGAAATTATTGACAATTATAAATATGAACACTGATGTACTGCTACACTATTAACAAATAAAATCTGGTAGCACTGTAAAAAAATAGTAAAACTCTAAGTGGGATTACCCAATCAACAAAGACAAAGATGTCCACTGACAACATCATTATTCAGAATTTTTCTGCAAGTATAATAATAAATGTGATGTGAGGTATTGAAATGTGAGAGCATCATACATGCTCTCATGTTATTTATATAATTATATGCATAAAAATTTTGGGAAGAATTGGTTATCATTGACATGGAGGCTAAAGACCTTGGGTGGGAGAAAAGCGTGGCTATCAGATCTCATCAAATCATCACCTTCTATTTTAAGACAAATTATTATTCAGTGATATACTAAAAAGAAATAACTTTGCCAATTAAATTAAGACATATCATGGATTTTGATATTATTATACTTTTAAATAATGATTTTTTAATTTCAGAAATATTAAAATAAGAAAAATCTTAGGATCTAAGAAATTTGGTGTTGTGTATTTTGTTAGTCCCTGAAGTTTTTAAAATATTTATTACCTTTTTATTGATAGCTAAACAGAAGTTTTAGCATTACGTCAGGATGAAAAGTAAACAACTATAGGGTCTCCTCAAACTGCAGTCATTAGGATTTCATTTTTTCCCCTCAGTTTCTGATCTGAAAGAGAAACTGGTGATGGACCTTTAACCCCCTCTATCTTTAACCCAGTTTTGAGGACTTTAATATCTGTTGACCTCTCACAGGAGCCTCCTGGTTTCATGGGCTTTTCAGAACCGTGTGCGCTCGCCTCTGTTCTCCACAGGATCAAATCTCAGCTCTGAATTCTGGAGCACGGAGACTGGGAGAGAGAAGCATTAAGAGGTGCAGAGTAGCCAAATCCTGCAGGGTCTTAAGGTTGTCTGAAAAATTTGAGTTTTCTCTTGTCAAAATCATTAAGCTGAGGTGGCTGTAATGCTGTCTGGCCTGCGTAAGCAAACCAAAATCTGAGACTGTAAATGCCTCAAGGTTTTGAAATTGAAATGCTGAGGACAACCAATCACAAACAGCCAAGGAGGCCTTAAGGTATAGCCAAACACATAACTTCACTGCTTGCCTTCCACACCACTCAATATCAGTATCTTCGGGAAGGTCCTGTCAGTGGAGGGCTGCTTGCTAACCACTTCCCACTTGGCACCGCCAGATTCAAATTGATTTTTGCTCAAATAAACTCTTCAAATGTTTCATAAGCCTCAGTTGACCTTTTAATGCTCTCAGGGGAGGTTTTTAAGTAGTGACTGTCACGATTCCATTTTCATGACAAAATCTGTATTGATGGGTAGAAAGCATTGTGGCTGCAGTGTGGAAAATCAATTAGAGAAAAGCAAAATGGAGGTCAGAGACTTGAACTCAAATTTCCAGTCCCAATTTGTTTATGTTCATGTTCTCTCTTAAGTGGCACTAACCTTGTAAATAGACTGAGTAGGGAATCCACTCCTTTACTGGGTTAAGTTTAAGGGATTCTGGGAGGCTGGTTCCTGAAACTCAGCTCCTATCACTAACGGTCCTGGGCTCTCATCCGCTTATGTCACAGAACCATTTTTTGACCTTAAGGATTCATTTTTTTTAGGAAACACTATTGTGATACTGAGATCTTTTGCCTTGGAAGAGTGAGTTTAAGAAATATTTCCCGGGGTGCCTGGGTGGTGCAGTCCTTAAGCGTCTGCCTTTAGCTCAGGGCGTGATCCTGGCGTTCTGGGATCGAGCCCCACATCAGGCTCCTCTGCTAGGAGCCTGCTTCTTCCTCTCCCACTCCCCTTGCTTGTGTACCCTCTCTCACTGGCTGTCTCTATCTCTGTCAAATAAATAAATAAAATCTTAAAAAAAAAAGAAATATTTCCCAAATTCCTTAAGAGAATGCATTAAAGGACATAGACACTTCGGTTATGGCACAAATTAGGTGTTCAGTTCATCTTTATATGAGCAAATGAAGAACAAACGAAGAGAGGAATGAATCAGAAGAGATGTGTGGGTATTGGGAAGGGGGCTGGTATTGGCAGGGACAGTCATTATCTCTGAGAGAGAAAGTGAGCAGGTTCTGAGCTTAAATTCCTATCTTTTTACAGATTTGCTGAGGCCAATCCTGCTATATAAAAATACTTTCATCCAACAGCTATTGGAAAGATTCCAGGTCATTAAAAAAATAAAAGAAAGGAAAAAAGAAATGAGAGGAAAAGTTTAATGGCTATTCATATAGGTATAGGATGGAGTAGAGGTTGTATTTAAAAATAGAACAGTCACAAATGAAATCCTAGGTTCATTGCTTCTCCCCTTTCGCAACACTCCTCCCTGCTGTTGCTTATATAATCTTTATTTGTTAAACTTTGCCCTACATTTGTCTTCATGGTCTGGGTTTAACCTGGAGGAACGAGGAGAGGAAATGATGTTTTTTCTTTAAAAATATTCCTTACTGAACACAGGAACTGCCCCCAATTGCCTGGGAAGCAGGGCTCCCCATGAATCCAGTCCCTATTTTTGAAAGTCAAAAGGATTCCAAGCAGGCAGGTTTGGTTTAGATAAGCATCCGGATTTGGGGATGGTTATCTGAAGCCCAGCCTGTCATTACATTTCACAGCAATGAAAGAACGTCTACTCTTAGGTTCTAAATCAGTGGAGAAGATTCAGTGAACATCTCAGCTTGTTTTCTTGCCTAAGTCACTGTAATATTTCCCAGATTTGCACTTTGCCTATCTAAGTGTGTGGATATCAGTGTGTGGTCAGCACTTCCCATCCTGTTTGTAGATATATTGCTTCCTACCCTCTTAACTGATCCTTAAAATAGAGGTCAGGATGAAATGTGTCCTTGTTTTTTCTCATGAAGGACATTTTAGTGGCCAGAGTTCCAGATGCTGAGAAGCTAAAATAACAAAGGGAATTAATTGGAAGAGAAGGTGAGAAACTTCTTATCATGAGGTATCCTTGTGAAACTCCCACATCACTTAAATTGAAGGATAACTATCAGGAAAGGCATTCAGAGATAAAGAGTCAGAATGAATATAGTCAGAATGAATTAGCTACAAAGAGAAGAACTTCTGTGGAATAATTCTAGATTGGCTGTACCCTGCTTCAAAAAAGTTATCAGATATAACTGTGACCACAAAACAGGGCTTCAGGATGGCTTCTAAGAGGCACAAAAATTTCTGTTTCTTGATCCTGGAGCAGTTACACAGGTACGCTCAGTTAGAGAAAATACATCAGGTTTATGATATGTACATCTTTATGTATGTATGTTATATGTTAATAAAAATTAACATCTGTTAACTGTTTGGAACAACTAATGACAGGAAATTGTCACTAAACATCTCAAAACAATGGCCAGTTTCATATCCCACTCAACACCTACTCCTCAGTTATGTCCCTCAATATTCTCCCCCTAACTGGGTTTTGGAGAATCCTCTGGGTAGTGTCCATTCATAGAATTCTGGCAATATCTTTGGGGAAAAATGGAAGGAAGAGGAGTCTTGGGACTTTGTTGTATTTCCTTGTTGTTACATACCAAAGAGTCAGGATGATAAAAGAGACATCTCCAAGTATAATGAACATGAAAGCAATTCCATATTGTGCTCACCTGCAATGTTAAGAACTGCCATTGTTGCTTATGTAGAAGGATGAGAATGTCACCATTATGTGTGAGCAGAATCGGACAGCTGTGCAAAAACATACTGCAGGAGGGAAGACCTAGAAACCTTTTTTTTTTTCATTGTTCCTGAAGTCATTTTCATATCCCATGTGTCTCTTGCGAATAGTAGTCTAGTGAACTTCTCATTATGGGTTATGACTGATTTCAACTGTTGTCTTTCCATTGTCCTGGTAACCCAGAGTTACATCTTGCTTCTTCACTGGTTTCCTTCATTCCTCAAGACTCTGGTCACCATTCCAGTGCTGGTGTCAAGGCCAGTACAAGGTCAGGTGGTCCAAACAGAAATTTCTAATTCAGTCTCTTAAGTAATCCTCATCAAGGATCCTCATCATGTAAGAGCCCCTGAAATTCTATGCAAATATGTGTGTACACACTTGTGCATTTTCTTGAAAGCAGGTCTCTAACATTTATCACAACCTTTCAGATGTCCATGAACTCCTCCCAAAGTTTAAAGACTACAAGCATAGATTCTTTTTGGCATGATGTGGACACTTTTATTAGATATCTCCATTTTATTATGCCTTCCTATTAAGCCAATACATTCTTTTTAAAAAATTTTTTTATTATGTTATGTTAGTCACCATACAGTACATCATTAGTTTTTGATGTAGTGTTCCATGATTCATTGTTTGCTTATAACACCCAGTGCTCCAAGCAATACGTGTCCTCCTTAATACCCATCACTGGCCTATCTCAATCTCCCACCCCCCTCCCCTCTGAAACCCTCAGTTTGTTTCCCAGAGTCCATAGTCTCTTGTAGTTCATTCCCCCTTCTGTTTACCCCCCCTTCATTCTTCCTTTCCTTCTCCTACCAATCTCCCTGCTATTCCTTATGTTCCATAAATGAGTGAAACCATATGACAGTTGTCTTTCTCTGCTTGACTTGTTTCACTTAGCATAATCTCCTCCAGTCCTGTCCATGTTGCTGTGAATGTTGGGTAATCGTTCTTTCTGATGGCTGAGTAATATTCCATTGTATATATGGACCACATCTTTATCCATTCGTCTGTTGAAGGGCATCTTGGCTCCTTCCACAGTTTAGCTGTTGTGGACAATGCTATGAACATTGGGGTGCATATGGCCCTTCTCTTCACAAGGTCTGTATTTTTGGGGTAAATACCCAGTAGTTCAATTGCTGGGTCATAGGGTAGCTCTATTTTTAACTTTTTGAGGGACCTCCACACTGTTTTCCAAAGTGGCCATACCAACTTGCATTCCCACCAACAGTGTAAGAGGGAAGCCAATACATTCTTAATATGGGGCAAGGTTTCTGGTTCCAAATAGAAATAACTACTTCTCTCACTGGTCCAGGTCACATTTAGGGGCAGGTATAAACAACCCCTACTTGTCATGAGTATTGGCAACTATCATTTTAGGACTGCCTCCTTCTCCAGAGAATTATTCTTCATCTAACTGTGAACTTCTGCTCACAAGATGAGAACAGCCCACATCTAATGACGACTGCCACAGAGTACTGGCCCCCATGTTTAAAGAAGGTTCCAGGTCTATGGTACAGTTCACACTCCAGGGGTCTCTGTGGCTCAGGCTGAAGTTCAACTCCAGTTGAGACCACATCCTTGCTTAGTTATGTCTTCTCTCCCACTCTGCTTCCCTTATACCCCCTTTTTTCCCTGAGAGCACCTGAATCCCTGTCTATGGCTCTGTTTCTAGTAGAACCCAACTTAAAACAATAACCCATGCTCCCAAACCCTTAAACTAATTTAATGTAGCTGCTTGTCTCGAAGAGATATTGGTCTAATGGTGACCATTGTAGGAGATGATTAACCTCAAATTAGTTCTATGAATAGAGTAAAAAATGTCATTATTATGCTCTTGAATATTTTCTTGGCCTGTTTATTTGGAAATAGAAATAACATTTTGGACATAAACTGTGGGTGGCAATTGCTATTATGACCAACTCTAAATGAAGATAATTTATTATACCTTTTCAAGTTAACCAAAAATGGAATTATGATCTCTCTATCTCTATCATATTTACTACTTGAGCTTCTCTCTTCTTTTGTCCATTTATGCAAGTATTTCAAGCCACGTTCTTGGATGAGAGTTCAACTTGCAAATGTGATAGGGTTAGTTGTGGAAGAGCCCCCAAATTTTGAAGGCAGGCAAATTATCTTGGCACCCTCACAATTTGGCTCATTCCTTGGGTGAGCTAACAAGTGAGGCATTCCTGATAATCTGTTGTTGATGGGGCAAAGGTACTTGGCTGTAATGAAATAACTATCATTTCATGAGTTCTTAAAATATGCCAGGACCTGTGTGTGCCTGATCTCACTTAAGGATCAAAGCATCACTTCATGCAAGTAAAATGATGTCCATTTTACAAATGAGAAGCTTAGGTATGTTAATATTTGCTGCATAGTCACAGAATAAGTGACCGACAGAACTAGGATTCAAAAACAGATCTTGACTTCTAATCTTTGCTCTTAACAAACTATATTTTGCCTCTGAATCTAGGTCCTATGCTTCTGCCACTCATTTGATGAGAGCTAAGAAGAAATGGGTTATGTTGAAAGGTAAAGGTAGAAAGCCAGCACAGTGTAGAATGTGGCATGGAAGTCTGTAGGACTATTAATACTGGAAGTTCTGTTTCAGCACAAGATCAAGTTTGGGGATTTCTGAACAAGGTAAGTGGGGGACACTCCAGCTTCAGGGAGTCTCTGAGTTTTTTGTTTTACATGATGCTAAGAAGTCTGAGAGTGACTCCTTTTCTAGTCTTACCTCCAGTTTGCCTCCCCTTACTATCTGCTTGTTCTGAGTCTGAGATGCATAGAAAATAGTTCCCCTTTCAATCCTGGCTGTCATGTCATGGCTGCTGTATATGAAGTTGGCTGTCTGATAAAGTTGGGTGTTCTTTAGTCAAGTCTCCAGCTTCTCTTCTATAAAAAATTCTCCAGGATGCCGACTGTTGTTACAAAGCAGGAAGTATTAACTACAATTTTATTAAAAATAGATGAAGAAAACTAAATTCTATTTCTTGAACTATGTTTATATAAATTGAATTCATTTGAGGTGCCTGGGTGGCTTAGTCACTTGGGCATCCGCCATTGGCTTGGGTCATGATCCCAGGATCCTGGTATCAAGTCCTGCATCAGGCTCCCTGCTCAGTGGAGCAGCAGGGGGGGAGGGAGCGCTTCTTCCTCTGCCCTTCCCCCTGCTCATGATCTCTCTCTCATTCTCTCTCTCTCTCAAATAAATACATAAAATCTTTTAAAAAATAAATAAATTGAATTAATTTGACTTCAACTGACCAGAAACCTATTTTTGTGTAGTTTTTGGTAAAATATGTATGATTGGATGATATTTCTCCCAATTTTTGTTTCTTGATGCCTAGGATTTTCTGATGTATATCAAACATAGATAAATTGGACCTCATTGTGTTTAAAACTTCCCTTTTATGAAAGACTCTCTTAAGAGAATTGAGAGACAAACTGGAAACCAGGAAAAAATAAATGCAAACCACATATTTGACAAAGGACTAGAATGGAGAATATATAAAGAACTTTCAAATCTTAAGTTTAAAGACAAACAATCCTGAACATTTTGCCAGAGAATGTACAGATGGCAAATAAACACATGAGGAGGTGTTCAACATCATTAGCTATTTGGAGAATGCAAATTGAAACTACAATGAGATATCAGTGTATACCTATTAGAAAAGAGAAAATAAAAAATAGCGATAACACCAAATGCTGGTGAGGATGCAGAGAAACTGGATCATTCATATGTCACTGGTAGAAACATAAAATTGTATAGCTAATCTTGAAAAGAGTACGGCAGTTGCTTACAAAACTAAAAAGTGTTTACCATATGATCTAGCATTATACTCCTGGGCGTTTATCTCACAGAAATTAAAACTTACGTTGACATAAAGACTGTACACAAATATTCATTGCAGCTTTGTTTATAACAGCCCAAAGTGGAAATAGCATACATATTCTTCAGTTGGTGAATGGTTGAACAAACTGTGTTGCATACATGGCATGGGAATACCACTCAGCAATAAAAAGAACAAACCACTGATATGCACATCAGCTTGGATAGATGCTCAAGGAATTACGCTGAATGAAAAAGCTAATCTCAAAGGGTTACATACTTCATGATTCCATTTACATAACAATCCTGAAATGATGAAATTACCCAAATGGAGAACAGATTAGTGATCCTCAGGGGAATGCAGCCTTTAATAGAATTACAAAAAGAAGGCAGAATGCTTTGGCCTATGAGCTGGGTTGAGGAATGAAGAAATGGCAAAATTATGTTAACCTGTTCCCGCTTCATCTTGGAGTGATTTTGATGATTTCTTGTTATAAGGAAAATGTCACAAAACCAATTTAGATGGTCCAATAGAATCCTGCAATATATCTACCAAAGATAATAATGAGGAAAAAACATTTATTGAGTACTAACTTTTTCAGGCACTACTGAGTGTTTCACATTTATTAATCCACTTGGTAGCTTTAAGAGTTAGATGCTATGATTAATCCCATTTTCAAACCAGAGAACGGAGGTGTAGAGGGACTAAGTACTAAGTACTAAGACTAGTACTAAGGTCATACAGTGGTGGAAGTGGGAATTTGAATTTAGGAAGCTGAGATTTAGATTCTATTCTCATAAATGCTATGCTATAGCTTTGTGTCAAGAAATTGCATCTTACTAATCCTACCCTAAGTAAGGTTTTCTTAAAATAGAAAATCATAAGTTTGATCCCTGGTCTTGGCTCAAAAACACTTTTCTCCAGTTCATCTGGCCTTGAGTACATTAAACTGGTATTTTTTTTTAAAGACTTTATTTATTTGAAAGAGAGAGAGAGAGAGGGAGAGACAGCATAAGCAGGGGGAAGGGCAGAGGGAGAAGGAAAAGGAGACTCTCCACTGAGTGGGGAGCCTGACCTAGGGCTTGATCCCAGGACCCTGAGACTATGACCTGAGCTGAAGTCAAATACTTAACTGACTGAGTCACCCAGGTGCCCCTAAACTGATATTTTAGAATCTTGATATGAAATGACAAGCCAAAGGAATTAAGATGAAATTGATTAAAGAAAAATCTAAAGTTTGTGTCTTTATTATTATTTGCTTTGTCTTCTAAATAGTGTATATTTAAAAACAATGGAGAGATTTGTGCAATGTGTAAGTTACAAAGCTACAGTGGACTTATTTGAATTTTGTCTCACCATGTGAATTGAAGAAAATGTAACCCAGAAAAAAATAACCTGAATATTAAAATGCTTTTGGCACTTAATTAGTATTAATCAGCAACGGTAGTAATTTTTTAACATTATTTCATGTCACAGAACTTGTGCATGGAATATTGGCTTCTGGCCCTCATGGTCTTTGGAATGTGGAGACTATTAGAAATTACTGCTTGTGCAAAGGGAGCCTGCCATGGTGTTTTAGGAATTTCAGGAGGCTGTGAATAATACAGGTTGATTAAGAAAATGAGCAAACACATGGCTTCCTTTTATAGTTCTTGTTTCTAAGTGTGAAGGTATAGACTTGGCATTTTATTATTCTCATAACCTTTTTTTTTGGCAAACAAAAACTGTTCACTTTGTAGTCACAGACAAATGGAAGAATGCTCATCGTTGATATTTCTTGCTGAAAGGAAGAAAGGAATGCTGTATTTTACTGATCTCTTGAAGAGAGGCTAGTTCTCAAAAGACTTATCTGATGAACTCATATTTTGAAGTCCAGCTTCAAATAGTTTGGAGGACAGTATATCAATCAGAACCATTTCTTGCAGTTTACCCCACTGGTAATTTCTAATGCCTCAAGTTGTAGAACTTAGATCTAATGGAAACACAATTATATCCATTGCTGGCTGGCTCTAGGCCTCTGCATCAGAATGTCTCTCTTCTTCATGCTGAGGAAAGATTTTGTCACATATGATGAAATAGCCCAAAAAGGAAGACTCTGACTTCTGTTTGGTGATTCAAAGATCAGTATGGGAAGTCCTGAGCTGAGGTAGGGACTTGCAGTGTGGCCTATCTTGACCTCGCAGGAGGCCAGGGAGTAGTTGCTTCTAGAATTGCTACACGAGTCCTTTCTACTTCATAGGAATTGTCTAAGATCTATCCAGGGCATTAAATACAGTAAAAGCCAAATGGAGAAATGGAGATGTAAGACATACTAGTGTTTAAATAAACATTTGTCTTTGTTTTCTTAAACATGTATCTTTTAAAAATGTATCTAAGTATTGGTAATTCTGATTACTCAACTTGGAGCAAAGCCCATAGAAAGGAACCAAGCACTTGGCTCCATTCGATCTTGATTTTTACTGCCTTATAGTGACACAAAGATGTATCAGACTATTGTAGATACTGTTGGTGTCTGATCAGGATTCCATTTACCTTCTAGTAAACCCATCTCCCACCTGCTCTGAGAATTTGCCTTTGGTGGTTAACAGTGGCCATCTCTTCTCCAAACTTCGTCTTGGCCACTGGGAGCCATCGCACCCAGACATGCTTGGGAAGTTACACTCCCACTGGAAAAGATGGCTGGTAGTCAATGACCAAGTGATGAAAGGGTACAAAAGCTCTACCCCTGGCCTCAAGGTGTAGCCAAATCTGTGGTGCCACTTACACGCCAAAGCTCCCAGTGGGATAAGGCTGAGGCTAGACTTCAGCTGAGCCACCTATCTGTAGATGTTCTTCCTCTTTTTACTGTTTTCCTCATTTCCCCATAGGTTTCTCCTCAGTGCACTCCCTTAGTAAATCAATCAGTCAATCAATCAGTAAATCAATCAATATCTCACAGAGAGGGAGGGAGAGAGAAATATGTCAGTTTCAACTTCTAGGGAACGAGACCAAGACAAACACTCACTGAGAGCCATCAGGAAATCCTAGTAAGAGACTGTTGGGTCTACATGCAGAGGGAGATAGTTGAACAAAGAGGAAGAAGTTGCATGTGGCATACAAAGGGATAGATGAAGTTAATTCTTACACAGTGGTCTGATGCCAGTACGCTCAGTATATTTAAACACATGTATTTAATTTCCGGCAATAGGGAAGTAAGTGCCTACAGTAGTATATTATGGCTTGGAATAGATAAGTTTTAAATTCTGAGCTACAAAAGAATCTATAAAATTAGAGGCCTTTCAAAAGTAAGCATAATGGATATGCATGGTAAGAAAGAAACCTAAAGATTCCTTATCTGCAAGGCTCGACATAGATCTAAGTGTTAGGTGTCTCTCCCTGTTTCCAGATTCTGAGAGAAGAACATTTATAATTTTAATCAGTAACTCATTTCAATGGCTAATGTTTCTTACAGTTTGAAAATACCTTATTTTAACCTAATGCAATTGCTTGCTATCCAATGTAAATTTCCTTCTTCTCTTCTGCCCTGTGTAGATTTGAGGAATTGCTGAAATCTTTTCCCTTTACTTTAACCAGAATTATTCTTATTATTTTCATTTGGGGCAGAAATGGAATGAGGGTTCCCATTCCTCTAGCCTAGGGACAGGGCTCCCTAGGACCTCCCTCTGGTTACAAACACATAGATATTCTTGATAAAATATGCTGATATCTGTGCTGGAACGGCAGAAGAGAAATGAAGGCTCTAGAAACAAAGAGGGAATCTAAAGCTGGTAAGGCAAATTATAAGCTGATAATCTGGTAGCCTTAGCCAGTTGTGGGTCCAATATATATGCTAGGATTTTGGAGTGGGATTTTAATATTGTCAGGAGCTCAGCTGAGCTGTCAAGTGTCCAAGTAGCCAATTAAAGCAACTAGCTAAAAATGAGAGTTCAGTCTTTAATCACTTACTGCCATGGTGGAAGCAAGAGACTAAAAGCAGAAAAAGCTCCAGCTTCCCTATTCCATTTTCCCCCATGGAAGTGCACACTGGTTAAGGGTCAGGTGGGTCAGCACAGATGTGGGGGGTGAAGGATCATTTCTTTGTTGAGGGAGCTTTGAACCCCTGCAGTGGGGGGCAGGGGGGAAGGGCAAGGGGGATAGAGTGGAAAAGTACTGGGGACTGTGAGTGGGGAATGTGTCTTCAAAACTTCCCCTTTTTCCTCCATAAGAAGGTTCAGCAGAGGCTCCCGAAGAAAATCTCAGCCCAAGACCTCAGATAAACAGGCTTAAGAATGAAGGTGCCTAACTAACTAGGAATGCAAATATGTGAACAAGCAAGGCTGACTGGGGGGCCCTGAGAATTGGAATGCTACTCCCCTGCCCCCCCAGGCTGGTGGCAGGAGGGTGAGGGATGGCAGTTTTCCCTGTGAGCCTTTCTAATAGTCTATGGTTGGGCCTAAAATTCACACACAGATTTTTAAAGAGGAGCAGGACTCTGCAAATGCCATGTAAGTACAGGTTAAAATGTTCTTGTGCTTGTTAGAAGGCATATCATTGGAACTGATATCTTTATTAATCTAAGATCTTGGGAGCATTGTCTTTGGTAAAAAGAATAAATTAACTTATATCCACTAGTCCACAAAAAGAAAAAAATAAGCTTCTTTTTGCCTGGCTCTCTATGTGGAACAAAAGTCTCACACTGGTACAGGCATACCTTGTTGTATTACCCTTCACTTTATTATACTTCACAGATACTGCATTTTTTTTTCCAGATTGAGGGTGTGTGGCAACCCTGTGCTAAGCTAGTCTATCGGTGCCATTTTTCCAACAGCATTTGCTCACTTTGTGTCTCTGTGTTATGTCTTGGTAATTATCATAACATTTCAAACGTCTTCATTATCATTACATGTTATGGTGATCTGTGATCACTGATCTTTGATGTTACTGTTACAATTGTTTTGGGGCACCACAAACTGCACTCATATAAGATGCCAAACTTGATCAATAAATGCTGCATGTTCTGAGTGTTCCATCAACCAGCTGTTCCTCAGATCTCTCCCCTCTTCAGGCCTCCTTTTTCCCAAGACACACGATATTGAAATTAGGTCAGTTAATAACCCTACAATGGCCTCTACATGTTCAAGTGAGAGGAAGAGTTGCATGGCTCTCATTTTAAATCAAAAGCTAGAAAATAATTCAGCTCGGTGAGGAAGGCACGTTGAAAGCCAGGAGAGGCCAAAAGCTAGGCCTCTTGCACCAAACAGCCAGTTGTGATGCAAAGGCAAAGTTCTTGAAGGAAGTTAGAAGTGCTGCTCCAGCGAACACATGGATGATAAGAAAGCAAAACATCCTAATTGCTGATGTGGAGAAAATTTTAAGGGTCTAGATAGAAGATCAAACCGGGCGCAATATTCCCTTAGGCCAAAGCCTAATCCAGAACGAGGCTCTATGTCTCTTCAATTCTGAGAGAAGTAAGGAAGCATCTTCAAAGCTGAGAGAGGTGAGGAAGCATCTCCGTAACATAAAAGTGCAAGGTGATGCAGCAAGTGCAGATGTAGAAGCTATAGTGAGTTTTCCAGAAGATCTCGCTAAGATAATTAATGAGGGTGACTACACTCAACAATCGATTTTCAGTGTAGGTGAAACAGACTTGTATTGGAAGAAAATGCCACTCATAGCTAGAGAAGAGAAGTCAATATATGGCTTTCAAACTTCAAAGGACAGGCTCACTCTTGCTAGGGGCAGCTGGTGACTTGAAGTTGAAGCAAGTGCTCACGCACCATTCAGAAAATCCTAACGCCCTTAAGAATGATGTAGATCTCTGCCCGCACTCTATAAATGGAACAACAAAGCCTGGATGACAGCACATCTTGGTTTACTGGATATTTTAAGCCCACTATTGAGACCAGAAAAAAAGAATGCCTTCCAAACTATTACTCAGAAAAAACATTCCTTTTAAAATATGACTGCTCATCCACAATGTATTTGGTCACGCAAGAGCTCTAATGAAGATGTACAAGGAAATTAATATTACCTCCATGCCTACTAACACAACATCCGTTCTGCAGCGCATAGATCAAGGCGTATTTTGACTTTTAAGTCTTATTAGTTAAGAAATGCATTTTGTAAGGCTATAGCTACTATAGATAGTGATTCCTTTGATGGATCTGGACAAAGTAAACTGAAAACCTGGGAAGTTTCCCACCCTTCTAGATGCCATTAAGAACATTTATGATTCATGGGACAAGGTCAAAATATCAACATGAATGGGAGTTTGCAAAGTTGAATCCAACCTTCACGGATGACTTTTGGGGGTTCAAGGCTTCAGGGGAGGAAATCACTGCAGATGTGATGGAGACAGCAGGAGAACTAGGATTAGAAGTGGACCCTGAAGATGTGGCTGAATTGCTACAATCTCATGATATACCTTGAATGAGGAGTTCCTTCTTATGGATGAACAAAGAAAGTGGTTTCCTGAGATGGAATCTAGTCCCAGTGAAGATGCTGTGAAGACTGCTGAAATGACAACAAAGGATTTAGAATCTTACATAAACTTAGTTGATAAAGCAGCAGCAGGGTATGAGGGGACTGACTCCAGTTTGGAAAGAAGTTCTACTGTGGGTAAAATGGTATCAAATAGCATCATAAGCTCTGCAGAGAAATTGTTCATGAAGGAAGAGTCAGTTGATTTGGCAAACTTCATTGTTGTCTTTTTGTAAGAAATTTGTAAGAAATTGCCACAGCTACCCCAACTTTCAGCTGCCACCACCCTGATCAGTTGGCAGCCATCAACATGAAAGGAACTCCTTCCACCAGCAAAAAGATAATGACTTGCCAAAAGCTCAGATGACAGTTATTGGCATATTTTAGCAATTAAGGTGTGTGTGTGTGTGTGTGTGTGTGTATATATATATA
>NW_024424675.1:15740685-15995214 GCF_017311325.1 Ursus maritimus
TATATATATATATACCTTAACTAAGGTATATACATTTTTTTACACAATGCCATTTTGCTCACTTAATAGATTATAGTATAGTATAAGCATAACTTTCATATGCACAGGGAAACCGAAAAATTAATTCGACTTGCTTTATTGTGATATTCATTTTATTGTGGTGGTCTGGAACCAAACCTGCAGTATCTCCAAAGTATGCCTATTTAGATAACAGATAAATGTGGTGCTGGTATACACAGCAGGCTAATGACAGAATGAAGACCTTAGAAACAGTCCCACATGGACCCTTACNTATAATTATATTACTACTTCACAATACACAAAAATAATAAAATTAAATGTGAATAACAAAAAATTAAAAACTTTTTAGGAGACTCTACTAGAGAATCCTTTGATGACCACAAAGTAAAGTGAAATTTCATAACTAAGAAAAAATGCACAAACCATAAAGGAAATGAATGATAAACTGACCATATTAAAATGAATAAAATCTGTGGAGACAAAATAACACCATGAACAAAGTTGAGATGCTCACCACAGACTGACAGAAGATGTTAACAATGAACATAGCCACAGAAGGCTTAATAGCCAAAATATGGAAGGCGGTCCTTGAAAACAATAGGAAAAAATGAAAATGGTGAATGGGTAAGTCTAAGAGAAAATGGTGAATGGGTAAGTCTAAGAAGGAGAAAACCAAATGCCAATAAACATGGAAGCTACTACCCAACCTTACTAGTACAGCTTTATGCAAATTGGCATACTCTTCAGATCTGTAGAACTATTTATCTTATAAAAATTAAAACAGACAAAAATATAAGTCTGATCACTTCAAAAGGAGGTGAGGATGGAAGGAAAGGTTTATGTAATATATCAGGAGAAGGTAACATGTAGCAATCTCGGTTGAATCAGAGATATAGAATCTCAGTGGTTTAATACAATGAGAGTTCATTTAGTGTTCATGTCCCAGTCCAGGGGATATGATCCTGCTCATACAGCCTGTGATGAGGTCATTCAGGCAGCCCGGTGCCTCATCTTGCAGCTCAACTCTGTTCAAAGTCCATAGAGAACTCTTGCTGCAGCTGGAAAACGGGAAAGAGACCGTGGGAAGTCTCACCTCTTGGTCACAGTGACTTTAAAGGACCACACATCCCTTCTGCTCACATGTCAGCAGGACTCAGGTCATTGGCAACACCTTACTGCAAGGAAGGTTAGGAAATGGAGTCAAGTTTTATGCTCAGGAGAAAAAGGAAATGGGATTTGCTAAATAGCATAATCTCTTGTCGCACAATAAAAATTCCTGTGCATTTCTAGTGAGGATATATATTGATGCACTCATTTTGGAGGGCAATTTTTAATAATGTTGTAATTACATATATCCTGATAACCCACAATTCAACTTAAATAAATAACCTACGAAAATCTTACACATATGTTCAAAGGAACACATACAAAGATTTTTTAAAAAATTCCTTTCAATAATGATTATTATTTTAATAAATAGGAAGCAGCCTAATATTCTGTCTATTGAGAAATGGAAATGCAAATTGTGATTTATTTATATAATGGAACATTATAGTGTAGTTTAAATAAATTTTAAAAATTAAATGTATTAGTTTAGATACATTTGAAAATGTGAATTAGATTAATGTAAAATATTAAATGATAAAATAAGTGCAAAACCATGCACACAAAATTTCAAATTCTACAAAACTATTTCCATTGTTCACGAGTAAATGCAAATAACAGTATAAAAACATGCCTGGAGGGGCGCCTGGGTGGCTCAGTCTGCTTTTGGTTCAGGTCATGATCCCAGGGTCCTGGGATAGAGCCCCATGTCGGGCTCCCTGCTTGGTGGGGAGCCTGCTTCTCCCTCTCCCTCTGCCGGCTCCCTCTGCCACTCCCCCTGCTTGTGCTCTCTTTCTCTCTCTCTCTGTCAAATAAATAAATAAATACATACATACATAAATAAAATCTTTAAAAATAAACATGCAGGGAATGATATGCACTAATCAGGATGGTAGTAAGCTCTGGGGATGATATGACAAGAAAAATGATTTGACTTCTTAAAAAAGAGAAAAGATTTTGCAGTGAATCTGGCAAAATATTACCATGTGCTGGATTTTGTGTACAAAGGTAACTGTTATATGTCCCTCTGATATATATTTGAAATGCATATGAATAAAATTATTCTAAAAATACAGTGAAAAAATATGTAAAAGATAACCCTAGCTAACCAGTCATCATTCTCAAATTATTTTAAAACTTAACATATTTTCACATATTGAAGTAGATAAACAATAAAAACAACCATAGTTCAATATAATTTCATTTATTTATTTATTCATTTTAAGTAGGCCCCAACACAGAGTTTGAATTCAGGACCCTGAGATCAAGACTTGAGCTGAGGTCAAGAGTTGGATGGCTAACTGACGGAGCCACCCTAGCGTCCCCAATATAATTTTAAAAGGAAGATATTTTAGCAAATGAAACAGGAGAACACATTATCTAAAAATCTTAAAAACTCATTAATTACAATGTTTTGATAAAGGCAGATCTTTTGGGTTTTTATGGAAACTTCATTACATAGATGAGATTGATTAGATCATTGGCCATTGGTGATTGAATTTAACCTCCAGCACCTGTCCCCTCCCCCAAGTCAGGGGTGGGACCAAAAATTCCAACCCCCTATCACATGGTTGGCTCCCCTGGCAACCAACCTCCATACTTAAGTGGGGTCCAAAAGTCACCTCATTAACATAGCAAAAGACACCTATATTATTGTCCTCATGAAATTCCAAGTTTTAGGAGCTCTATGCCAGAAATGGGGATGAAAACCAAATATATTTCTTATTATAAATCACAGTATCACAGCCAACCTTTTAATTGATTTTTTGCTCTTCTCCTCACCCACTCTACTCAAAATGCAAAAGTTGGGAACTTGTCAATAAATAATAGCTTATGTAGTTAAGTGGTGACGAAACAGTCCTGTCTTAATCTTAATGCTTTAAATGTGTCATATCATTTATAGTATCATTTTCAGTATGTCACATGGAGCCATCTAGCTATTTACAAACAATCTAAATATTATTAGAGGCTGCTGTTCTCAGAATCCCATGAGTCTTTGACTTCGTGAATGAATGCTCCTTTATGACATATAATCCTTAATTTTAGGTTGTTTCAGCTGCTTTGCTGTGTCTCTTGAAAACATATTTAGATCCATTTATATTTCCTTGAGGTTCTGTATTCTAATAATGTGGTTTCTACTAAATGAATCAATACTTTTCCAACTTCATTTTCAGGAGTTTAAATTTGCTGGCACTGAAAAGTTATTATCACGAGAAAACATGTTCGAAGGCAGCAAGACAAATGGTGAAAAGTTCCCAGAGGAACTGCCTCAAATTAAGGAGTATCATAGCGTCCTGAGTAGGAGAGAGACTCAGGAAGCAAACTCCCTGGGCTTGGACAAGTGAATTAAACTGTCTGTATCCATGTATCTTTAATAAAAAATATAGTAATTTTTAAATAGAGAATGGATTTACTAGTATATAGTAAATACTAATATATAGATAATACTAACATCTGCTCTAGAAAGATTTTATAAGGATTTTAATGATTTAGCATATGTAAAGTGTTCAAGAAATTTTGGCACATAGTAAGCACTTTATAACTGTTTATTCCATGAATACATTCCCACATTTTACACAGCCTAGTTTCTCTTGGGTTGGGAATCATACTCATAACTGAGTCTGGAGACTTCCAGGCTGTTGATGCAATGACAGGAGAAGTTAAGGTGTTATGCAAAAATAACTTGTTGAACAGCATATCACACCTAATGGGCAGATTTGTGGCTATACTTGTTACCCAAACAAATCTTTCACTGGCAGGTAACTTGAACAACAACGAATCACATGTTGGAAGAGAAGTTTATATCAATGAGAAATGCAGACTTCTTAATGAGCTGACCCCAACCTTTTTATTTTCCACACCTCAAAACCCACTGTGTGGGTCTGGTGTCAAGATTTAAGAAATATGAGGGGGCGCCTGGGTGGCACAGCGGTTAAGCATCTGCCTTGGGCTCAGGGCGTGATCCCGGAGTTATGGGATCGAGCCCCACATCAGGCTCCTCTGCTAGGAGCCTGCTTCTTCCTCTCCCACTCCCCGTGCTTGTGTTCCCTCTCTCTCTGGCTGTCTCTATCTCTGTCGAATAAATAAATAAAATAAAATCTTTAAAAAAAAATTTAAGAAATATGAGAATAAATTTTTCCTAATGTAATGATTTTTTTTTACATTTTTTATTTGTTAAACTTTAAAAAATTTTAAAACAGTCATAGATTTACAGAAAAGACTTTAAAATATTACAGAACTTCCATCCACCCTGCCCCCAGTTTCCCCTATTGTTAAAATTGCTGTGGTCATAGAAGCTTCTATAAACACTGTGTGCCGGTTTTTGCGTGGGCAAAAGTCTTCAGATCAGTTGGATGAATACCCAAGTGCACAATTGCTGGATTGGGTGGTAAGATTATGTTTAGTTTTATAGAAACTGTCAAACTATCTTCCAAAGGGGTTGTTCCGTTTTGCATTCTACCCAGCAATGAATGGGAATTCCTGTTGCTTCACTTTCTCACCAACATTTGGTCTATAAAATTTCCCCCTTCAGTGTTAGCCACTCTAAGAAGTCCGTCTCTAAGGAGTAAGAAATGCCTTGTAAGAATAGTATCTCATTTTAATTTGTACTTCCCTAATGACATATGATGTTAAGCCTCTTTCATATGTTACTTCCTATCCGTGTATCTTTCTTCTGGTGAGATATCTGTTCAGGTCTTTTGCCCATTTTTTTTTTTAAAGATTTTATTTATTTATTCGACAGAGATGGAGACAGCCAGCGAGAGAGGGAACACAAGCAGGGGGAGTGGGAGAGGAAGAAGCAGGCTCACAGTGGAGGAGCCTGATGTGGGGCTCGATCCCATAATGCCGGGACCACACCCTGAGCTGAAGGCAGACGCTCAACTGCTGTGCCACCCAGGCGCCCCTTTTGCCCATTTTTAAATTATTTTCTTATTACTGAGTTTTGTATATCCTGGAACAAATCCTTTATCAGATACGTATATTGCAAATATTTCTCACAAACTATGGATTGTCTTTTTAATCTCTTATCAGTCTTTTATAGAACAAGAGTTTTAGTTTTAATAAAATTTAGCTTATCAATTTTTTTTCTTTCATGGATTGTGGTTTGTTACTGTATATAAAAACTCATCACCACCCCAAGATCTCACAGATTTTATCCTGTGTTTTCTTCTACAAGTTTCATCATTTTGCATTTTACATTTAGATTTTTGATTCATTTTATTTTTGTGTGAAGTGTAAAGTCTGAGTCTAGGTTCCTCGTTTTTTTTTTTTTTTCATACAGCTGCCCAGTTGTTCTAGTACAATTTTTTGAAGAAAACCACTCTTTATCCATTGAATTGTTCTGCACACTTGTCAAAAATTAGTTGACTCTATTTGTGTGGTTCTGTTCCTGATCTCTATTCTATTCCATTTATCAATATGTCTCTTCTTTTGCCAAAACCATGTTGTCTTAATTAGAGTCTTAATGTTGGGTAATGTGAGTCATCTGAATTTGTTATTCCTTATTGTGTAAGACAGTTTAGACCCTTTGAATTTCCATATAAATTTTAGAATCATTTTGTTGATATTCATATAAAAGGGTTCTTGGGTTTTGATTGGGCTTGCACTAATTTTTTAGATTAAGCTAGGAAGAATTGACATCTTAATATTACATTTTCCATATCATAAAACAAAATATCACACCATTAATTTACATCCTCTTTGATTTATTTTGTCAGTGTTTTGTGATTTTTGCATACCTTTTGTGTACACATTTTGTTAGATTTTTTCCTAAATACTTAATTTTTAGAAATCTTTATTGAGATATAATTCATATGTCATATAATTCACCAGCTTAATGCTCAATTTCAGTGTTTTTTAGTAAAACAGTTGTGCAGCCATTACCACAATCAATTTTAGAAGATTTCCATGATCTCAGAAAGAAACCCCGCACCTGTTGCTAGTCACTTTCTATTTTCCTCACTCAGTCTTAGGCAACCACTATTCTACTTTCTTTCTCTCTAGATTTGCCTATTCTTCAGATTTGCAGAATACATAATGTTTTCAAGAGTCATCCACATTGTACATGTATTAATACTTCATTTATTTTTATTGCCAAATACTCTTCCATTGTGTGGATATACCACTTTGTAAACCATTTTGTTTATCCACTCATCAGGTAATGGATATATGGGTTGTTTCCATTTTTTGACTAATGTGACTAATGCTGCTTTAAACATTGGTGTATGTTTCTGTGTGGACATTTGTTTTTAATTCCCTTGGGTATATACTTATAAATTGAATCACCTGTGTTATATGGTAACTCTATGTTTTGCTTTTTGAGGAACTGCCAAACTCTTGCAAGGTGACTGCCCCATTTTCTATGCATAGGGGCAATGTGTGAACATTCCATTCTCTTTACATGCTTACCAAATCTTGTTATTGTCCATCTTTATATTATACTCATCCTAGTGAATATAAAGTCATATCTCATTGTTTTTTTGTGCTTCCCCAAAGATTCATGATATGGAGCACTTTGCATGCCGTAGTAGATATTTGTATAACTTCCTTAGACAGATGTTTATTCAGGGTTATCAATCTCTTTAGCATCAAGTTGTAAGAGTTCTTTTCTTTTTCTCTTTCCTTCTTCCTTTTTTTTTTTTTTTTTTTGTTAGAGAGAGAGAGCATGAGCAGGGGATGGGTAGGGGCAGAGGGAGAGAGAGAATCTTAAGCCGGCTCCATGTTGGGCCAACACAGGGCTTGATGTCATGACACTGAGCCGAAATCAAGAGTTGGATACTTAACCAACTGAGCCACCCATGCGACCCAGTTCTGAGAGTTCTTTATATATTATAAACACAAATCCATTATCAGATATATGATCTGCAAATTTATTCCATTTTTTGATGTTATTACAAATTGTATTTGTTTTTGAGTTTTAACTTCTGATTATTGATTGCTAGTATATAGAAATGGAATTAACATTTGTATATGGGCCTTGTATGCTGCCAACTTGCTCTAGTCATTTCCTAGTTCTGGGAGGTTTTCTTTTTGTAAATTCTGGGATTTTTCTACATAGACAATAATGCTATCTGTGAATACAGACAGTTTTGTCTCTTCCTTTCCAACTGTACATCTTTTATTTCCTTTCCATTTATTATGAAACTAGTAGGACTTCTGGCATGAGGAAAGGTGAGAGAAGACATCCTTGTCTTGTTCCCAGTCTTAGGGGGAAAGCATTCAGTCTCCCATGATTACATATGTAATAGCTGTAGATGGTTTATTTATACCCTTTAAGTTCAGAATATTCCCTGCTATTCCTAGTTTTTGAGGTTTTTTTTTTTTTTTTGGATCATGAACAGGTGTTGAATTTTGTCAAATGTATTTTCTGCATCTATAGATGTAATCATTTTTTTTCATACTCAGCGTGTTATTGTGTGGGACTACATTGAATGACTTATGAATGTTGAAGCAGCCTTGTATTCCTTGAACGAACCACACTAGCACTTACTATATTATCCTTTTTGTGTATTGCTGGATCCTATTTGTTAATACTTGTTAAGGGATTTTTCTTCTGTCTTCATGGAGACATGTTAATTTCATTTTTTATAATGACTTTATCTGGTTATGGGTTTGAATAATATGCGAGGACGTATTTTAGAAACACATGAAATGTATTTCTCCGCATTTATTTTTTAGAAGATATTTTTTTTTTCATTAATTGTCAGATGGAATTCACTAGTGAAGCCATCTGGACCAGACATTTTCTTCTTAGAAAGGTTTATAACTAGTAATTAAATTCCTTTAATAAATATAGTGATAAGTTTATTTCTGCTTGGAAAATTTTTTTAGTTTGTGTTTTCAAAGGTTTGGTCCATTTATCCTACCAAATTTGTGTATATAAAACTGCTCATAATAGTCCTTTATTATTCTTTAATGTCCATGGGATCAACAGTGATGATCCTTCTTTCAATTCTGATATTGCTAATTTCTGTCCTTTTATTTTCATGCGGATGTCCCAGCCAGATTTTATCAATTTTATGAGAAGATATTATTTTATCAATTTATATCTTCCAGAAGACCCATCTTTAGGTTTTATTGATTTTTCTCTATTTTTTTCTGTATTCATTTCTAATTTTTATTATGTACTTTCTTCTATTTTCCTTAGTTTTAAATTTTCTTCCTTTCCCTATATTCCTAATGTAGAAGCTTAGGTTAATTAAAGTTCAGTTTTTCTTCCTGTAGTGCTTAGAGGGAAGTTTTTAGTATTATAAATTTCCCACTAAGTACTGTTATAGTTGCATCCCACAAATTTTTATAAGTTATATTTTCATCTTTATTTAATTAAAAATATTTTGAAATTTTTCTCGAGACTTCTTATTAGATACATGCATTATTTAGAAGTGTGTTGTTTGATTTCCAAATATTTTGGAATTTTCCACTCTTCAGTTATATTTTATTTCCATATGCTCTAAGAACATACTTTATATGACTTTTATTTTTTGAATTAGTAAGGTATATTTTATGGGCTAGAAAGTAATCTTCGATTGGCAAAAAATTTTGTGTGTGCATGAGAAGAAGGTGTATTCTGCTGTTGTCAGATAGAATATTCTATAAATGTCAACTAGATCAAGTTCATTAGTAGTGTTCAAATCATCTATATCCTACTGGTCTTCTGCTGTTTAATTTATCAATTACTGATAAAAGGATATTGAAATCTCCAACTATAACAGTGGATTTCTCCATATCTCCTTTTAGTTATATCATGTTTTGTCTCACATATTTTGTCACTTTGCTCTTAGATACATAGATGTTGAGGATTGTCATGTCTTCTTACAGCATTGATTATGTAATTATGTAATATCCTTATTTATTGCTGATAATTTTTCTTGTTCCAAAGTATACTTTGTTTGAATTTAACATGCTACTTCATCTTTACTTTGATTATTTGATTACATATATAGTATATGTTTCTCATTCCTGTATTATTAACGTATCCGAGTCTTTGTATTTAAAGGGAGTTTAAAAGGGAGTTTAAAAAATCCATACAGTTGGATTTTTTCTTTATTAACCGATATGACAATCTCTGTCTTGTAATTGGCGTATTTAAGAAATACACATTTTAAATGATTATTGCTGATGTTGGCTTAAATTGTTACATATGATAACTACTTTTTATTCATGCCATTTATTCTTTGTAGTCTTATTTTCTGTCTTTTCTGTTTTTTTTTATTGAGCCTTTTAATGATGTGATTTTTATTGCAATAGGTTATACTTTAAGAAGAATTATTTTTAGTGTTTTCCTTCAGGTTTACAATATAGATTTTTAAATAATGTATATTCATTTTCAAATAACATTATACTGCCTCAGGTGTAGCACAGATATTTTAGAAGAGTGTAATCTTAATTCCTCCCTCCCATCCCTTGTGACACTGCTGTGGTGTATTTCACTTAGCCACATGTCCTCTATCTGTAAGGTATTTTCTTCCCTCTCTCCAGCTTCCTTCAAAATACTCTTTTTTATTTTAGTTTTCTTCAGTTTAAATATGATATTCCTAGGTGTTTTTCTTTCTCAATAGTCATCTCTTTGGTGTTCTAGATCTCCTTGGATTTACAGGTTGGTGTCTGTCATTTAATTTTGGAAAGTTCATGGACGTTATTACTTCAGATATTTCTTTTGCTCTGTTCTCTTTTTCTTCTCCTTTTGGTATCCCAATTATGTGTATACTGTACCTTTGATACTGTCACACAGTTCTTGGATGTTCTGTTCTGTGTTTGCTTGTTTGACATTCTTCTTTTTCCTCCATGCATGTTAGTTTGGAAAGCTTCTATTGATCTAGTCTTACCTCAGCTCTGTTGAGTCTACTGATGATCCTGTCAAAAGCATTCTTTATTTCTACTACTGGGTTTTTTTTTTTGCTAATTTTTAGCATATCATTTTGATTCTTTCTTAGACCTTCCATTTCTTTGCTGACATAACACATCTGGCCTTGCATGATGTCTACTTTTTCCACTGGGACTCTTAACATGTAATCATAGCTATTTAAATTCTCTTGTCTGATAATTCCAACATCTGTGTCATATCTAAATCTAATTCTGATGTTTATTTGGTCTCTTCAGAATGTATCCTTTTTCTTGCTTTTTTGGCTCTACTTGTGATTTTTTTTTTTTCTTAAAGAGGGACATGTGGTATCTTGTAATGGAAATTAGATTGTGTTTAATGTTTGTTGTACCTATAGGTAACAGAGGCTTCAAATTCTCTCTGTGTCCTTGGTATTGTCTCCTCTCTTAGTTTTGGGGTTTCTCTTTTTACTTCTTCAAAGAGATAATCTGTGTCTTCCGGCAATTTTAGCTATAATTCAGTTATGCTAGAGGTTTTTTGAAGTGTGGGTAGGGTGTACGGGAGGAAGAACATTCTGTGGTCTTGTGACTCTCAGTCCTGGGGGCATCGTCTTCACAGTGTTTTTGTGTTTCCCCATACCCTCTAATCCCTTCTTTACTACAGTGTTCCCAGTCTGTTTCCTTAGAGGATGATTTGAGGTTTAAAATTTTTTCCTCTTATAAGAAACAGAAATGCTATGGCTGAGGCAGAATTCCCTTCCCCAAATGGGACATGTTTCAGAATTGCACTCTGGTGAATTCCATGGCCTTGGAGATTAGGCTTTTCTTTGGGAGAAAGATCTGCTAGGATTTAAAACCTAATGTAAACTATGAACATCAGTTAAAAATTATGTATTAATATTGGGTCATAAGTTGTAACAAATGTATGTTACTAATGCAAGATATTAATAATAGGGGAAATTTTGCAGGGGGAGAGGGAATATATGGGAATTCTTGGTATATGTGTTCAATTTATCTGTAAACCTAAGACTATTCCAACAAATATAATCTATCAGTTTAAACCACACACACACACACACACACACACACACACACACACACACCCCTATGGAAGTCAACAGAATAACGTATTGCATGGTGCACTGGGTGTTGTATGCAAGTAATGAATCATGGAACTTTACATCAAAAACTAGGGATGTACTGTATGGTGACTAACATAATAAAAAATATTATTAAAAAAACCAACTTCTTATGAATGAAATTTAAAAAAAAGAATAATGTTTCAAAGGAAATATGTAGCCTTAAATTTTTATGGTCAAAAGAAGGAAGGCTAAACATTAGTTATATGAGTGTCTAACATAAAAAGTTGGAAAGAACAATAGAATGAATCCTCAAATAGGAAAAATGATATAATAAATATGAGAGCAAAAATTAATGAAATATGAAAGAAGCATGCAATATATTAAAGTTTTTTTTTAAGTTTAATGAAATGCATAGAAGTCTGGAAAAATGAACAGTAAAAAGAGAAAGCACAAACAAAAATTTTAATAATACAGCAAAAATGAAAGGATAACTGGAAGACAGAAATAATCACCTTGTCAAATTCTCTGACAATCTGGAGGACACAAATTATTTTCTGTGAAAAACGTATCTTTCAGAAATTGACTCAAGAAATAAGAAAAAATTTAGCTGTGCCACTGGTATGGGCATTTAAGCCTTTACAAAATATTCTCTGCCCATTACGCCTCCCTAAAGAGCCTACCAGTGAACACAATTATATGTACACAAGTGCCAGTCCTAACTAGTTATACAGGTAATAATACAAATACAGGCAAGATCCATAAAAGGAAAATTGATATATTGATCCTCTCTAAAGACTTCTGCTCTGTGAAAACCCTGTCAAGAGAATAAAAAGACAAGCTACAGACATGGAGAAAATGTTTGCAAAGCACATATCTGACAAAGATTTTATATCTGCAATATATAAATCACTCTCAAAACACGAAAATTAAAAAACAATCCAATTATATATAATATGGGTTAAAGACATGTTGAGACATTTAATCAAAGAAGATATACAGATTTCAAACAAGCACACGAAAAGTACTCAACATAATTGTCCACTAGGAAAACACAAATTTAAAGCCCAGTAGTATATAGCCACACATCTATCACAATGGCTAAAGTAAAAAAAAATGTGAAAACATCAAATGGTAAGGATGTAGAAAACCTGGATTGCATTGTTAATGGGAATGTAAAATGGAACAATCGGCGTGGAAATTAGTTTGACATTTTCTTTTAAAACTAAAAATGCACAGACTAGTTGGCTGATCTTTGACAAAGGAGCAAAGGCAATACAACAGAGCAAAGGCAGTCTTTTCAACAAATGGTTCTAGAGCAGCTGGACATCCACATACCAAAGTGAAAAAAAAAAAAAAGAAAATCAGTGTAGACACAGAACTTACACTTTTCACAATAAATATCTTAAAAATGTATGATAGGCCTCCATGTAAAACACAAAACTATGAGACTCCTAGAAATAACAGCAAACCTAAATGATCTTGTGGATGGCAATGACTTTTTAAATACAACAGTGAAGGCACAAGGCATGAAAGAAATTGATAAGCTGGACTTCAGTAAAATTAAAAACTTTTGCTCTGAGCAAGACGATGTCAAGAGAATAAGCAGACAAGCCACAGACTGGGAGAAAATATTTGCAAAGGACACATCTGGTAAAGGACTGTTAGCCAAAATATAAAAAGAGCTCTTGAAATTCAACCATAAGAAAACAAACAACTTGATTTAAAAATCAGCCAAAGACCTTAACTGACACCTCACTAAAAAAGATATGCAGATGTCAAATAAGCATATGAAAAGATGGTCACTATCATAGGTCATTAGAGATACAAAACTTAAACAAGGATGGGATACCACTTTATACCCCTCAGAGTGGCCAAAGCCTGGTGTGCTTACACTACCCAATACTGGTGAGGATGCGGAGCAACAGGAACTCTCATTCATTGCTGATGAGAAATGCAATGGCACAGACACTTTGGAAGACAGTTTGGTGGTTTCTTAAAAAAACAAACAAACAACTAAACATGTTTTACCATATGACCCAGCAATGACGCTCTTTGGTATCTACCCGAAAGAGTTGCAAACTCATGTCCACACAAAAACCCGCACATCGAAGTTTATAGAAACTTTATTCATAATTGCTAAAACTTGGAAACATCCAAGACATTCTTCAGTAGGTGAAGGGATAAATAAACCATGGTACACCCAGATAGTAAAATATTATTCTGTGCTAAAAGGAAGTGAGCTATCAAGCCATGTAAAGACATGAGGGAAACTTAAGTGTATATTACTAAGTGAAAGATGCCAATCTGAAAATGTAACATTCTGGAAAAGACAAAAACCGTGGAAACAGTAAAAAGAACAGTGATTTTCAGGGGTTGGGGAAAGGGATGAATAGGTGGAACATGAGGATTTTAGGGCAGTGAAAATACTCTGTATGATATTTTAATGATTATATGTATCATTTATTCATTTGTCCAAACCCATAGAATTTTTAACACTGAGCCATAGACTGAGACATAATGTAAACTGTAGACTTTGGGTTATTATGATGTGTCAATGTAGGTTCATCAATTGTTATAAATATCCCTTGCTAGGGGAGGATGTCAATAATGGGGGAGGCTATACATTTGTGAAGGTATGGAGTATAAGGAAAATCTTGTACGTTCTGCTCAATTTTACTTTGAATCTAAAATTGCCCTTTTAAAAAAGTCTTTAAACAAAAAACTAATATTTACACACTCATACAAACTTGTGCATGAATGTTCTTAGCAGCTTTATTTGTAATAGACAAAAAACTGAAATAATCCAAATTTCTTTCAGTGGGAGAATGGTTAAACACATGAAGGCATATCTATACCATGAAATAGAATACTGTTTAACAACAGAAGAACAACTCTTATTTTACACACAACTTGGATGGATTGTCACATAATTATATTGACTGACAGAAGCCGATTCCAAAAGTTTACGTAGTGTACAAACTAATTTATATAACATTCTTGAAATAATGTAGCTATAGGGATGGAAAACATATCAGTGGTGTCTCGGGGATGGAGCTTTAGAGGGAAGTGGTATGGATGGCTGTAAGTTGTAACATGTGATAGAACAGTTAGTTCTGCATCTTGACTGTGGTGGTAGCTCCTAGAGCTACACATTAAATAAAATTGCATATGACTACATATACATGCACGTGAAAGCATGTGCAGCTGGTAAAATATGAAAAAGGCGTGGGACTCTACTGTCAATTTCATGGTGTTGCTATTGTATTGTAGTTATGAAAGATGCTAACATTGGTGGAGGGTGGATGAAAAGTGCATGGGTCCTCCATGTGTGTGTGTATGTGTGTGTAAAACTTCCTGTTATTCTATGCTAAATTAAAGAGCTTAAAAATAATGTTTCTTGTAATAGAAGAATTTGATATATTTTGAAGTGAATTAAAATATACTAAAGCTGACCCCCTCAAAAAGGAGAATTACAGACCGATTTCCCTAATGAATATGGACGCCAAAATCCTCAACAAGATAACTTGCTAATAGAATCCAACAGTACATTAAAAGGATTATCCATCATGATCAAGTGGGATTCATACCTGGGATGCAAGCGTGGTTCAATATTCGCAAATCAATCAGCGTGATACATCATATCAACAAGAAAAGACTCAGGAACCATATGATCCTCTCAATTGATGCCGAGAAAGCATTTGACAAAATACAGCATCCTTTCCTGATTAAAACCCTTCAGAGTGTAGGAATAGAGGGTACATTTCTCAATCTCATAAAAGCCATCTATGAAAAGCCTACTGCAATTATTCTCAATGGGGAAAAGCTGGAAGCCTTTCCCTTAAGATCAGACTCGACAAGGATGCCCACTCTCGCCACTATTATTCAACATAGTACTAGAAGTCCTTGCAACAGCAATCAGACGACAAAAAGGGATCAAAGGTATTCAAATCGGCAAAGAAGAAGTCAAAATGTCTCTCTTCGCAGATGACATGATACTCTATATGGAAAACCCAAAAGAAGCCACTCCCAAACTATTAGAAGTTATAGAGCAATTCAGTAACGTGGCGGGATACAAAATCAATGCTCAGAAATCAGTTGCATTTCTATACACGAATAACGAGACCGAAGAAAAATTAGGGAATCCATCCCATTTACAATAGCACCAAAAACCATACGTTACCTTGGAATTAACTTAACCAGAGACGTAAAGGACCTATATTCTAGAAACTATAAATCACTCTTGAAAGACATTGAGGAAGACATAAAAAGATGGAAAGATATTCCATGCTCATGGATCGGAAGAATTAACATAGTTAAAATGTCCATGCTACCCAGAGCAATCTACACTTTCAATGCTATCCCGATCAAAATACCGAGGACATTTTTCAAAGAACTGGAACAAATAGTCCTTAAATTTGTATGGAACCAGAAAAGGCCCCGAATCTCCAAGGAACTGTTGAAAAGGAAAAACAAAGCTGGGGGCATCACAATGCCGGATTTCGAGCTGTACTACAAAGCTGTGATCACAAAGACAGCATGGTACTGGCACAAAAACAGACACATAGACCAATGGAACAGAATAGAGAGCCCAGAAATGGACCCTCGGCTCTTTGGGCAACTAATATTTGATAAAGCAGGAAAAAACATCCGGTGGGAAAAAGACAGTCTCTTCAATAAATGGTGCTGGGAAAATTGGACAGCTACATGCAAAAGAATGAAACTTGACCACTCTCTCACACCATACACAAAAATAAACTCCAAATGGATGAAAGACCTCGATGTGAGACAGGAATCCATCAAAATTCTAGAGGAGAACATAGGCAGCAACCTCTACGACATCGGCCAAAGCAACCTTTTTCATGACACATCCCCAAAGGCAAGAGAAACAAAAGATAAAATGAATTTATGGGACTTCATCAAGATTAAAAGTTTCTGCACATCCAAGGAAACAGTCAGAAAAACTAAGAGGCAGCCCACGGAATGGGAGAAGATATTTGCAAATGACACTACAGATAAAGGACTGGTATCCAAGATCTACAAAGAACTTCTCAAACTCAATACACGAGAAACAAATAAACAAATCAAAAAATGGGCAGAAGATATGAACAGACACTTTTCCAATGAAGACATACAAATGGCTAACAGACACATGAAAAAATGTTCAAAATCATTAGCCATCAAGGAAATTCAAATCAAAACCACACTGAGATACCACCTTACGCCAGTTAGAATGGCAAAAATAGACAAGGCAAGAAACAACAATTGTTGGAGAGGATGTGGAGAAAGGGGATCCCTCCTACATTGTTGGTGGGAATGCAAGTTGGTACAGCTACTCTGGAAAACAGTGTGGAGGTCCCTTAAAAAGTTAAAAATTGAGCTACCCTATGACCCAGCCATTGCACTACTGGGTGTTTACCCCAAAGATACAGACGTAGTGAAGAGAAGGGCCATATGCACCCCAATGTTCATAGCAGCATTGTCCACAATAGCTAAATCGTGGTTGGAGCCGAGATGCCCTTCAACAGATGACTGGAAAGAAAGGGGGGGTGGTGTGATGGGGGAATGAAACATGAGAGACTATGGACTATGAAAAACAAACTGAGGGCCCCAGAGGGGAGGGGGGTGGGGGAATGGGATAGACCGGTGATGGGTAGTAAGGAGGGCACGTATTGCATGGTGCACTGGGTGTTATACGCAACTAATGAAACATCGAGCCTTACATCGGAAACCAGGGATGTACTGTATGGTGACCATCATAATATAATAAAAAAATCATTAAAAAAAAAAAACTACACACCTAAAAAAATATATATATACTAAAGCTGGAACTGCTGAGTAATTTGGTAACATTACAGATGGCATTTTCATTTAAGCAGTAACTAAATTTAAAAAAAAATCTTACAGGTAAAAAACATATATGATTTTTTATGTTATATGAAACCACACTGACAAATTATTATTTTGGGATGTAGTCACTCATGCATGGATAAATATGTGTCAAATATACCAAACATTTTTATTACCAACATTTTTCCATGAAAATTATGTTTAACTAACATTTATTTTGCTTTATTAACTGATTATTTCTGGTGTCATTCTTTTCTTACTATTCATTCCATGATTTCTACACTATTTAATAACTAGTCGAATTACCCTCAGGTATTTCTATCTTAGCTGGTGGCTCTCAAAATTTATTTTAAATTTTCTCTAAGGTATTGTTTACAGTTCATATTGCCTCATAGTGAAGGTTATAGTGGATATATCTATAAAAGTTGAGACCCGTGTTTTTTCCTCAATACCTTTAGAGCAGGGTTGAGTGAATGGGCTTAGCAGTCAATTTCATCATGTTAAATATGTTCCACATTGATGTTTTCATGTTTTGGAATTTTTGACTATTAAGACAGACATTTTTATTTTGAAAAGTCTTGATCATGGGAATGTATTTCATATTTGAGTAACTTTTCCATTTTATTGAATGATAACAGTTACTATTTTTCTTTAGTGACAATTT
Source organism: Ursus maritimus (assembly GCF_017311325.1). NCBI lineage: Eukaryota > Metazoa > Chordata > Mammalia > Carnivora > Ursidae > Ursus > Ursus maritimus. Next base: position 15,758,224 of record NW_024424675.1, read on the forward strand.
CATGAGACTCTAAGATACTTCATATGTTTTAGTTCACTTAATTACCACATATCTTGCGAAGGTCCAGGTACAGTTTACATGTGAAGTAAATGAGACAAAATAGTGAGTTATTCAGTATCAGAGAGAGCAAGTTGACTTTTTTTAATTTAAAAAGAAATTTTTAGCACTTCTTGTGTGAGGTGCAATTTAATATACTAGGGATATAATGGCGGGATACAAAAGAAGCAAAAACCATCCCAACCAGTAAAAACAAAACATGGCACTCATGGAGCATAATCCTAAGTAAAGAAATTATTATTTTTTGATTCATCAAGGTAGTGACAGTCTTTTTTTCTCATTAATGCAATTAGTTCCTATAATTAATTTGTTCTCCAAACTAATTAATGATTCTGTGGGGGTACTGAGTAAGAAATATTAACCATAGGTTTGCAGAAGGGCAATGATAAATATTCTCTTATTTAGAGTCAGTAATGTAATATTCCTTTGGGTTATAGTCTCTGCCTTTTCCTTTGTCACAGCTCCTCCTCTTCCTCAACAAAGTCAGAAAATATAATACTTCTTTCCTTCAAAAAGTAAGTATCCACCATGGCTTTGAATCCGTAATTTCAATCTGCATTCTTCAAGTCTGCCCAGGGCTGCCCAAGGTGTGGCCCTCCAGCTTTCAGCACCATGGCCAGAGCACGAAGTTATTGACGAAGGGGAAAAAACATAGTCTGGGGGAAATTACACAGAAAGGTCCACAAGGGTTTCTTCTGCATTTTAATGCCAGCCTCATGATATACAAAATGTGACCTATGCTATTTAAATGTAACTGTCATACCAGGGCCTCCTCACCTAAACAGATAGTAGTTTGGCAAGTTTCCCTTCACTCTCTTTTGTGCTATGCAGTTGTTCTTAGTGTTCACTTATAAAAATGTAAGGAACGTTGTTTGCTTACTTTTTTCCTAGTACAGCTTTGAAGTAGGTTTAAGGGATTATCCTGCTTTTTATTCCGATGGCTATCTATAGCTCATTTTTCACAAAGTAGAAATTCCAACTAGTTAGAGAAATTCATTTTGCCTATTGTGTGTAAGTCAAAGTGATAAAAATATTTGTAAGTTTGTTATTATAAAACAAGTGTTAATTTACTAATTCAAGTGTTAAGTATGTTCCCCAAATGAACTCTATATTTATTTCCTGTACAACTCAGTATCCCTTCCAGATATTACATATAAAATTAAATTTTGGTAGCTGGTGAGTCTGTATGAAATGAACTAGATTATAATTGGTATAAATATTGATTATTTTTAAATGCCAAACTCCCTTCTTCTGGAGCAGGGCTAATTTCTTCCTTGAGGGGAATCACACTTCTTTCACTTTCTCTTTCTTTGCTTCATATAGGACTTATCTTCCTGCTCATTTCTGGAGTGGGCCTGTGACCCAGGCCTGGCCAATTAGAGCCATAGGGATGAGCAGAGAAAGACATATGGTCCACGTTTGGTTAGTACACATTAACTTCACAATTTTTGATGTATCTCTGGGGAAAGGGATTTTTTCCTTCAGAGACATGTGTACCATGAATAATGTTATTTGACAATTCTGGGGTCCATATTTTCTACTACATGGTGAAGCACTCACTTGTGAATGAAGAAAAAGAAAACAAATGAGAGAGACTTCAGATCTGCTGATTGAAGTTCTAATTACATCCAACTTACTCCTACATGTTTTAGTTATTTAGGCCAATAAATTTCCTGTTGGAACTGAGTTTGAGGTTTCCCTCCCTTGCAACAGAAAAATTCTCAGCCCTAATGGAAATCTACTCCATTGTTTTTATCAATTGTCCCAAACTTCCTTTCTCATGGAGACATTTACATTGACCAATAGCAAAGCCAAACCTGGATGCATAAACAAGAGGGCAATGGTAATTTATGTGTATAGAGAGATTGTCTCCAAAACAGTGGTGACATCTGGCACAAAGCCATAGTTAGATAAACCATTATATGCAGGAAAAAATTTCCAAATCTAATTTGATAATACAGGAAATGATGTAATTTTTTCTCACCTGCCTGTTAGCTGGCAAAGAATAATAAAAGTTTAAATATAACTTGTGTTATATTGCTTGGTATATGATAGCTTCCAAATTGAGTTTGTTGAACTGAACTAAACTGAATTAGAAAGGAGGATGGGAAGAAGAGAAGGAGGAAAGAAGGTCCAGCCTTCAAAAAGAAGTGTCTTTTTGGCTGGACCTTCTTTCCTGAGACATGGAATTGAATATAATCACTTCAAAAGTTCTTACAAAAAATGTAGGAATAACCATTTATGTTAGGACCAGAGCATTCTATCAATAATGACCCAGGAGACATCTAAGCATAGTATAAGAATTAGAAACCTTGAAATGCTAATAAAATGGATTTTCAAAGGAAAAGTGATATATTTTTATGATTTTATGATTTTTATCATATATTTTTATTATTCTTGTATTTCACTTGATCACAATTAGTTTTGGTTTTATAACCTCTCCTAACATCCTCACACAGATTTCTATGGCTTTATTAAATAAATATTTCACTCATCTCTGAAAAGTAGTTCATATATAATGATAAAAAATTTAAGAATAAAAAACTTATCTAAAGGAAATTGAGGTATGCCTGTCATTTAAGTTAACTTGCATATGATTCCCATAGCATATTCTCTTCTGTTTGCTGCCCAAAAAAGAAAAAAACAAACAAAAAACCCAAATGTCAATACTGATTGCAGATGGAGTATGCTAAGCGAGCGTTTTCACATTTGGTAACTTCTTTTTGACTCTTCACAAATCTGAATCCAGCCATCTAAAAAAAATTTTTTTTTGTTCTTGGAAAGAATTTCAGAGAAAAGTACAGTTTTTGTCTAAGGATGGTAATTATTTGTTCCCTGCGGATCCTGTGGGTTTTTACTCATGGTGCCTTTGTCCCTCCTGAGCTAGGTTATTGTTTCATTGTGAGCTTGTTCTCCTTGGAAAATTCTTGCTGGGACTTCTTTGAGGCCTAGGATGAGAGTGCATTTCTTCAAGAGGACATGCACTTGCTTCTGCCAGGTGTCTGGTTTGGGACCAATTTAAATTTGTCATATCGGGGCATTGTGGATCATGCAGATGATATGAATTTAGGTTTGCAAACCCAGGGAGCACAGCTTGTGATTAGAACTCTTCAGGGATAGTTCCTTCCCGCTCCACTCAGAGCCATAGTAGACTTCTGCCATGGTGGGGATGAAGGTGATCCTGGGGTAGGTTTATTTCTGACTTTCTCTTACCCTAAGGTTATAGTTCTTTCAGTTCCCAGATTTATGAGAACAAAGCTCCTATGAGAATCCTCACCTTGGGGCTTTGACTTCTGTCTCATAGTCCCCATTTAGTATTATAAAATAAAGATCAAATTACTAAGATTTCAGACAAAACTCCCAGAATGCTTTTGTATCCTAAGTTTGAATAACCTAGCATACTATAATTCTGGAGATGGAAGTGCACATAATTCTTTATTAAATAATATCATAATAATTGCACACAGACAGAAAGCCATATATTTTATACACACTGAAGAACACATATAACTTAGAGTGGATGTTTAGGAGACAAGGAGAAATGGTACACTAATGATGAAGTTTTATTTTTATTTATTTTTAAAGATTTTATTTATTTATCCGAGAGAGAGAGAGAGAGATCACAAGCAGGGGGGAGGGGTAGAGGGAGAAACAGGCTCCCCACTGAGCAGGGAGCCCAATGCGGAACTTGATTCCAGGACCCTGGGATCATGACCTCAGCAGAAGGCAAACGCTTAACCGACTGAGCCACCCAGGCACCCTGATGAAGAGTTTCAAATTTTTTTGTCTATTATTTACTGACACAGATACATTACAATCATGCTGTAACACTGCAGCTTTATATTTCCTCCTTGAAGTTTTTCATACTTTTTATTTTATATATTTGAACCAAATTATTAGATGTACACAAATTTATTCTGTACATTTTCCTACTGAATTGATCTTTTGTTATTTTGATGTATCCTCTAAAATGCCAGCAAGGCCTTCTCCTTAGTGACTTATTCTTCATTTCTGATATTAATAAAGCTATACCAGATTTTTCCATTCTTCAACTTGCAGCCTTTTCTGTTTTCCTAGGTTTTAGATATGTTCACTTATAAATTGCATATAGCTGTGTTTTAATTTTATCCAGTATGAAAGCATTGCCTTTTAATTTTATTTTTTTGCTTTATCTTTTAATTTTTATTTATTTTTTGTTTCAAGTTTTTATTTAAATTCTAGTTAGTTAACATAGGGTAATATTGGTTTCAAGACTTACATATAACACCCAGTGCTCATCACAGCAAGCTCTCTCCTTAATACCCATCACCCATCTAGCCCATCCCCCATCCATCTTCCCTCCATCAACTCTCAGTTCGTTCTCTATAGTTAAGAGTCCCTCTGTTTTATTTTTGTTTCCCTTCCCCTATGTTCATCTGTTTTATTTCTTAAATTCCACATATGAGTGAAATCATATGGTATTTGTCTTTCTTGGACACATTTTGCTTAGCATTATACACTCTAGCTCCAACCGTATCACTGCAAATGGCAAGATCACATTATTTTTGATAACTGAATAATATTCCATTGTATATGTACCACATCTTCTTTATCCATTCATCATTGATGGGCATTTGGGCTCTTTCCATAACTTGGCTATTGTAGATAATGCTGCTATAAACATCAGGGTGCATGTGCCCCTTTGAATCAGTGTTTTTGTATTCTTTGGGTAAATACCTAGTAGTCCAATTGCTGGATTGTAGGGTAGTTCTATTTTTAACTTTTTGGGGAACTTCCATACTGTTTTCCAAAGTGGCTGCACCAGTTTGCATTCCTACTGATAGCATATGAGGGTTCTGCTTTCTCCACATCCTCACCAATAGCTGTTGTTTCCCGTGTTGTTAATTTTAGCTATTCTGACAGGTGTGAGATGGTATCTCATGATGGTTTTGATTTGTATTTCCCAGATAAAGATGATGTTGAGCATCTTTTCATGTGTCTGTTAGCCATCTGGATGTCTTCTTTGGAAAAATGCATGTTTTTGTCTTCTGCCCATTTCTTAAGCGGATTACTTATTTTTTGAGTGTTGAATTTGATAAGTTCTTTATAGATTTTGCTCTAAATTAATGATCTTATTGAGTGTTTTCTCTGTGTCCTGTATGGTCCTTATAATACTTTATCTACTTTTTGCCCTTGTTGCACTGTTGATTATTTTTTAGTATTGTGTTGTATGGAGTAGCTTCTTAGTTATATGTTCTTTCATTATTCTTTCAGTGTCTACCAGGCATTCTTCCTTTATCAAAGTATGATATTAAAAATTAATTTTACCCTTTTCTGAGAATACTGCAAGGACCTTGTAAACCTTACTCTCCATTTACCCCTTTTCTTATATTTGCAATATTTTCATATTTTAATTCTCTATATATTCTATAAAGCTTTGTTATTATTTTATAATATTGTTAATATTCATTTAGATTTACCCAGATTTTTATCTTTTCCATTGCTCTTCATAATGTCCTATATTGTAAAACTCCCACCAAAGATTTTTTTTTCCTGGCCGAAGAGTACCATTTATTATTTCCTTTAGGGGAATCTGCTGGTGAGAACTCAGTTTAAAATGAGTTTGAGCAAAACATGTCTTCATTTCACTTTCATTTTTGAAAGATGCTTTCTGGGTACATAACTTTAACATCGTAGTTTTTTTTTTCAACACATGTAATATGTCATTCTGGTTTTGTCTGGTTTCTATTTTTCTATTGAGAAGTGAGATTTTCATTTAATTGTTGTCCCTTTGAAGGTAATTTGTATTTTTTCTCTAGGTTATTTTGATATTTACTAATTATTTTGTAATTGTCAGTTTTACTATGATGGGTCTATGTGTTTTCCTTCTTAAATATCCTACTCAGTGTTCATTCCGATTCTTAAATTCGTAACTTCATATCTTTCAACAATATTATAAAATTCTCAGCCATTACTTCCTCTTACATTGTTTCTACTCATTTTCTTCTTTTTCACCAATTCTAACTAGTTATCTTTTCTCATGATATCCCCTATATCTTTTAATCTTCTGTATTTTGCATCCTTTTGTCTCTCTGTGATTCCTTCCGTATAATTTTTCTGACTTATTGTACATTTTACTATTTCTGTCTTCATGTGTGTCTATTATTTTAATTATTTAGTTCTTCTTTTTGGTTATTGTATTTTTAAATTCTAGACTTTTTATTTGGTTTTCTTTAAAGTTCAAATTCTTACTTGAAATTTTTATCTTACCTTTATATCATTCAACATAATAAGCATTGTTCTTTTAAAGTTTGTGCCTGATAACTGCGAAATCTGAAGCCTCCGTGGGTCTTTTTCTTTTGTGTGTTGTCTTTCTTCCATGTTGGCTTATATCTTCATGTGATTAATTTTTTATTGTGAGATTTATTTCCAAACTGGTTTTCAAAATAATTTGAGACCTCAGATGATAGACGATGTTAGCTCCCTAGAAGGAATTGAAATTGAGTTTTGTTTTTGTCGTTGTTGATTTCCTGCTAGGTCCCTAAGAACATTAGTCACAAGGATTACCTTAATCAGATTTCAGAGACTAAGATTACTTGAAACTGAGCTGCAGTCATTATGAGTAACTATTATCTCTAGCCTCTGAGGTTCCAAACCTTTGGAATTTTATTAGTCAAGGCTCAATGAGGAAAGGAAAACTACTATGAGTCATGAGTTAAGAGAGTTATTAAAGGAATTTGACCTTACACATTTGTGGGAGAAGTTAAAGAACTGAAAGGCTGAAAGGAATAATAGGAAGATCACAGAATCACCAACCATTCCATCTGATGAGCCAAGCACATCCAGACAGCAACTGGTATCATGAAAGGGAAGCTGGTTGATAAGGCTACAAGAAATTCTTGCTTTTGTCAATCTGAAGGCAAGAGTTTGGTGATAAGAATTGTATAAGTGAAGAAGAACTAAATGTTGAGTAGAAGAGATTGAGGGTAAGCTGGACTTTTATTTTTTTTATGATTTATTTATTTATTTTTTTTTTTAATTTTTTGTAAGCTGGACTTTTAAACATCTTTGCATCTCTCAGCCCACCTAATCATGATAATCTTCACAGAGTAATGGTTGAAGCTTTGCTTCCATCTCCCTAATCTCTTGCAAGTTCCCTTTTTTTGGGTCAACTCCAAGCAGTACCAAACAGAAAAAGATATTTTGGGATATAAAGTTTCCCCCTTAACAGAGTTGATAATAGAACTTTCCAGCACAAGTTTCCAACACAAATGAGGGATGTTCAGGATTTTCTATTCTTGAAACTCAGTAATGTTACCAGTGTGTGTCTTTTAGTTTCCCTATTAATTTCTTGGTGGTCCTTTTTGGCTAAAGTATTGATGTCTTCTTACTGTTATGGAATTTTTTTCTAAGATATCTGTGATTATTTCATGTCATTTGGAAGAACATTTTCCATGGGTCTCTCACTTTTCTATACATTTTGTGAACAGAAACACTAACTGCCATTTGCTTCATGCTATCATTTACAAATATTACGTAACAAACTTAGAATATACAATGTCTCCATTCAAAACAAAGAGTGAGTTTGCATACAGCTTAGAAAGGCAGGAAAATGTCTTTCCAGCATAAGAGACCTGCATACTTACTGCCCTTATAAAAGATACGGGTTACTTAACCTCAGGTTCTTCATTAGTAGGCATCCATCTGGGCCCACACATGTCACCCTGTAGGATTTGTGAGAAAAGAGAAATGATGTAAATATTCTGATGCTCATGTTGCTTGCTGTGCCATGAGTATCAAAGGCTTTTTATCTCTGGCCCAGGAGACTTGTGTCTTCTGCCAGCATCCATAAAACCATGGCAGGCTAACTTCTTAGCTTTAAAGTAGGGTAAAATCCAAAGTTCACAGTTTCTGCCCTTCTCTGTTTTATTTTTCTGCTATTTTGTTTGCTTCTTGAATTCCTATTAGATGTTGTATTTGGTATGCACACCTTCCAATTCTATAAAGCTTTTTCTCCTATTTGCCAGTGATTCATCTTGTCGCCCTTCATTTTATGAGACTTAACTGACTTATTCTTCTAAATTACTAATTATCTTCTGATGTTGTCCCTTATATTATTTAACCTTTTGATTAAATACACTAACAACTTAAATCTTCCCCCAAATCCTCTTGTTTTATTTGTTCTCTTTTTTTTTTTAAGATTTTGTTTATTTATTCGACAGAGATAGAGACAGCCAGCGAGAGAGGGAACACAAGCAGGGGGAGTGGGAGAGGAAGAAGCAGGCTCCTAGCGGAGGAGCCTGATGTGGGGCTCGAACCAAGAACGCTGGGATCACGCCCTGAGCCGAAGGCAGACGCTTAACTGCTGTGCCACCCAGGCGCCCCTATTTGTTCTCTTTTATAGTAACATTTATTCAGGCTCTGATTGACTTCTTTACCAAGAACAATGCCCAAGCTCAGAGACCATCCCAGATAGATCTTGAATTTTTAAAGGACATAGTACTTGGGAGTTGAGTCTCTCTAACTTGGGAAAAAGAGATTAGTGGCAGTAACTCTGAATATATGGGGAGTGACATGAAATCAAAGACTGTTGAGAATTATAACCTACTGATAGTATCTTTTTTGTTGTTTTCAAGGATTTTTACATATTTACTGATTCAAAATAATCCAGTTTTATTTTACTGAGAATTTTAGACAGAGAAGAAATAAAAGTGCTCACTCCACAATTCTAATACCAAGTTACTAGAAAACTTTTTCACTAATTTGTTTTGTAACAAATATGGTTTATTGAAATACAAAGAGAAAAAAAATGTCTTCAAAATAAACAAGTCCTAAACTAGTGGTTCTTGATCTCTCTCTCTTTCTCCTATGCATTTGTTTTACACATGGTCAGCACAGTTTAAGATTGGTATTGATGAATGTGGATGGCATGGACTTTGTATTAATAATGTGGCCTACTCTATTTCTTTGAGTGTAATAAAGTTTTTTTTTTTCTAATAAGAAGAAAAAGGAGAGAATTAGGAAACTAACCAAATTTTAAACTACTGCTGAGGCTCTCAGTCTCTGTTTTGTCTTCAATCACTTCAGCAGACATATGAGCATGATCTGACAAACTAGGGAACTCTCTGTGCATTTAGCAGGAGTCTACTTCAGTTTATGATCCACATGGAACTGCAGTGGCCAGCCATAATTATCCAAGTGGTTTCATAACTTGTCTACTGTTTTGGAATCAGCTGTACCTCACTTCTCTGCTATTTGGTCCACTCCAAGAAAAAGTTCCCTTGGTAGGAATCCTACAAATGGATCTTTTTATTTTAATTTTTTACCTTTCTCTAATAATTCAGTCAGGTTTTACTAGACCAGACAAGCAGGAGATGAGTTTTCCATAACCCTTTATTCTTGGCAGGAAAGCCCTGGGCTTGGTTACATTTCTGTCTTTTGGTGCTAATTCTGTAGCTTCTGTGTTTTTTTTTTTTTTTTTTTTTTTTTTTTTTTTTTATTTCAACTGGATGAATTCCTTCAATGTCAGGTCCATGAACACAGTGAGCTAACGGAGCTCCCTCAAATATGACCAGGACACAGATATGTAACTTGCTTGGTGCATTGCTTCCAAAATATCCATGTCCAAGCTTTCATGTTCTCCCCATCCATATTTTCAGATTGTCTTTTAATTCATTTTTGCCCAAATGGATTTAACATTCAGTGGACCTGCTGGAAATCCAATGTTAGAGGCTAAAATATAGGCTTTAGAGCCAGAGCTCCTGGAATTGAACCCTGACTCTACTATCTACTAGCAGAGTGATGCTGGGGAAAATATTTTATATTTTCACAACACTTAATGGTTCAAAAGTTTTAACTCTTCCTAACTCTTATCAATAAAAATCTAAATACCTTAGTCTGGCTTTCAAAGCCCTCTGAAATATGACTCCATCAGATAATTCCTCACCAAAAGTTGGGTTCCTTCCCATATTATAAATTCCACTCAATTAAATCATCATTACTTCTAAAATGTTATTCCTTCTTCTTTCCACCCAGCTAAACACTTCTCATCCTATATCCCAGTACAAATTATACTTCCTTCATGGAGTCCTCCAAAATTACTGGACCTTGTATTGACCATCCCTTTTCTCTAAGTTCTTGGAGTGTTTATAGTCAGTACTTCATTATGTTACCTAGTACAGATTTTTCAAAACACTCTTTTGTTTTCATTTTAATACATCTACTTAGGAAAAAAGACTGATGTTTAAGTAAGTTAAGAAATATTTGATTAGATAATAGTTAAAATGTTGCTCAACTGTAAAGAGTGGCTGAAAACTTCCCTAATCTGGAGAAGGAAGCAGACATCCAGATCCAGGAGGCACAGAAAACTCCCATCAAAATCAACAAAAGCAGACTCACACCAAGACATATTATAATTAAATATGCAGAATATGGTGATGAAGAAAAAAAATCTTAAAAACAGCAAGACAGAGGTGCCTGTGTGGCTCAGTCAGTTAAGCATCTGCTTTTGTCTCAGGTCATGAACTCAGGGTCCTAGGATCAAGCCCTGCATTGCGCTCCCTGCTCAGCTGGGAGCTTACTTTTCCCTCTGCCTGTCGCTCCTCCTGCATGTGCTCTCTCTCTTCCTCTGACAAATAAATAAATAAAATCTTAAAAAAAAAAAAAAAAAAAGCAGTAAGACAAAAGAAGACACTAACTTACAAGGGAAAACCCGTAAGTCTAGCAGGAGATTTTTTCAACAGAAACTTTGCAAGCCAGAAAGGAGTGGCATAATATATTCAAAGTGCAGAATGGGAAAAATCTGCAGCCAAGAATACCCTATCCAGCAAGGTTATCATTCAGAATAGAGGGAGAGATAAAGAGTTTCCAGACAAACAAAAATTTAAGGAGTTCATTACAATTAAATCAGCCCTGCAAGAAATACTAAAGGGGACTTTTTGAATGGCAAGGAGAGACTATAAGTAGACAGTATAAAGGTAGAAAACACAAAAGCAGTAAAAATGAATATTTCTGTAAAAAATCAGTTAAGGAACTCATAAAAAATACAATAACATAGGGGCGCCTGGGTGGCACAGCGGTTAAGCGTCTGCCTTCAGCTCAGGGTGTGATCCTGGCGTTATGGGATCGAGCCCCATATCAGGCTCCTCTGCTATGAGCCTGCTTCTTCCTCTCCCACTCCCCCTGCTTGTGTTCCCTCTCTCGCTGGCTGTCTCTATCTGTCGAATAAATAAATAAAATCTTTAAAAAGAATACAATAACATATACCTAAAATGTAGGAAGGAGAGGAAAAAATAATGGGTTCAAACTTAAATGACCATCAACTCAACATAGACCGTTACATGCAGAAGTTAAATACAAACCTAATAGTAACTATATATAAAAAACCACTAATAAACATGCAAAGAAAAAAGAGAAAGAAATAAAAATATATCACTAAAGAAAGTCAGCAAAACAAGACAGAGAGAAAGATAAGAAAGGACCAGAGAAAGTCTTCAAAAACAACTAGAAAACAAATTATAAAATGGCAACAAATACATATCTATCAATAATTACTTTGAATATAAATGGACTAAATGTTCCAATCAAAAGACACAGGGTGATGGAATGGATAAAAAAAACAAGACCCATCTATATGCTGCCTATAAGAGACTCATTTTAGATCTAAAGACACCTGCAGATTGAAAGTGAGGGGATGCAGAAACATCTATCATGCAAACAGATACCAAAAGAAAGCCAGAGTTGAAACACTTACCAGACAAAATTGACCTGAAAACAAACACTGTAACAAGAGACAAAGGACACTATATAACAATAAAAGGAACAATCCAACAAGAAAATATAACAATTGTAAATATTTATGCACCCAACATAAGAGCACCCAAGTACGTAAAACAGTTAATAACAAACATAAAGGAACTAATCAATATTAATACAACAATGGTAGGGGACTTTAACACCCCACTTACATCAGTGGAGAGACCATCTAAAAAGAAAATCAACAAGGAAACAATGGCTGTGAATGACACACTGGATCAGATGGATTTAACAGATATATTCAGAACATTCCATATCAAAACAGCAGAATACACATTCTTTTCAAGTGCACATGGAACATTCTCTAGAACAGATCACATATTAGCCCACAAAATCAGCCATGACAAGTTCAAGAAGATCAAAGTCATACCATGCATTTTTTTCTGACCAAAATGCTATGAAACTAGAAGTTAACCATAAGAAAAAACCTGGAAAGATTACACAAATACATAGAGGTTAAATAACATGCTACTAAGCAATGAATGGATCAACCAGGAAATCAAAGATTTCCATCAGGAAATCAAAGAAGAAATTAAAAAGTACATGGAAACAAATTAAAATGAAAACACAACAGTCCAAAACTTTTGGGATGCAGCAAAAGCAGTCCTAAGAAGGAAGTTTATAGTAATATAGGCTTACCTCAAGAAGCAAGAAAAATCTCAAACAACCTAACCTTGCACCTAAAGGTGCTAGAAAAAGAACAATAAACAAAACATAAAAACAGCAGAATGAAGGAAATAATGAAGATTAGAGCAGAAATAAATGATATAGAAACTAAAAAACAAGACAAAAACAAAACAAAAACCAGATCAATGAAACCAGAAGCTGGTTCTTTAAAAAAAGTCAATAAAATGGATAAACTTCTAGCTAGACCTATCAAGAAAAAAAGAGAAAAGACTTAAATAAATAAAATTACAAATGAGAGAGGAGAAATAACAACCAACACCACAGAAATACAAATAATTTTAAGAGACTATTATGAAAACTATATGCCAACAAATTGGACAACGTAATATATATATTATACATATGATATATATTTACATATATTATATATTTATATATATTTTAAAATGGAATATATTGGAGATCTATATCTATATCTATATCTATATCTATATAATGGAATATTATTCAGCCATAAAAAAGAATGAAATCTTGCTATTTGCAAGGTCATAGATAGAGCTAGAGAGTATAATGCTAGCGAAATAAGGCAGTCAAAGAAAGACAAATACCATATGATTTCACTCATCTGTGGACTTTAAGAAACAAATGGGCAAAGGGAAGAAAACAGAGAGACAGACTCTTAATTACAGAGAACAAGCTGATGGTTACAAGAGGGGAGGTGGTGGGGGGATGGGTTAAATAGGTGATAGGGATTAAGGATGCACTTGTGGTGAGTACCAGGTGACGTATGGAATTCTTGAATCACTGTATGGTATGCCTGAAGCTAATATAACATTGGTATTAAAATGAAACATGGCAGTTTTATATTTTTTGTTGGAATGTACAGTCATAAAGAGATGTCATCTAAAAGAAATGTTTGTGTTAGCCAAAAAAAGACCATGAATTAATTGTTGCTTATCCATATCCTCCACAAACATGAGCATGAAGAAAATAATCAATGAAGGTGTAAGACTTGGTGGTCTCTGAAAACGTTTCCCTTTAGTAACTCTACTGGTGTCTTTGTCTTCAAATATGACCCTTGTGTATTTAGAATCTACCAAGGACTTCCCAACAGCCTTCAAAAAAAAAAAAAAAAAAAAAAAAGAGAAAAATCCCCGAATTCTATGCCATGGCTTAGAAGACACTGTTGATTTGTTCAACCTATTTCTTGACTTTATCTTCTATCACTCTCCCTTTTGGTAACTGTAATTTAGTCATAATGGCCTTTCTAGTCCTCAGAACCTGTCAACTTGGAACCTTTGTAGATCATTCTACTTGGAAAGATCTCTCTTCTTAAGATTGCTTCTTCCTTATCTTCAGGTCTGTTGAAAATTTAGACTTCCAGGTTTCCCTTAGAAATTCTGATTCAGGGGTGCCTCGGTTGCTCAGTTGATTAAGCATCTGCCTTCGGCTCAGGTCATGATCCCAGGGTCCTGGGATTGAGCCCTGCATCGGCTCCTTGCTCTTCAGGGAGTCTGCCTCTGCCTCTCCCTCTCCCTCTGCCTTCCACTCCCCCTGCTTGTACTCACTCTCTCTCTCTGTCAAATAAATACATAAAATCTTTAAAAAAAGAAAAAAGAAAAAAAGAAAGAAATCCTGATTCGTTAGTCTGAAGTGAGACACAGAAATTTTCATCGTAATAAGAACCTGGGGCAGTACTTATGCAGACGGTTCATGTATACACATCGAGGAGCCCTAATTTCAAATGCATTTTAAAAAAAGATTTTATTTATTTATTTTAGAGAGAGAGAGACAGCACAAGCGGGAGCGGCAAAGGGATAGGAAGGTTTGATCCCAGGATTCTGAGATCCTGACCTGAACCGAAAGGAAAAGTTGGACGCTCAACTGGCTGACACCCAGGTGATTCCTACTTTTAAATTCTTAAATGGTGCAACTGTAGTTCTTACAAGTGCAGAGGAGACTTTCTCCATATCCATGGGAATAAGTCCTGGGGAAGATTTTGTCACTGAGGACTCAGCTTTAGCTTGAAAGAAGTAACAAACCCACTAGAAAATCCCACCTAATTGCCAGTCCCACCCCTGCACCTTTGTGACTTCTACTTCTTCAATGAAAGATACCTAACTTTTTGTGTTGATCAATCTCTCATTTCTTCCTACCAAAGCTAAGCTGTCATTCTCTGAAGTTTTCTCAAACTGTATTTGACGCACCTTTGGATTTAAGGAAAGTAGTTCTTTTTACCACATTGAGTGCTGGCCTACTCATTCTCTGTTGCTTCAATTTCCATTCTTCACTCGTTACTGTTACTGTATATCCCTTCTTCAACAAAGCCCCTTGTATTTCTCCCAGGCCAAAATAGAAACATCCTTATTTGTTTGCTCATAGTACTTTATTTAGATCTCCATCACAATTTAATATCTCTATTAAAAAACTTAATTCAAAATTGATTTTTAAAAAAGATTTTATTTATTTATTTGAGAGAGAGAGAGAGAGCGTGTGCCCACAAGCAGGGGAAAGGGCAGAGGGAGAGGGCAAAGCAGACTCCCCCCTGAGCAGGGAGCCTGAGGAAGGGCTCGATCCCAGACTCCGAGATCATGACGTGAGCCAAAGGCAGATGCTTAACCGACTGAACCACCTAGGTGCCCTTCAAAATTGATTTTTAATTGAAATCCAATTATTCATTCACCCTCATTTATAGATACTTCATCATAGCTCAGAACTCTACCTAATATTATAGTGTGTTTTATTCTTTTGTTCACAGTCTTTCTCTCTTCTTATAGTGTAAACTCCATGTGGGGAGGGACTTTATCCATTGTTTTCTGCTATCTCCCAGAATAGCACCTAGAATATATAATATAGGCTCAATAAATATTAGGTTAATAAATACTTTTAGCTCCTTGTTTTATAATTTTTCCATTTATATGTATTTTTTCTTCCAAAGCATTGTAGATTCTATTAGCATAACATAGTTCCTGGTGTGTGGAAAGAATGGAATAAATGTTTACTGAATAATTAAATGTTTTCATTTTTTTACTTTTTTATATATTTCATACAATAGTTAAAGTAATATATTCATTTTGTGTTCTGTTTCTTTGATGAAAGCTAAATTTTCAACAGTTCTGATTTGGTTGAGATGAGGCAGGTGTGTCAGAGGACGTTTTGATCACTGTCTGTCTCTAAAGACGTGACCAATGTGATGGCCCGGGTGAAGCTAGGCGATCCATTTTTCCCTTCCAGGTAATTGGGTACAAAATAAACACCTGCTTAATGGCAACACAGTGGTCAAAAAGAGACCTTAAGATATTCACCTCAACTACAGAGGGCTTTTGAGTTGTAGGGAAAATTCTAAATTCAAGATTATCTTCACACTACCAGACCAAGCCAAATAAAATGAGGCTTTTAAAAAGAGCATCGAATAGAAATATGTTCATATCTGGCTGGTATGCCTTACAGTTAAGCTTTTTTGGCTCCTACACTGTTTTCAAGCTGACCTGTGTTGACAAGCCCCCCTGCACTAGAGATACCAAAGAGAGAGGGAAATGAGGTATGGATGCACCCCCACTTTGGTCTAGCCTTCACTTCAAAACCAAGAGAGGTGCAAGTACAGAGAATCCTGGGACTCTGCCCTGGTTTTTCATCATGACTGATATGGATGATAAAGAAGGGTAATTGAAGTTTGAGGAGAAATCAGAAATTTGTAAACGCATGAAACTGGGCGGTATTATTAAGGATCTCCTTAACCGCTTCCCCACCTGTGCTCTTTCTGTGCTGATAAAGATACAGAAATCATCAAAGCACTTCCCACGCCCAGTCCCTCAGGGTGAAATCCCAAGCCTTGCGCTCTTCATGCCAGGACAAAGCCAGCTGGGTTCTCTCTAGGTAAGCAGTAGCCACCGATGAGTCTACCTCTCTGAGAGGATGTAATGAACCCGCGACCACGCCATTGTAGCTGCCTTAGCGCTCTGTCACCTCTTCTCTTCTTTTCCCAGCTCAGACCCTGCAACCAGAGTCGACGAATGTATGTATTTCAAACTTGTGCTTTCACTTCTTACTGTGAGACTGTGAGCCTTAATTAATTAATTACTAATGACAGCCCTGGTTTCCTGGTTTTTAAATTCAGTTTGTTCTAAGAATTACATAAAAGAAACATAAACGAATGAGTATAACACCTAACTGGCTACTGCTGCTTCTTCTTTTTTTTACATCTATATTATTATTTCCCTTATTGTGAAACTGTCCCTATCAGTTACTTGTTTAATCTTTTTTTTTCTTTTTAGACAATTATGTCATCATATATGCAAGTGAGGATGAAAAATTGTGTAACTCCAAACCTATTTCATTTCTTACAAGCTTACATCTCTCTCTCTTACACACACACACTTTTTTCCCCTTTTTTTCTTTTTTACAAATTCAAGAGAGTCCATTGCCAATATTCTTTTTTTCACTTACTATCCCACATAATGCAGTGGCCTTCTAAAAATGAATTCAGTCTGGCAGAATGAAGGCACATCCAAGTGTACCTTCTTAGTTCCCAGATACTCCCACTAAGTAAATTTCTCAATTGGTAAATTAAGATTTTCAAAGCTGTGAAAAGAAACTTGAGACTTTTGATTGCGCATTTTGGTACATGTGAAATAATTTTTTACTGCTACTGTCATCAAAATCATGAAAGGTTTTGGAGTGTGTCTGGGATGGAAACTATTCTTACCCTAGGGAGGAAGTACAGAGTGTACTTTATGTAAAGTCTATTGCTTCAATTCTTATGCTTTGCTTTCTGCCAGAAAATGAGGTAGTTTGCCATTGAGAAAGGACTGTCTAAATGTGGCAAATGCACCGGACTCAGTAAACAAGAACATGACTGTATCTAATCTAAGCTTCAAAGAGTTGAGAACCCGTCTCCTAGAAGAAATAATTAACAGTGTTAAAATTCAAGAGCGTTTGCCCTCAATTCTAAGATTTTTCTCATTCTCTTTCATTACATTTCAATTCTCTAGCGGCATGACAGGTAATTTGTATCACATGTCCACCAACAACTGTATGAATCTCTGCAGTGCCCTCTGGCCAGTATTCAATGCTAAATAATGATGTAATATATATCATGATTTCAATTTTATGATCTCACAGAATGAACACCTGTTTAGTGAGAGAACTGAAAAACTAGCCTATTAAATATTTTGTTTGCTTGTTTTTTCTGAAATAGCTTGGTGGCTTCATGGAGTATGAAAAAGAAAAAAAAATTGCAGACTTTCTTAAGTGCTCATCCATCTAATTTATATGTGACAATACTACTTCTTGAATAATCTTTAAATAATAACAAAGTACACAGAAGAACTCCTGGCTGGGTATAGTACCCCCAGGATATCAACACATCAGCAAATTACCCTTTGCAGGCACTTTATACGTCACATGATCCTTGTTTAATAACTCTTGTCTATTAGATTCTTAACTCCAGAGATTTCAGAAGGGAACATTTCTAGTTAAAAATAGCTCAGTAACTTATGGATTTCTCTATTTAGCCTGGAAGAAGTTGTTCTGATTTATTTAAATCAATGACAGAATTAGCATCGAGTGTTTTGTACACTTAACAAACGAAGCAGAAAAGTTGGTATCCTTTCTGGCAATTTTTTTATAACAATGATCTTGTTTATGAGCTTTACTCTTTCAGTAAATTAAGACTCTCTGGGTACGTGGGCGACCCCATCTTGCCCAAGATTTTACTTGGCCATCAGTCCTCTAGCACTTTGGTTGCGGGAAGATTCTTCCCTGTGATGGAAACCGAGTGCTCCAGATCAATGAAAACACCCTTTCTAGTACAGCGTGGCCACCACTCCTCTGTTATGCTAAGGATCAGTGGAATCTGACCCACTGTTTCTCAATCTCAGGAGAGTCGTATTGCCAAACAGTTGAAATGTGTAAGGAACGGCTGTGGAGAAGAAAAGAATGGAGTGGCTGTTTAGTCAAACAGCGAGTCTTAGGTGACAATTCCTGTTGGGCTCCTAAAAGCTGTTTCTCTCTGGTCTTGTTATTCACTGTGAATGTGGGTCACGGAAGCAATGGCATCTTCTATTCACACAGCTTGAAGTCAAAGTCCAGCTCCTTGTTTGTCTTCCATATAATCAGGACACATTGCTTTCTCTGCCTGGTGTAACTTCATTGAAACATTATATTCTGTCAGGAAAAGGTCTCTTATTTTTTCTTCCTATTCATTCAGCGAGCACTTCACCTCAGGCACCATCTGGTGGGTAATAGGTACTATAAGGGGAAATGAAATAAGCAGTAAAAATGGCGTATATTTATCGAGAGCTTATTATGGGCCAGGCACTTTCTAAACTCTTAACATGTATTAACTTATTTAATATATCTATGAGGTGGGCATATCATTGTACCAATTTTATAGATGAGAAAAGTCATTCACAGAGGGGGTCAGCCAATAGTAGAGCTGACAGGTGAACCCGGATAAGCTAACCTAGACCCTGCACTCTTTACTCTAGAATGGTTGTTTGCTCTAATTCTAGGGGTTAAGAATCTATATTCTTGAGGCAGGAAAATCGTTATTAAAATCACATGAGCATTTTTTGATCTGCATATAAGATTCAGTGAGCTATATATTCAGGATATGTGCACTTATGTCTTTGGTGCATGTTATGGGCTGGATGTTTGTGTCTCCCCAAAATTGATACTCTGGCATCCTAACCTCAAGTGTGATGGTATTAAGAGGTGGGAATTTGAGGGGCGCCTGGGTGGCACAGCGGTTGAGCGTCTGCCTTCGGCTCAGGGCGTGATCCCGGCATTATGGGATCAAGCCCCACATCAGGCTCCTCCGCTATGAGCCTGCTTCTTCCTCTCCTACTCCCTCTGCTTGTGTTCCCTCTCTCGCTGGCTGTCTCTCTGTCGAATAAATGAATAAAATCTTTAAAAAAAAAAAAGAGGTGGGAATTTGAAGAAGTAATTAGGTCAAAAGGGTGAAGCCCTCATGAATGGGATTAGTGCCCTTTTAAAAGGGACCCCAAATAGCTCTCTCTTCCTCCTTCACCACGTGAAGGTACAAGGAGAGCTTAGCAGTCTGCAACCTACAAATAGGTTCTCACCAGAACCTGACCATGTAGACACCCTCATCTGGCATTTCCAGTCTCCAAAAATGTGAGAAATAAATGTCTGTTAATAAGCAGTACTATTACTGCTTATTAGCAGTACAGTACCACAGTACTATTACTGTGGCCTGAAATGATTAAAACTGTACACAGTTTAAAGCTAAAAAATAATCACATGAGTAAGGCTATGACAACATGGAACAACCTATGTGCATAAATGCTGGGGCAAAGCTTTAAAATGAAGGCTCTACAAGCTATAATAAGGATGTCTGTGTGCATGTTCCTAATCAATGCTATCCGTTTTGAAACCAGACGTGCTTGGAAATCTATCCATTAGTACATATGTTTCACTTTCAAATCCATGATGTCATTCTTGTTAAGAGGAGGCACAAGTAAGTTTACCTTAACCACATTGAGAAGCTCAATCAAGTTATGTGATTCAGGTTTTAAAATTTGTATGAATCCTCACTTTAATCTAGACCTGGGCATCCTTAAAGAGCTCTGTGCTCACTCCTATCTTTAGGTCAGATCTTACCGTGGGAATTTCAGTCACTGAACTGGGGAACGTAAATGCAATGGGAGTAATTGAATCGCACAGTAGCAGGGGCCAAGTGGCAGCACTCACCCATCAAAGGCAAGATGGGCATGGTTACCATAACAGAACAAGAGAATCAAAGCAGCAATCAGAATAGTCTGACTTGTGCAGACCTATGGTTCTGGCTAGTTAATCACGGTGTTCCTAAAAGTGAAATAGGTAGGAAGACTGTTAAACTCCTACTTGATCTGTGTAAGCAAAAATGTTTTAGGTCAATGAACAGAAGTCTAACTTGAGTCATAAAAACAGAAAGTCACAGCCCCTCAATCTGTTCCCAGACTTGAGTCAGTTTATAGAACCAGAACCTTTTGAATGAAGGGGAAGCTGGGTCCCCTTGAGGAAGGATCCCAGTATACTGCCAAAATTTATCCTGTTAATCTTTCCCCCAGACTTCCCCAAAGGGACCTATGGCCTTTTACCAGGGCAACTGTCCATTGGCAAAAGACAAATCAAATCATCAGAATTTTCAGGGATTGCTGGATACTGGCTCTGAACGGATACTAATTCCAGGACACCCAAAATATCACTGTGGCCCACCAGTCAGATTAGGGGTTTCTGGAGATCAGATGATCAATGGAGTTTTAGCTGAAGTTTATTTCACAATGGGCCCAGTGAGAACATGTCCTGTGGTTACTTCCCCAGTTCTGGAATGCACAACTGGAAGAGCCATACTTAGCAGCTGCCAGAATCACCACATGGTTCCCTGACCTGTGGAGTGAGGGCTATTAGGGGAAAGGCCAAGTGAAAACTACTAGAACTACCTCTAAGTAGGAAAAGAGCAAAACAAAAACAATACTGCATTCTTGGAGGGACTGCAGAGATTACTGCCACCATGAGGGACTTGAAAGATGCAGGGGTAGTGATTCTCACCATGTCCCTTTTCAACTCGCCTATTGTCTATGCA
Organism: Ursus maritimus; assembly: GCF_017311325.1. Taxonomy (NCBI): domain Eukaryota; kingdom Metazoa; phylum Chordata; class Mammalia; order Carnivora; family Ursidae; genus Ursus; species Ursus maritimus. The sequence continues at coordinate 15,779,288 of NW_024424675.1, forward strand.
GAAGACAGCTGGATCTTGGAGAATGACAATGAATTGTTATAAGATTAACCAGGTGGTGACTACAATTTCAGGTGTTCCAGATGTGGTTACATTGTTTGAGCAAATTAACACATCCTCTGGCATGTGGTATGCAACTATTGATCAGGAAAATGCCTTTTTTCTCCATCCCTGTCTACAAGGGCCAGCAGAAGCAGTTTGCTTTCAACTGCCGAGGCCAGCAATACTCCCATTGTTTTCCTATCTCAGAAGTATATCAACTCTCAAGATCTAGGCCATAATTTAGCTCAAAGAAATACTGATTGTCTTTTCCTTCCACAAGAAATCACACTGATCCATTGACCTAGTGAGCAGGAAGTAGCAACTATTCTCGATTTATTGGTAATACATCTGCATATCAAAGGGTGGGAAATAAATATGACAAAAATTCAGAGGCTTTCTACATCAGTGAAATTTCTAGGGGTCCAGTGCTGTGGGGCATGTCAAGATATGCCTTCTAAGGGAAAGAACAGTTGTTGCATCGGGCTCCTCCTACAACCAAGAAAGAGGCACAGTGTCTAGGGGGCTGCTTTGCTTTTTGGAGGACACTTAATTCCTCACTTGGGCATTTTACTCCGACCAATTTACTGAGTGACCCAAAAAGCTGCTAGTTTTAAGTGGGGCCCAGAACAAGAGAATGCTTATAATAGGTCCAAGCTACCAGGCAAACTGTTCTGACACTTGGGACATATCATCCAGCAGTTCCAATGGCATTAGATATGTCAGTGGAATAGGGGTGCTGTTTGGAGCCTTTGGCAGGCCCCTACAGGTGAATCACAGCAAAAGCCTTTAGGTGGTTGGAGCAAAGCATTACCATCTTCTGCAGATAGCTACTCTCCTTTTGAGAAGAGCTCTTGGCCTGCTACATGGCCTTAATGGAGACTCAATCGTTGACCATGGGTCAAGTTTCCATGCACCCTGTGCTGTCTATAAAGAACTGGGTGTTATTTGACCAAGCAGCACAGCAGCACCATATCATCAAACGGAGATGGTACATAGGAAATGGTGCCAGAGTGGGCCCTTAAGGTACACATAAGCTATGTGAAGAAGTGGCCCAAATGCTCTAGTTCCCACTGTTGTTGCACTAACTTCTCTCTCCCAGACTGCACTTATGACTTCATGGGAAATTCTCTAAGATCATTTGACAGAGTAAGAGAAGACTTGAGCCTGGTTTACAGACAGTTATGCTTGATATGCAGGCAACACTGCAAAGTGGACAACTGTAGCACTACAGTCCCTTCCTGGGACATCCCTGATGGACAGATGTGAAGGGAGGAGCTCCCAGTGAGCAGAACTATAGCAGTGAACCTTATTAGTCACTCTTCTTGGAAGGAGAAATGGTCAGATGTGTGATTATATACAAATTCATGGGTTGTGGCCAATGGTCTGGCATGGTCAGGGATCTGGAAGGAACATGATTAGAAAATTGGTGATAAGGAAATATGGGGAAGAAGTATGTTGATAGTTCTCTCGGAATAGGGAAAAAATGAAGATATTTTTGTATGTGAATGCTCATCAAGAAGTGACCTCAACTAGGAGTATTTTAATAATCAAGTGAATAAAATTACTTGTGTGGCTACCACTCAGCTTCTTTCCCCCGACACTCCTGTTACTGCCCGAAGAGTTCATGAACATAAAGGTGGTGGTGGCAGAGATGGAGATGATGCAAAGGAATTAGCAGCATGAACTTCCGCTCACCAAAGCCAACCTGGCTAGAGCCATTGGTGACTGCTCAATCTGCCAGCAGCAAAGACCAATACTGAGTCCAGGATACGACACTATGGCATTATTTCCCAAGGTACTCAGCCAGCAACCCGGTGGCGAGTTGATTACACTGGACCACATCCATCATGGAAAGGATAGAATTTTGCTCTTACTGGAATATACTCTGGATACAAATTTGCCTTCCTTACAAGCAATGTCTCTACCATATGTAGATTTAGAGAAGGCCTTACCCACCATTATGGTATTCCACACAGCATTACTTCTTTAAAAAAAAAATTTTTTTTTCTTAGCATTGCTTCTGATTAAGGAACTTCATAGCAAATAAAGTGTGGCAATGGGCCCATGCTCATAGAATTTACAGGCCTTATCACATCTCCACTATCCTGAAGCAGGTGGCTTAATAAAATGGTGAAATGGCCCTTTGAAGACTCAAGTTCAGTACCAGCTAGCTGGACTACAGCAAGGTTCTTCAGGCGCTGTGTATGTTCTGCATCAGGATCCATCATATGATGTTGTTTCTCTGACAGCCAGGATTCATAGGTCCAGGAATCAGAGCTGAGTGACACTACTCACTATTACCCTCTAGTGACCCACTAATAAAATTTTTGCCTCCTATTGCCCTATTGCCCCATGCTCTGCTGGCCTATAGGTCTTAGATCGAGAGGGAGAAGTGCTTCCACCAGCAGACATAAGAGTGTCCATTGAACTCAAGATTAAGGCTACCATTTTGGGTGTCTCATGCTTCAGAACCAACAAGCAAGGAAAGGAATTACTGTGCTGGCTGGGTTAATTGATTTCTAATTACCAAGGGGAGATTGGACTACTTCTCTACACAAAGATAAGGATTATGTCTGAAATATAAGAAATCTCTAAATATGCCTATTAGTATTAATAACCCTGTGATTAAAGTCAGTGGAAAATTGTGACACCTAATCCAAGCAGGACCACTAATAGTCCCAGACCTTTCTGAAATGAAAGTCTGGTTCCCCTGACTAGGTAAAGAACCAACTGAGATGTTTTCAGAAGAGAAAAGGAATACAGAGTGGGTAGTCGAAGAAGGCAGTCATAAAAAAGTTACCAAGTAACTACAGAAATGAGGACTGCAGTTGCCATGAGTATTTCCCATTTATTTTCTTATGAATGTTTGTGCGAATATGAATGTAAATGTATTTTTATATATCTTTGTTTACTTTCCTCTTATTCCTTATAAAGTAACATAATGTGTACTGACTTTATATCATAGTATTCAAATACTGTTAATTTTAAATGATAGTATTTAAGTCATGGGGTATCAAGAAGAAGAGTAAACATCACTCAAGAACTTTATCTCCTTTTCTGGAGAAGGAGTTAGGGTATTTTCAGTTGTATTCAGGATAGTTGTATTATGTTAAGTGGAATTATGACCTTGTTATTATCTGTATTTGGAGATTAAGTGTCATTTAAGGAGAGGCCCTTGGGTGCTCAGTAACAAAGGATGGCCTTGCGATGGTTAATTTTATTTGTCAACTTTACTTGGCTGTGGGAAGCTGAGATTTGGGTCAAACATTACTCTGGGTGTGCCTGTGAGAGTGTTTTTGGATGAGATTAATATTTGGATCTGTAGACTGCTCTCCCTAATATGAGTGCCCTCGTCTAATCAATTGGAAGCCCAAATAGCACAGAAATGTACCATTATAAGAAGAAATTTCTCCTGCCTGACTACTCGAGCTAGAACATTGGTATTGTTTTTTCTGCCTTCAGACTCAAACTGAAACAACAGCCCGTGAGTGTGGAGCCTGTCAGCCTTCAGACTGGAACTTATACCATTGGCTCCCTTGTTCTCAGACCTTCAGACTTGGGCTGGAACTAAAACCATACCTTTGGCTCTTTCACGTCTCCAGCTTGCCAACTGCAGATGTTAGGACTTCTCAGTCTCTGTAACTGCATGAGCCAATTTCTTATAATAAATCTCTTCCTTATAATAAAATCATATATAACTATAGTTATATATAAGTTATATATATGTGTGTATATACATATACACACTCTGGAACAGAGAACTAGACTAATTCTCTAATACACTATTATTACCTTCATTATGGAGATGAGTCTGAGCAAATTTAAGTACCTTGAGCCACACTAAAACTAGTAAGTGGCCATGTTGGGATAAATCCAGGTCTGTCTGATCTGATGTCCATGCTCATATCCCCTGTGCTATACTTGAGTTCTGCTTATGAATCAGTGAAGATGAATAAAGACCCAAAGGAACCACCCTCCATATCTCCTACTGATGCTTCACTGCTTGTTTCTGAATTTTGTGTTTTAATTATTGTTGCTGTGTAATAATTATCCCAAAATTCAGTAGCATAAAATAGCAATTGCTTTATTTTGCTAATGATTTTATGGCTCATGAATTTAGGAAAGGCTTGACTAGGCTACTCTTTCATGGCATCTCTCATGTGGTTGAAGTGAGTTGTCCCCTAGGGCTGCTCATCTGAAAGCTCAACTGGATTGAACATTTAAGATGGCTCAGTCATATGACAGGCAGTTGACTTCAGCTACTGGCTTCGTGCTCAGCTAGACCATCAACCAGGGCACCTCCCTGTGTCCTTTCCAACAGGGTCGTATTGGAGTAGTGAGCCGGCCATAAGAACTGGGTGGAGCCACAGGATCTTCTTTGGCTACTCTTACAAGCCATGGAGCATCACTTCCACTGTAGTCTGTGGGTTGCAAATGCATCACTGAGGTAGGGGCATATTCAAGAGGAGGAAACAAGACCCCTCCTTTTGACACAAGTGTCAAAGAATTTGGGAGGGGTGTTTTTAAAACATCATGCATTATGATCCTAGGAGTCAGGTATCTCTAAGAGATGATGGAACGCAAGAAAGTGGACTTTGAAACGAGGTCAAAATTTGAACCTTCCTCCATCACTTTTTATCTGTATAATAGAAAAAGAGCAGTTTGGTATCTATTTTGGAGCTAAAATTAGCACATATGCTTGGTATTCAATTAATGATAGAATAGTGTTTTCACACCTTCTTCACTTTGCTCACTGATTTCTATTCTTTATTTGTGCATAATTTAAAGACACATAGGATCTGACTGGCAGTTTGATTTCTCCTTTAAGGAACAGTAAAGGTAAATAGCAAACAAACTCAATCTATGTATTAAGCCAAAAAGAAAGTTCACTGTGGCCCAAAGAACAGGCATTACTAAGTCATGGGAGTATTATCTAGTATCTCTTTTCTGTCTCTCTCACGTCCCTGCTCTTTAACATCAGGCAAAAACTTACAAAATATTTAAATAAGTGCAGTCTCAGAACTTGTCAGGCCAAATCAGATCCCTGGATGTTCTATTCTGGTGAAACTTACCTTTTCCTGAGTTTGAGTTACTGATCAAAAGTTTCATTGTATTGGGACCAAGAGGAGCCTATTATTTAGAATTCAAACACACACACACACACACACACACACACACACACACACAAAGTTTAAGCAAATGAACAAATCTAATTTGGAGAGCAAAAGCATGTAGAAGACAAAAGCCAGGGTCTCACATGGAGTAACCCAAATCCCCCATGTGGAAGTCATTTAAACTTAACTTTTTCACATGGTAGGGATGAAAACATTCTTCTGCCGTGGAGTTTCATAAAGCATGTCAGGCTTCTTTTTGCACTAGGCTTTTACACATCTGTCAATTGGAGAAGTTGACCTCTCTGCTGTTTTGATGAGAGAAAGATAAAAATCGAAGTCCTGGTGATTTTATAGGAGTGCTGGCTGCTTGTGTCTTTGGCTATCTCTTCCACTCCTTTGGTGTGAAGACATCCCCAATGCAAAACAGATGTGGTCCCCTTGGCATGGCCTGCTGAATACCACATTGCTTGTAGAGCTCCGGGGCTCTCAAGGTGCCCTCATGGAGCTGGCCATGACCCAGAGCTAGTTTTTCTGTCCAGCAGCAAATATGGACAGACACCTGATGAGTTTTCAAGAGAGTCTCACAACCAGGTGTCTAACTGAGTAGACAACAGATAATCACACTTGATCCTCCGAGATTGTATGTCCTCTACTTTCCCCTCCAACCTCCCTGCCCTTTTTAAGTGTAAGTCACATTTAGCGTAGTGTTGACTCCTGTTTTCCACCCTTTTTTTGGTTAAGTCCAAGGGATATTTATCTTTGCATAATCTAAGTTTCAAGCTTTTAGTTAGCTGTTCTTTAGTTTAATGAACAATAACTGTTTAGAAACTTTTCTCTGAGTGTGCCTTGGAGTATTTTCTAGGGCGAATGGAATTCTGCCTTGAAAACTGGAAAGCTCTTTTCTTCTTTCCATGTGGGGAGGGGATGGCGGAGTTGCCAACAGGGCAGCATATTTAAGCAAGCAAGTTTTTAGAATAATTTAGGACTTATTCAGTTTCCATTATGGATATCTAATTATAAGTAATTACCCTATCCTAATTTAATTCCATCCTCTTAAACTTTATTAGAGCAACAAACGTAACCACATGCATTTTGTTAAATGGACCCTTGCACTTTGGAGGAAAAAAAACTTAACAAGATTGATATGACTTGCGTGGGAAAGAAGGGGATTAACAATAATTGAGCATTTTCTGCAGTATCCTCTCCCATTCCATTAGAGGTGAAATATAAGTAGGTGTTTAAAAATGAGTTCACAGTAAGGAATTTAAGGAGATTAGCTCTGTTTTAATAGATGGCCCAGCCGTATTTAAAAATTAATGCCAGAAATAGGCAAACAATTTGTTTTAGTATTAGACTAAACTTTAATGTGTTAGAAATTAAATTATTAAGGTCAAATGTTGACAACAGACTGAAATAATAAGAATTGATATTAATTTTCTTTTTCAGTGTCCTGGAAGTATTTGAAGAGGTAAAGTGTTTTTTTCTGAATATGAAAAATGAACTACATACTTTTAGAATGGTTATTCTTCAAACCACATTCAGCACAATTTTTTAAAAAAGCAAAGAGCCTCATTGTTTTTCTGCATATAAAATTAATATACTTGCAATATTAAAATCCAAATAGAACAAAATATATAAAGAAAATATAGAAATCACCAATACATTTATCACACAGATTTTATAGCTATTAACATGTGGATATATTTCTTTCCATATTTTTTTCTATATATGATGATTATCTTTATGTAGTTGTTATTAAGGCATAACATGATACAGAAAGTGAGCTCGTAATCAGTAATCTAGGGACAGAAAATTTTTGAAACTCCAGCAGTTCTCCCATAACTACCCCTCTCTACCAAGAGTAAATTCTCCAATTCCTAACACCATTTAGATTTTCCTGTTTCTGAATTTTATATAGATGGAATCATACATTATGTATTCTTTAATGTTGGCTTATTTTGTATAAGATTATGTTCATAAGATATATTCATATTGTTATTTGTCATTGTAATTGGCTTATTCTCATTGATATATAGATATAGATATATAAATATATATAAAATTGCATTATGTAAATGTACCACACTTTATTTAAAAATATTGCCATTTGGTCGTTTCATGTTTGCGGCTATAAAATTTTAGTGCATGCTTTATGGTGGAACTTACGGACATGTTTCTGTTTGGTATATACCTAGAAGGAGAATTGCTGGCTCGTTTTAGGGGTGTGTATATATAAATTTTTTAAATAAGCAGTCAATGAGTTTCCAAAATGACTATAATAATTTACACTTTTCCTGGCAATACATGAGAGTCCCAGCTGCCCTACTTCCTTGCCAATACCTGATATCAAAGAATTGTTTTTAAATAAAGATGAAATTGGGCGCCTGGGTGCCTCAGTCGGTTAAGCGTCTGCCTTTGGCTCAGGTCATGATGCCAGAGTCCTGGGATGGAGCCCATATCAGGCTCCCTGCTCAGTGGGGAGTCTGCTTCTCCCTTTGCCCCTCACCCTGCTCTTGTGCTCTCTCACTCTCTCTCTCTCAAATAAATAAATAAATATTTTTAAAAATAAATATGAAATTAATTCTCTAGATGTACTTTGGTAGCCTGCATTTCCTTCCTAACCATGTATCTTGGATATCTTTCCATGTCAATAAACAAAAAGATCATCATCATTTTAAATTTCTGTGTAATAATCTTTTGTATGGTGTATCTTTGTGTAATCAATTCCTTATTGATGATTATTTCTACGGAATTTTAATTTTTCATTTTATGAACAAAGTTGATTATGTAATTCTTTGCATACATAGTTCATAATTCAATATAACTCTTGTCAACAAATTGAATCACTCATTTGGAACTCTGTATTCTTCATCACATTCAAGTGCCAGAAATCCAGCATCTCTTATTAGTTCATTTCTGCTCCTTCTTGGTTGCAGATGAAGTCTGCTACTGAAAATCAGGGCAGAAAAATTGATTTTACAGCATATCCATAATCATTTACAACACATAGGCTCTCAAACTCTTCTATTTGGTAATACTTCCCCGCTCTATACATTATTTTAAATCTTCAGCCTCCCTGAACCACGAAATCTTTCCCCACGTCTCTCCAGATTCTCTGTAGATGACTGAAACTCACAGTTCATAGAGAATATAGTAGCCATCAGAATGTAATATCCTTAAAGTGATTTCTACTGCCAAAGAGAAACTTAACACACACACACACACACACCCTGTTCTGCCTGCCTTTGCTTCTCTGAAAATAAAGAAGCTGCTTTCTCACATTCTGAAGGTCAGTTCTGGCAGCCAAACTTCAGATCTCATTGTTCCACCTTTTTTTTGGCCAATCCTCTTCTCCCCTTCCTTTACTATGTCTGCTGGCCAGTCTCCAAGTGTATTAATTGATCTGGAGCCTTATTAATTCCCTTCCTCTTGCATGTTCCTTTTTGTTCTCCTTTTCTTCTCCACTCTTTTTCCTTACTGTCTCTCATGTTCTCTTTCTCCACTTCTCTAATTTTTCCTTCACATTTCTGTTTTCATGTTTTCCTTGGGTTTTAAACACTATCTCTCTGTAAGCATCTTCCAGATTCATACAACCAAACTAGTCTTCCTTTCTTAGCTTTAGGCTCTTAGACAAATGGCTGTTTGTCAACCGGTATTGATATCTCAGAAACAATACAAATTTAACATGTCTATTTGCTATTCCTCCTCCACTAACACCTGTCTTCCATGCCATTCACCTAGGAGTAATTTACAATGATAAAAGTGACCTAGTATATGGTCATTATATCTCAAATCTACATTCTTCTAATCATCTCAACAGCCATTTCCTACCCAAGACACAATCACCCCCCAACAGATGTGGAAACCATGAGCGCTGAAGTCGTAAGTGCTTTATTCATCATTTTGCCTCAGTGCTTGGCACGGTGCCTGACACACAATAGGTAGAATATAGATCTAGTCACCATCATCTCATGCTTGGACTTCTAAGGCTATTTATCAAATGATTTGAGGTTAAAAATAATTTCTTTTTGAAAGTCTTCCCTGACCTCTAAAGTAGATCAAATCCCTAATTACAGACTCCTACAGCACCACGTATAAATGTATCTCTTTTCTAACAGTGTTCTAGGTATACTATATATTGTTTTCTATGACAAGTGATTAACTGATGGCTCAAACATTAGATGTGATGGGAAGGGAACTTTTTGTTTTTGCTCTCCATTCTGCCCACATACTTTGCATATGAGTGAATGAAGGAAAAATAAAGAAATTCTAAAAAGTAGCTTTCTACATTGAATACTCTTTCTTTAGATTTTTATGCATATTTTCAATTTCCCCTATTTTAATTAATTTCTGTTTTCTCCTTGCAGTTAAGAAGATTGCTCAATTCTTCGTCTACCATAGACTTGCATTTCTTTTAAATCTTTGCCAGCACAAATATTGTAATTGTTTTACTTTGTATGTTTTAATTACTCATGATTTTAATTCTTTTTTTCTGTTTTTAGGCTACATGTGTTTATTTTCCTATTGGTATATGGTCTTTGCCTTAGTAATTTGTAAGATCTCTTCAAAGCTAGTGAAATTAGTCTCTTCTGCACAACATATATATTTTTCTCAACCTGTCATCTGTGTTATTCCTTTGCAGTTGCACATTTATTAATTCATTAAGCAGATATTTATTGAATTACCATTATTTGTCTAAAAGCCAATCAAGGAATGAGAACAAAGCAATAATCAAATACATGAACATTACTGTCTTCCTGGAGCTTACAGTGCATTTATGAGGATGGGTGGGTAAGCAAAAAATAAGTGATACAAAATAAGTAATATAATAGAATATTGGGTGGCTATAACTGGGTGGTTATTAACATAATTAAACCAGGAAAAGGGTTTAAAAAGGGTTAGCAGGTAGGAGTCACAATTTTAAAGAGGATTACCCAAAGAAGGTATCTTTGAGAAGGTGGTCTTTGATTAAAGTTCTAAAGAAGGTATAGGAACTTTGTGGGTATCTGTAGAAACAGACTTCAAAGTAGAAGGAACATCAAGTGCAAAGATCCTGAGGCAAAAGCACACCTAGAAAGTTTAAGGAACAGGTAAAGAGCTAATAGAAACAAAACAGATTTTAAAGGAAGAACATAATAGAATATGAGGTCTAAGGGGCAATGGGTTGGATGGAAATCTCAGCATATAGAGCAGTTCTGGCTATTCTAAAAACTTTGCTGTCTACCTGGAATGAGATAAGACTGGAGATTTTTGAGTAGACATGAAACATGATCTGACTACATTTTAACTATAAAACTGGTTGCTTTTTTGAGAATAACCTTTGAAAGGCTGACATGCAAAGCAAGGAGGTTAGTTAGAAAATTGCAATAATTTTGTCCAGAGATGACAGTGGATTGGACTAACTGGTTGTGTGTAACACCAGTGTGTTAGCAGTGAAGGTGGTGTTAGTGGTCAGATGATGTGTATATTTTGAAGATAAAGTCAGTAGTATTTGCAGATGGCTTGTATTATGGGATATGAAAGTCACTGAGTTTAGATTATTAATAGTTTCTTAATTTAGTTTGGGGCCTGAGAAACTAGATGGAGTTGCCAGTAAGTGAGATGAAGGAAGACTGTGACTAGAGAGGTTTCAGTGAGGAAAGATCAAGAGTCTTACTTTTGTATCTCTTAAGTCTGAGATTTCTCAGATTTCCTGGTTGAGCTATCGAGTGGGTTGTTGGATTTGTGGTTCCATTGTCCTAAGGATGTAGGAATTTGGGTGCCATCATTTGGGTGGATTTACTGTCAGGAGACTAAATGATAACACCAAGGGAATGGTTGTAAATAAGAAACAGAAAATGTTCCAGTACTGAATCATAAAGGGTTCCAAATTTCAAAGGCCAGGTAGATGAAGAAAACCCATCAATGAGACTGAGAAGGATCTGCCAACGAGTGATTGGTACTCTTAGGAGAGACTGGAGTCCTGGAGTACAAGTTAACAAAGTGACTCAAGTATCAATGAATGGTCAATTGACATGATGCTGAAAAGTAAAATGAGGAGAGATTGAAGGTAAGATATGACAGAGAAAAGAGAGTTTCATTTCAGTGGAGGTAGAAAACCTGACTGAATGGATTCATGAAAGAGAGAGAAATTAAAGACTGAGTAGAGACAATTCTTTTGAGGAACTTTGTTGTTGGGGAAGTAGGGAAATGAAGATGTGAACTTAAAGGATGTTTGTATCTTAACATGGGAGAAATGAACATTTTATGTTGATGGAAAAGATCTAGTCTTAGAATAATTTAGCTATCCTTAAATAAGAGAAAAGCATTGGAGAAGGGCAGAGAAGATGGACTCTAGTGCACAAGTAGAAAACTTGGCCTTTGTTAGGAATATGGATAGTTTGTCCCGAGGAATGGAAGAGAAGGCAGAAGCTATGAGTGCAAGTGGAGGTGGAGAATAGCTATTATAGAACTTCTATTAAGAAAGCTCTTATTTTCTCTGTTCAGTAACAAGAAAAATTATCATCTAGGAGTGCTTATCAGTGTTAGAAATTAGAGGAGAAAAAAGATGTTATGAAATAGTCATCTAGGGAATTGAGAGTGATTGGAATTGGAAAAGATTTTAGTGTACTATTCACTCACATATATTTCTGGTACTGGTCTCTGTCTCCTTAATAATGCTAGAATTGTGATCTTAAAACAACAACCAGATTATGCCACGTTTATGGTAAGGTAATGTTCTTTTGGGTCCTAATTAACTACAGTTAAGTACAGGGTAAAACTCAGACTCCTTCACTTGTTGAACAGTGTCCTATGATTGGCCCCAAACCTTCCTTCGTAGATTCATCTCTGACCATTCCTACGACTCCACACAATGTAAGTTCCAGGTGAACCTAACTTCTCAGATTTGTCCTAACACCATGTACACATTCATAACTCCTTGCCTTTGCCTGGGTAGTTCCCTTTCCTGGAATGCCTTTTCCCCCTATTCTACACTTCATTAAATGTAGTTCATGCTCCACCCATCCCCATTTATTCTCAAGGTAGAGCATGTTATTTTCTTCTCTATGTGCCCCTTAACCTTTGAGCTTGGCTTAGTACTTAGCTTTGCCATAGCACATTATTGCTTAATATGTCTGTCTTCCACCCTAGACCAGATGTTTTCCAAGGATACAGATGATATCTTAGTAATTATTTTATCCTCCCTGTCTCTAGAGTACTAAATATTCATGAACAAATTCATTTTTCAGTATTTAATCTTATATTATCAACTAATTCCAGTTTCTTAGAAGTTAAGAAAGTCTTAAGCTTTGCCTAGACAGTGAAAAATGCATAGGAATAAACATTTGTGGGATAATTACTGTGTGCATGGATATGCAATTGGTTGTGCAAATTTTGGCTTTCATTTTATTACCTCCTTCTTTTCCTCAGAACTTCACAATTTGTGTTTTTAATTTAACCACAAAAAATCCCCTAGCATTAAATTTTGACAAGAATGTTAGATACCAAGTTATAATTAGATGAAGAATATGTAATCCATATTGGATACAGTTCAGCATTTCTCTCAAATTGGAATGTTAAATGGAAAATCAAGTAAATAAAGAAATTGGCCTAAACTTGTGGAATATTAAGCTTCAAAGATGTTGTTTTTATTGTAATTTAGTTCATTCCTAGTTTGAGTTCCTGTACTTATCTTTGTGTCTCTAATTTAGCTTACTCCTGCCTCATAATGAGCATTAAAAGTAATTTAAGATAAAATAATCAAATACCTTATTCTGAGAACAAAAGATATATACAGCAGGAACACATAATTAATAAATTCACTCCTTTCAATACTGTTTTCTCAGAAGTGAATTTTTCTTTCCACTCTCTTGTGGGTAAAAACAAACGAACAAGTTTCCTTGGGAGATTTAAAGACTTTGGTGCTTTGTGAGAGAAACTTTAAGGAGAAGAATCATTTGACCAAATGAAGTCAGTTATAGGTGATCAGCAACGGATTGAGGAGGAATGTATAGCAGAGAGGTACAGGAAGTACATTTGGATAGGAAGGGTAGGACCTGCTTATAGTAAATGTTGAAAATATTTTTTTTTTTTTGTTATTGCTATGGAACAAAGCATCTCAAGTCTTAGTGGCTCAAAATAATAATTGATTATTATCCTTCAGATTTCTGAAGGTTAACTGGGTTCAGTTGGACAGTTCTTTCATAGAGTCTCTTATGCAGGGCAGTCAGTGGTCAGCACAGACTGCTTTCATCTGAAGGTTCAACTGGACTAGGTATTCAAGATCCGGCAGTTGTTGTTGATGGTCAGTCAGGATTTCAGCTCAGACTAACTTATCACTAGGGGTGCCAATCATCTCTCCATGTAGTTTGGGATTCTGTCAGCAAGACGTGGGCTCTGAGAGGGAATGTCTCAAGAGCAAGCATCCTAAGAAACCCAGAGTGAAGCCACAAAACTTCTTATGACCTGACCTTGAAGACCAAGAAATTTCTTTGTCATATTCTGTTGGTCAAGCAAGTCACTAAGGCCAACCCTATTCAACTGGAGGGAATGAGCTCTACCTCTTGATGAGGGAGGGGACAAGGCCACACTGCAGAAGAACCAAAAGAACATGAAACATGGGACATACAGCTGCAGCCACCTGTGGAAAAATTAAACTACCACAAAGGCCATAGAGAAATGTTTTAAAGCAATAAGATAACTAAGAGGTCCACGTTCACTGCTGCCATTATCCTTGTCCAGATCACCACCATGTCTCGCTGGGACTACTGAAGTAACTGCTTTGTTTCCTTCACTCCAGTCTATCCTGACCTCCAATCCAATCCTTCATCGGTGGCCAGAATAACCTTCTTGAAGTCAAATTCCTAACATGTCACTCATGCATTTAAACCCATAAATATATCTTCCCGTACATCTGGAATGACTCAGTTCCAGAAGACTTCTCCAGCCCTTGCTTCTATCTCCTGCTCTCTCCATGTCAGGATCTCCTCTCAGATTCTGAACTTTACCATGCTTGCCATTGCTTCAGAATTTTCTCAGGTACTCTTCCTTAGACTGAAACACTCTTTCTGCCCTCCTTTCCTGGTTATTCATTGCTTATAAATTAGGTCTTATTTTGAATGTCATTAGGCCTGTAAAGTATTCCTTTCTTTGTGTTTTCATAATTTCCATAGAAAAGTACTTTTCACACAGAAATATAATTGCTTGGTTTCTTAGTACTTTCTTCAAGTAGACTGTAAGACCCATAAGACTTCCTTCTTGCCCTAAGTTCCTTGAAAGTATCCTTCACTGTCTGTTACTGTCTGTTGTAACAAATTATAAATATACTATTTATTGGCATATTATAGCTTCCATTGACTTTTATTATATATGTGCACTTATATATCTAAAGGACATTTATAGAATATTTCATCCACTGACAGCATAATATACATCAAATTCTTCTCAAGCTCACACGGAACATTTCATAAGATATACCACATTCTGGGCCATAAAACACACCTCAACAAATTTAAAAGGATAGAAATCAAATAAAGTATGTTTTCAGACCACAGTGGAATTAAACTAGAAATAAATAGCTGGAAAATCCTAAAATACTTGAAGATTAAATAACATACCTCTAAATAACACATGGGTCAAAGAGGTTGTCTCAGGAAATATTCTGAATTAAATAAAATGAGAATACAATCTATCAAAATTTGGGGGATACAATAAAAGCAGTGTTAAGAGGGAAATTTATAGTTTTGAATGAATATATAGAAAAGAAGAATGATCTAAAATCAATAATGTAAGTTTTCAATTTAGAAAACTAAAAGAAGAAGAAGAAGAAGGAAAAGCATTGCAAAATAAAGCAAGCAGAAGAAAACAGAGAGAAGTTAGAGCAGCAATCAATTAAATTGAAACCAGGAAAACAATAAAGAAAATCAACAAAATCAAAGAATTTTCTTTTCAAAGGTCAGTAATTGATAAATCTCTGTCCAGGCTAACTATGAGAAAAATAAAGAAGACAGAAATTACTAATATAAGAAATGAAAGGGGGGCCATCACAACTGACCCCATGAATATAAAAGTTAATAAAGGAATATTATGAATGCCTATATGCCCATAAATTTGATAACCTAGATAAAATGAACCAATTCCTTGAAAAATACTATCTGATGAAACAATAGGGAAATAATCTGAATAGTCTTATATCTATTAAAATTTTTGAATAATTAATAACTTTCTAAAACAGCATGAGGGTTAGATGAATTCACTGGTGAATTCTACCAGACATTTAAGAGATTACACCAAAAATTCGACAATCTTTTCCAGAAAATAAAAGCAAAGACACTATACTTCCTAACTCATTCTGTGAGACCAAACCAGACAAAGACATCATAAGAGAGCAAAATGCCAATATCTATCATGAACATAGATGCAAAGATTTTTAGCAAATATTGACAAATTGAATCCAACAACATATAAAAATAATTATTTGCCATGACTAACTGGGATTTATCCTAGTGATACAAAACTGATTCAACATTAGAAAATTACCAGATTCTTGGTGTATCCTTACAGAAATCCTATGTACACAAAACAAACGTTTCCTATTTGTTCCCTTCTTAACACAAAACATGATGTCTTGTTTATCAAAAAAAAGAAAGAAAATCAATCAATATAATTTGTCACATCAAGAGGATGAAGAAGGAAAATCTATGATTCTATCAGTAGATGCAGAAAAAATATTTGGAGGAGCACCTGGGTGGCTCAGTCAGTTAAGCGTCCAACTCGAGTTCAGCTCAGGTCATGAGCTCAGGTTGGTGAGATCAAGCCCCACATTGGGCTCTGCACTGGGCATTGAGTTGCTTAAGATTCTCTCTCGGTCCTCTCAACCCCCTGCTTGCACATGCTCTCTCTCTCTCTCAAAAAAAAAAAAAAAAAAAAAAAAAAAAAAGAAGAAAGAAAAGAAAAAGAAAAGAAAAGCAAAAAAAGAAAAGAACCAGTATTTGGAAGAATCCAGCACACTTTCATGATAAAAACTGTCAACAAGGTAAAAATAGGGAAGAACACCTGCATCTTGATAAAAGCAACTGCATAAAACCCACAGTTAACGTCATACCTACTAATGAGAAACTAGTTGCTTTATCTCTATGATGGTTAATTTTATGTGTTACCTCAACTAGCCACAAGGATCCCAGATTAAGAATTATTTCTGGGTGTGTCTGTGAGGGCTTTTCTGGGTGAGATTAGCATATTAATCTGCTCAGTGAAGCAGATGGGCATCACCCAATCCACTGAGTCTGAATAGCAAACAAAATAACGTCAAAGATCAACGTGAAAGGACTGTTGTTACCCAACTTTATGACTTACTGTGAAGATACAGTAATCAGTACAGTATGGTATTGGCCGAAGAATACAAAGCTGGTAAATGGAATACAATAGAGACCTCAGAAATAGACCCCACAAAGGATCAAGGGTGACTCAATGAAGAAGGATAGTCTTTCAACAAATGGTACTGGAACAACTGGGCATCCACTTTCAAAAAGAATGAATCTAGATACAGACTTTAGAATTAAAACTGAAATAAATAACTGGAAAATCCTTTAGAAAAATTAACTCAAAATGGATCTGAGACCTAAGTGTAAAATACAAAACCATAAAACCTCTAGAAGATAACATAGGAGAAAATCTGTGTGACCTTGGGTTTGGGGATGAGTTTTTAGATACAACACCAAAAGCCTGATTCATGAATGAAAATATTGATAAGATGAACATCATTAAAATTGAAAAAAGGGAAAAAAACTTCTGCTTTGTGAAAAACACTGTTATGAGAATACAGAGAGAAGCTAAAGACTGGGAGACAATAGTTGCAAAACACATATCCCAGAAAAGTATCAAAATATACAAAGAACTCTTAAAACTCAACAATAAGAAAACAGGCAACTCAGTTTAAAAATGGGCAAATATCTGAATGAAAAACTCACTTAAAAATACATACAGAAAGCAAATAATATATGAAAAGATCTTCAATGTCCTGTACCATTAGGGCATTACAAATTTAAACATCAATGAGATTATTATTATATATCTATTAGAATAGCTAAAATCCCAAGAGCGTAGTAACGCCAAATGCAGACAAGGTTGTGGAGTTTCAGGAACTCTCATTCATTTCTGCTGGGAATGCAAAACGAGATTGCCCCACTGGAAAACAATTCAGCAGGTTTTACAAGCTCGCCATAGTCTGCCCATACAGTCAAGCAATCATGCTCCTGGGTATTTCCCCAAATTATTGGAAAACTTATGTAAACACAAAAACCTGCATGTCAATGTTTACAGCAGCTTTATAATTGCCAAAACCTGAAAGCCACCAAGATCTATTTCAGTGGGTGAATGGATAAGTAAATTCTGATACATCCAAACAACAGAATATTACTCAGCACTAAAAACAAATGAGCTATTAAGCCATGAAAAGATGTGGAGGAAACGTAAATGCATATTACTTTATTATAAAATGGGCTTTGTGTTAGATGATTGTGCACAACTGTAGACTAATGTGTTCTCAGCACATTTAAGTTTGGGGAGACTAAGTTATGATGTTCAATTAGGAATATTAAACGCATTTTTGACTTATGATATTTTCAACTTACAATGGGTTTACTGAGATGTAATCCCATTGTAAGTCAAGGAAGAACCGTATTTGTGTAATAGTAGACAAGCAGACCAACAAAGTCAAACTCATACTCATAAGAAAACCCTACAATATATACATGTAACATACACAAAATGTCACAAAGACAAGACAGAAGTTAACGTATTATGCAATAAATAATGAGAAAAAAATTGCCTCTAAAAAAAGCCTCTCAAATTACACACCGAAATAAATTCTAGATGTTTGAATATTTTCTTTGAAAAGAACATAAGTGTTTTTTAATTTGATTGATTGATTTGGGGCGGCAGGGGGAGAGGGACAGAGAAACTCTAAGGAGACTCTGCACTGAGCCTGATGCTGGGCTCGATCTCATCACCCTGGGATCAGGACCTGGGCTGAAACCAAGAAACGCAAGTGTAACTGACTACGTCACTCAGGCACCCGAAAAGAAGAAGTTTAAAGTAGGAGAATAGGGGCGCCTGGGTGGCACAGCGGTTAAGCGTCGTCTGCCTTCGGCTCAGGGCGTGATCCTGGCGTTATGGGATCGAGCCCCACATCAGGCTCCTCTGCTATGAGCCTGCTTCTTCCTCTCCCACTCCCCCTGCTTGTGTTCCCTCTCTCGCTGGCTGTCTCTATCTCTCTGTCAAATAAATAAATAAAATCTTAAAAAAAAAACCAAACTTTAAAGTAGGAGAATAAAATAAGATAGTTGATACTCTTACCAATTATCTTACTTCAAGGATTCTAGATGTAAGACATAAAGATGTGGAAAGATTCGTATGTATAATGTTGTCCATTTTAGCAACATGGACAATAGGGGATAATTGGAAACAGTCTATATGTCTTATAATAGGAGAATGGTTAAATAAATGTCAACACACCCACAGTCTGTAATACAATGCAGTCATCAAAAATATAAATATGCATAACCAAGACTGGAAGAGAATAAAACACAATTAAAAAATGTGCAGAAGACACGAATAGACATTTTTCCAAAGAAGACATCCAGATGGCCAACAGGCACATGAAAAGATGTTCAACATCACGGCTCATCAGGGACATAGAAATCAAAACTACGATGAGGTATCACCTCACACCTGTCAGAATGGCTAAAATTGACAACACAAGAAACAGCAGGTGTTGGCAAGGATGTAGAGAAAGGGGAACCCTTTTACATTGTTGGTGGGAATGTAAACTGGTGCAGCCACTCTGGAAAACAGTATGGAGGTTTCTCAAAAAATTAAAAATAGAACTACCCTATGACCCAGCAATTTACCCAAAGAATAAAAAAATACTAACTCAAAGGGACACACGCACCCTGATGTTTATAGCAGCATTATCTACAATGGACAAATTATGAAAATAGCTCAGGTGTCCCTCGATTGATAAATATGTAAAGATGTGGTACACACACACACACACACACACACACATACACACACACACACACACACAGAAATATTATTCAGCCATAAAAAAGAATGAAATCTTGCCATTTGCAACGATGTGGATGGATCTTAGAGAGTATAATGCTATGTGAAATAAATCCGTCAGAGGAAGGCAAATACCATATGATTTCGCTCATCTATGGAATTTAAGAAACAAAACAAATGGAGCAAAGGGAAAAAGACAAACCAAGAAACAGACTCTTAACTGTAGAGAACATACTGATGGTTACGGAGGGAGGTGGGGGGATGGGTGAAGTAGGCGATGGGGATTAAAGAGCACACTTGTAATGAGCACTGGGTGTTGTATGGAAGTGTTAAATCACTATACTTTACACCTGAAACTAATATTACACTGTATGTTAACTAACTAGAATTTAAATAAAAACTTAGAAACACAGTGCCTGTGTTTTGTTTCTTGGTTGTGGAGAACAAATAGTTTTATTTGCCTATTTTCTGTTTTTTTTCCAAATATTCTAGAAAGCATACAGATTATTTTTCCAACCTAATCACAATAACAAACATTTTAATTTTTAGGAGATAAATGAATGCCTAAATTCTAGCAGTGGCAAAGGGAAGAAATTAGAGAAAAATATTGTGCATGTTTATATAGACTAGCATTTTGAGATCATGAGGCTGATTGGAATGGGGGCCACGGAAGATAAAGGAAGTAAAATATACCTTGGACCCTCTCAGCCTGAGTAATTGAAAGGATATTGGCATCGTAAATACACACGGACCCACACATACATTATCTTATTTATTTTAGAAGTAATAAGTAACTGGGGTGAGGATCGTTAACTCTTTGCAACTCGAGTTTGCGGTGTCGGTGGCATAGTCACAGTGAAATATTGCACAGGCCTTTAACAATTCTATTTAAAATTCTATCTTATTCATAATATAAAACATATCCTTTGCGATATGATTTCTAGAAAGACTTTAAAAATGGGACTGTATTATATTTTCCTCACCAGGATATTATAGAAACTTTGACTATCATTTTCTGTCATGGTCATTGATTTGATTCAGGCTAGAAAAATCTCCCAACGTTTCAGATATTTAAGAGAAATCTGCCCTGAAATCCTACAGAAAAGAACCCACGCAATCATTCCTCTGACCCCAGCCAGCGTTTCAGATGTGCACGACAGAAGGAGCAATGCTTCACAGCAATTTAAAGGTTTCGAAACCGTTCACAGAATTCAAAACATGAATGGAATATCAGTAACGTTCAGAAATGTGTTTCAAATTAAAATAGACATTTGAAAAGCCTCAAGTCAAGTTGAAACGAGTGACTAGTGGTCTTCATTTTGAATGCAGAAAGAGGATCTGCTTCAGCTATCATCCCTGCAAGATACAGAGTTAAATTGTAGCATTTCTTTTTTTCCTAATGGAGGCCCATCTTTTGATAACTGAAACAGTGCCTGCGGGATCGAATCCAAAACTAAGTAGCAAATCTTAGGGGAACAGAAATCCCTAAGAAATTGAAGGGCAACTGCTACATTTGCAGACATTCTCTCAGAGATCTCAACATGGTCCAGAGATACCAATCAGAGATTAGTTGCAAATGAGGACTTCTTTGTTCGTGTAAAGTGAGGGGACTATTTTTTTTTTCTTCTAAAAACTTGTTTTGAATTATTTTATAGGTTTTGGGTTTCTGAGAGATCTAGAGCCAGAGTGAATATTGCAGCAAACTGCGTAGAGGTCTTAATATAAGGTAGCATTTGAACAGAATAAATTTAAATTTGAATAATGGGATGAGCAAAACCTTGTGTCTTCAGATTGGTAAAAGATTCTCATTTCTTTCTTTCTCTCTTTCTTCCTTTATCTTTTCCTTCCTCCCTCCCTTCCTTCTTTCCTTCCTTCCCTCCTTTTTCTTTCTTCTTTCTTTTCTTTCTTTCTTTCTTTCTTTCTTTCTTTCTTTCTTTCTTTCTTTCTTTATTTTTTTCTTTTCTTTTTTCTTTCCTTCTTTTTAAAGATTTATTTATTTAAGAGGGGAGAGAGAATCTGAAGCAGACTCCTTTGCTAATCATCAGGCTGGACATGGGACTCAATCTCATGACCCTGAAATCATAGCCTAAGCCAAAAGTAGTCAGCTGCTTAACCCACTGCGCCACCCAGGTGCCTTGAAGATTCTCATTTCTTAAGCTGCAGGCCAAATTTAAAAGAGTGCTCCTTCTGCCAATCACCTGAATCAAAGTTAATGGAAGTTTGTCACAATAATCAGTAACAAGCAGTATGTTTGGAAAAATATTCCAAAAGACCCACTGGAAAAGACATGGGGCTAAGAACTGCTTACAAGCTATCCACATCCACAAAGCACAGCCTTGACATTTACTGTAACTTGTTACTCAGTAGTTCTTTTTATTCTAATTAGTCAGGTAATAATAATAACCACAACAATAATTATCTTTAGTGTCTGTGATGGATTGGGTGCCAGTCGCAATAGGATTATTATTATTTTTTTAAGATTTTTTATTTTATTTATTTGACAGAGAGAGAGAGACAGCCAGCAAGAGAGGGAACACAAGCAGGGGGAGTGGGAGAGGAAGAAGCAGGCTCCCAGTGGAGGAGCCTGATGCAGGGCTTGATCCCAGGACCCTGGGATCACGCCCTGAGACGGAGGCAGACGCTTAACGACTGAGCCACCCAGGCGCCCCCGCAATAGGGTTATTAAGAAAGCAAGATTTAACTGTTGCTGCGTGTGCATGTGTAGGATATGAATGGATGCCACGTGTAATAACGCATGCACACATACAGATGCATGCTTACTATACCAAATGTAGGATACAATGATTTTAGAAACATTCGAAGGAGGGAAATACAGTTTTATTTGAGAGAGGTCACAAGTTGAACACTGAAGATAAAAGGGCATTTATTCAACTTAAAACGGGAGGCACATTGTGGGGACAGATGTAAAATGAATGTTTAGAAGCCATGGTGGCCCGGCTTGATAAGAACAATGGTTTACTTAGGAAATGGTGAGAGATGCATCCTCAAGGTCCACTGAAATCATCTTTGCGAGTTGGACTCTGAAGTTTAGACTTTTGAAGACTGCCAGAAATTACTTGACAATTGTAAAATTTCAGCATGATAAAAATGACTACTTCCGTAGTTTCACGCTTATAATTTTTCAGTAGTTACCATTGCTAATTTTGCTCAGCCTATGTATTTCTATTAAAGTTAGATGCAAATATGACTGACGTGGGGTCTTCTTACATCATACCTCAAACCAAGACCTGCAACTGTGGCCTGCGAATGGGCCCTGGAATATCTCCAGATTAACATTCTTTAAAGGGGAGAGAAAACCCCCCAGTGGGGAAGGGACTAGCTAAATGGAGACAAAAAGCAGAGAAAAGAAAGCCAATTATTAAAATTACGTAACTTATTAAAGTCCTATATTCAAGTTAGTACTTCAACTCTGCATTATAAAAATTAAAACAAAAAAGTTGTTCATTTTATATCATCTCCTGTATGTCCCTTTTATAAGATGTTCATACTTGTGCCCTGTTCATTTGTTTTACTAATCGTCATACCCCAGCATTTTCCAGTAGCTGACATTTACAGGCACCTAGTCAATGTATTGAAAGAATAAATCAAGGCAACCCACACTAGATTTCAAGACTATGCTTTGTGAATGTTGACAGCTCTTAAACGGTCATTTGGCCACGTGTATCTTCAGTGAGTATTTTAGAGTACTTTTCAAAATGTACTTGTATTTGCAGGGTAGTGCCTAAGCAAGAATTTTGGTTCTAGGAGTCTTTAAGAGTCTGGGGAAAGGTCAAATAGTTTATAACAGTACTAGGATTCAGGATTTGGGATATGTCTTCAGTTTTCCAAACAGAACTTAAACGTATAGGAGAACTCTTGGAAACTCTAGGGACATTATCATTGTTGTCAGTGACCAGCTTGTATCCCTTAGAACTTTCAGTGTACTTTAGCTAGTTCCCAGCTGCCAGTATCCGTATCTCTGTGTGTGGAATCGTTTTTCCCTTCCTGAACTGTAAAGGCTGTTCTGCCTGTGGGAGCAGCAGACCGGAAGTGCCAGGAAATTAACATCCACTCTTGTTGTCAAGAATCCATGCAGTCATGAATCAGTGACTCAAGCTTAATATGTAAACACCCTATGTCCTATGAAAGGGGAGAGTTTCCCTGCAGATTAAGCTCTAGTGACTACTCTGATAGGTAGCTTCATAACACGTACTTTTTATTCACTGCCCTCTTTCTCATATCACTGTCCTACTCTCCTATTCATGTGTCCTGGACCTTCAGATGAAATAATTTGTGCTCCAATGTCTGTCGGAAGATCTGCTCCTTTGGAAACTCAAGTTAATACAGCAACAAATTGGGAAGCCCTTGACCAAGTTTTCTCTCATAGGCTAGTCCAGGAGATTCATATCTAAACTATGACCTGGAAATACAATGACCATTGAAAACTCGTGAAGCTCTGGTTTCCACTTCTCCCTTCTCCGCTAGCTAGAGTCTTTGTTTGGATCTCTTGGTAATATAAATGTATTAAGTCTCTTCTTTCATCAAATGAGGATTTTGGTGAATTCCAGCTTACTGCTTCACAGAAAAAGCATTAAAACTAACATAGGAACAACCATCTTCATCTCAGATATCATGTGGAATTGAAAGTTTGTGAAATTATATGGATATTTACTCTAACTATTATGAGGAATCTGCCGCTTTAATGACCTGATGTATTTTTTCCCTCTCATCTTCCTTCTACTTGCTACAAGTAGAAATGAGAATGGGGGGGAAGGATGATGAACACTGATCTAAAATGGGATGTAAAACAGGAATCATAAGAAAATAACGTGCTGTACTTAGGTATGATTTTTAAAAATTAATCTCCCTCACCCAGGAAGAATATAAATATTAACTTCTGCATCTTTTTCTTCTGCTATTACAAACATTTTGGATTTAGTGTCCAGAGATTAAAGGCATGCAGAAGGATGGCACTGGAGTACAACTTCTAATTCTTCATCACAAAACCTTAAAGCAGTTAAGATGGTTTAAGAGAGTTCAGAAAGCTTGTTAACATCTCCAAATCCTATTGAAATTACAGGCTGGAAGTGTTCAATATGGAACAAATCCATAGCATTGAAAAACAAAACAAAACAAAAAATCAGACAAAAAACAAAACAAAACAGGAAGAGGGGCTAGCAATGAATCCAATATTGATTGAATCTGCTTTGATGAAATGCAGACAAGAACAGAGTGATGGATAAACTAAGAGCAAGGGTTGTGGAAAAAGAAAAGAAAAGAAAAACAAAACACAGCCCATGGAGGAACCCATTTTCTTTTACAGCAGAACTGAGAGATGAGATGTGCGTACTTGGAGGTGCAGAGAATGGAATGCTTTAAGGGACAGTGTTCCATTTACTGAATTTAAGAAAAAAATGTATGTCACACTGGGTCAGGATTTGCTATAATGCAAGACTGCATTTTCTGTATTTTTGAGTGATTGAAATATTCATTAAATTAATGATTCAGGGCACAGCCTCTCAAGCCAGACAACATCTGTTTGAATACCATCAGGTACTAAGTGTGTGCATGTTAGGTAACTTCTTCGTACCTCTGTTCCTTCAACTGGAAAATGAGGATAATAATAATATCAACGACGTGGGTTTCTGGTGCAGAATATATTAGTTCAGATATGTAAAACACATAGAACATCCTTGGTAAATAAAAAGCACCAAATTACATTAGATTTTATTATTATTTGTCAAATTTATCTGAGCTCCAAATTGTTTTTAATGATTTTTTATTATGTTATGTTAGTCACCATACAGTATATCCATAGTTTCTGATGTAATGTTCCGTGATTCATTAGTTGTGTATAACACCCAGTGCACCATGCAATATGTGCCCTCCTTACTACCCATCACCAGCCTATCCCAATCCCCCACCCCCTCCCCTCTGAAGCCCTCAGTTTGTTTCCCAGAGTCCACAGTCTCTCATGGTTCATTCTCCCTTCTGTTTACCCCCCCTTCATTCTTCCCTTCCTTCTCCTACCGATCTTCCTGCTATTTCTTATGTTCCATAAATGAGCGAAACCATATGATAATTATCTTTCTCCGCTTGACTTATTTCACTTAGCATAATGTCCTCCAGTCCCGTCCATGTTGCTGCAAATGTTGTGTAATCGTTCTTTCTGATGGCTGAGTAATATTCCATTGTATGAATGGACCACATCTTCTTAATCCAGTCATCTGTTGAAGGGCATCTCGGCTCCTTCCACAATTTAGCTATTGTGGACAATGCTGCTATGAACATTGGGGTGCATATGGCCCTTCTCTTCACTACGTCTGAATCTTTGGGGTAAATGCCCAGTAGTGCAATGGCTGGGTCATAGGGTAGCTCAATTTTTAACTTTTTAAGGGACCTCCACACTGTTTTCCAGAGTGGCTGTACCAACTTGCATTCCCACCAACAGTGTAAGAGGGATCCCCTTTCTCCACAACCTCTCCAACATTTGTTGTTTCCTGCCTTGTCAATTTTTGCCATTCTAACTGGCATAAGGTGGTATCTCAGTGTGGTTTTGATTTGAATTTCCCTGATGGCTAATGATTTTGAACATTTTTTCATGTGTCTGTTAGCCATTTGTATGTCTTCATTGGAAAAGTATCTGTTCATATCTTCTGCCCATTTTTTGATTTGAGTATTTATTTCTTGTGTATTGAGTTTGAGAAGTTCTTTGTAGATCTTGGATACTAGTCTTTTATCTGTAGTGTCATTTGCAAATGTATTCTCCCATTCCGTGGGCTGCCTCTTAGTTTTTTTGACTGTTTCCTTGGCTGTGCAGAAGCTTTTTATCTTGAGGAAGTCCCACAAGTTCATTTTTTTTTCTTTTGTTTCCCTTGCCTTTGGAGATGTGTCATGAAAAAACTTGCTGTGGCCGATGTCAAAGAGGTTGCTGCCTATGTTCTCCTCTAGGATTTTGATGAATTCCTGTTTCACATCGAGGTCTTTCATCCATTTGGAGTTTATCTTTGTGTATGGTGTGAGAGAGTGGTCAAGTTTCATTCTTTTGCATGTAGCTGTCCAATTTTCCCAGCACCATTTATTGAAGAGACTGTCTTTTTTCCACCGGGTGTTTTTTCCTGCTTTGTAAAAGATTAGTTGCCCAAAGAGCTGAGGGTCTATTTCTGGGTTTTTTATTTTATGTTCCACTGGTCTATGTGTCTGTTTTTGTGCCAGTACCATTCTGTCTTTGTGATCACAGCTTTGTAGTATAGCTTGAAATCCAGCAACGTGATGCCCCCAGCTTTGTTTTTCCTTTTCAACAATTCCTTGGCGATTCTGGGTCTTTTCTGGTTCCACACAAATTTAAGGGCTGTTTGTTCCAGTTCTTTGAAAAATGTCATTGGTATTTTGATCTGGATGGCGTTGAAAGTGTAGATTGCTCTGGGTAGCATGGACATTTTAACTACGTTTATTCTTCCGATCCATGAGCATGGAATATTTTTCCATCTTTTTGTGTCTTCTTCAATGTCTTTCAAGAGTGATTTGTAGTTTCTAGAATATAGATCCTTTATGTCTCTGGTTAAGTTAATTCCAAGATAATGTATGATTTTTGGTGCTATTGTAAATGGAATTGATTCCCTAATTTCTCTTTCTTCAGTATCATTGTTCCTGTATAGAAATGCAACTGATTTCTGAGCATTGATTTTGTATCCCGCCACATTACTGAATTGCTCTATAAGTTCTAGTAGTTTGGGGGTGGAGTCTTTTGGGTTTTCCATATAGAGTATCATGTCATCTGCAAAGAGAGACAGTTTGACTTCTTCTTTGCTGATTTGGATACCTTTTATCCCTTTTTGTTGTCTGATTGCTGTTGCAAGGACTTCTAGTACTATGTTGAATAATAGTGGCGAGAGTGGGCATCCTTGTTGTCTTCCTGATCTTAAGGGAAAGGCTTTCGGCTTTTCCCCATTGAGAAAATATCTATGCCCCCAACAGGGGAGCAGCTAGATACACAAGCCAACTCTTAACCAGAATAAAGAGACATATAGATAATAATACGTTGATAGTAGGGGACCTCAACACTCCACTCTCAGCAATAGACAGATCACCTAAGCAAAAAATCAACAAAGAAACAAGAGCTTTGAATGATATACTGGACCAGATGGACATTATAGATATAAACAGAACACTACATCCCAGAACAACAGAATGCTCACTCTTTTCGAATGCACATGGAACTTTCTCCAGAATAGACCATATACTGGGTCACAAAACAGGTCTGAACCGATACCAAAAGACTGAGATTATTCCCTGCCTATTCTTAGACCACAGTACTTTGAAACTGGAACTCAATCACAAGGAAAAATTTGGAAGAAACTCAAACACTTGGAAACTAAGAACCATCCTGCTCAAGAATGATTGGGTAAACCAGGTAATTAAGAAGGAGATTAAACAATTTTTGGAGACCAACAAAAATGAAAACACATCTGTCCAAAACCTATGGGACACTGCAAAGGCAGTCCTAAGGGGAAAATACATAGCCATCCAAGCCTCACTCAAAAGAATAGAACAATCTAAAATCAGTTTTTATATTCTCACCTCAAGAAGCTGGAGCTGGAACAGAAGAACAGGCCTAACCCATGCATGAGAAGGCAGTTGATCAAGATTAGAGCAGAGATCAATGAATTAGAAACCAGGAGCACAGTAGAGCAGATCAACAGAACTAGAAGCTGGTTCTTTGAAAGAATAAATAAGATCTATAAGCCACTGGCCAGACTTATTCAAAAGAATAGAGAAAGGACCCAAATTAATAAAATTGTGAATGAAAGGGGAGAGATCACAACCAACACCAATGAAATAGGAAGGATCACTAGAAACTTTTATCAACAGCTTTATTCCAATAAATTAAACAACCTGGAAGAAATGGATGCCTTCCTGGAAACCTATAAACTACCAAACTGCAACAGGAAGAAATTGATTATTTAAACAGACTGATTAATTATGAAGAGATTGAAGCAGTGATCAAAAACCTCCCCAAAAACAAGAGTCCAGGGCCTGACGGATTCCCCGGGGAATTCTACCAAACATTCAAAGAAGAAATAATACCTTTTCTCCTGAAGCTGTTTCAAAAAATAGAAACAGAAAGAAAACTACCAGACTCATTCTATGAGGCAAGTATTACCTTGATCCCCAAACCAGGCAAAGACCCCATCAAAAGGAGAATTACAGACTGATTTCCCTGATGAATATGCATGCCAAAATCTCAATAAGATCCTAGCTAATAGGATCCAACAGTACATTAAGAGGATTATCCATCAAGACCAAGTGGGATTCATCTCTGGGATGCAAGGGTGGTTCAACATTCGCAAATCGATCAGTGTGATAGATCATATCAACAAGAAAAGAGTCAAGGACCATATGATTCTCTCAATCGGTGCAGAAAAAGCATTTGACAAAATACAGCATCCTTTCCTAATTAAAACCCTTCAGAGTGTAGGGATAGAGGGTACATGCCTCAATTTCATAAAAACCATCTATGAAAAGCCTACAGCGAATATCCTTCTCAATGGGGAAAAGCTGAGCTCCAAAGTTTTAAACACAACTGACCTCTGGGCATTTCTCCTTTTATGTCTGAAAGGCATCTCAAACTGAATGCATTTCCAAGGAAATTCATGATTGTCGCTTCAAACCTAGGTCAAATTTCAATGTTCCCTCTCTGTGAATGAAATCCCCAGACTCCTTTTTCTACTAGTCAGCAATCTGGGACTTACCTTTGGCACCTCCATCAACCTTATCCCTTTATCTAGTATAACAGCAAGGTTATCTTCCAAATAGATCCCAAATCTTTCAATTTCTCTCCATTTCTACCACGAGTACGCCAGTTTAACCCATCTGCTCTCAGCCCTATCCCATTCAGAGGAATAGAAGAGTTTATCTGAAATGCAAATCAGATTATACCACGCTATCTTCTATCGGTCTTTATTTGCTCCCCAGGGCTCTCAGGGTTAAAACCAAAACCCTTAAGCAAACTTCAGACAATCTGACCCCTAACTAACGCTCTGATGTACAGATTACTGAAATGTTACAGGCACTCTTGTATAACTATCACATGGATCAAGAAACCAGAACCACACATGCCCACCTGGTTCTCCCTTCCAGTCACGTGCCCATTCTCCTTCCCAAAGATAACAACTACCTACACTGAACAACAGAGATTTTTTTTTTAACTTTTTTTTTAACTTTCCATTTATGGAAGCAGAAGTATAAGTTCTTTTGTACTTCGTTGTTTTAACTCAACATTACGCTTTGAGTTTTATTAATTCATTTCATTTCTGTATATTTTATAGTAAAAATATACCACAGTTTGTGGTATTTATACCTGGTTGTTTCCATTTTCAAGCTATTATCCATAATGCAGGTAGGAACATTCCAATGTCTGTATTTTAGTGATTTTATACATACGTGTGTGTGTGTGTGTGTGTGTGTGTGTGTGTGTGTGTACACATACTCCTTTTTTAGTATGTGGCTAGAAGTGAAATTCCCAGGTGGTAGGGTTTACATACGTTCATATTTAATTAAGCACTGAAGAATAGTTTTCCAAGGTGGCTATGAAATTTATACCCATATGCAATGGATCAAAGTTCAGTCCCTCCATATCTACACTTTGATATTTTCTGGCTTTTTCACTTACCATGCTGGTGGGTACATGGTAGACTTAATTGCCATTTGTCTTATAACTAATGATGCTGAGTATCTTTTCAATTGTTCATTGACCATTTAGAAAATTTATCTTGTGAAGTATGTGTTCAGGGTTTTTTGCCCATTTTGTGAATATATTGCCTGCTTTTTTCTTACTGACTTATAGGAGTATTTCATATATTCTGGATTAAACCTTTTATAAAATATATGCACTTAAGTATCCTCTACCTATCTGTAGCTTGCTTTTTGAGTCTCTCAATTCTGTTTTGATAAATAAAAGATCTTTCTTTTTAGTAGACTAAAGTTCATCAATGATTTCTTTTATGGTAAGTGCTTTATTGTCCCATTGGAGAAAAATTTGCCTATACCAAAACCATGAACTGGTGCTCCTGTTTTCTTCTAAGAGTGTTATTATTTTACCTTTTATATTTACTTTTATAATCAACCCAGAATGGATATGTGTGTAGGGTATGAGGTAGAAGTCAGGATTGTTTTTCTCCCCGTATGATAGACTATTGCTCCAGCACCCTTTATTGAAAAGAGCTTCTTTACCAACTGTACTGTAATGCCATCTTTGACATAATTGAGTGACTATATACATGTGGGTCTGTTTCTGGAATCTGCCTTTTCCATCATTATTCTATTTTACTATCTTTGTTGGAATTATCACACTGCCTTAATTACTATAGTATAGTAAGTATAAATATCTGGTGGGGTAAATCCTTAGTTTTGCTGTTCTTCAATATTATCTTACATACATATTCTAGTTTATTTTGTATTTCCACGTGAATTTTACAGTTGGCTTTTTAATGTCCACCCCCCCCCAAAAATATCTAGCTTTTTATCTGGATTATATGGAATTTCTAGATACTTTGGAAAGAACTTACATTTTTATGATACTGAGTCACACAATTTATCTGTACATTCCTTCACGTATTTAGAGGTTCTTCAATTTCTCTCAACATTTTATAGCTTTTAGTGCAGATTTCATGTTCACCTTTTGTTAGATTTATTCCTAGAAATTTAGCATTTTTGGTATTATTATAAATGGTGTCTTTTAAAACTTCATTTTCTATTTTTTCTTGCTGGTATATAAATATAATTTTTTTGCATATTGGTCTTGTATCCAAGGACCTTGCTAAATAATCTAATAATTTATAATAAATAATTTCATATTTTATATATGCACAAATATTTCTTTTATAAATACTAACATTTGTGTATTTCCTCTTCCTTTTTTTCTATCTATTTATCTTTCTGTTTATCATCTATCTATTTATTTATCTAAGTACCTTATTTCATTGGATACTCCAAGCAGTACAGAGTTGAAAATCATGGTAGTCATCTTTGTCCCCTAACTTAGAGAGAATGCTTTAAATATTTCACCCATGTTTACTGTGGGTTTCTGTGAATATCTGTCATCACATTAAAGAAATTCTCTTCTATTCCCAGAATTTAAGAAGCTATTTAAATTTACGAATGAGTAGTTGAATTTTACAAATGCTTTTTGCTGCATCCATAGGAATGATAAAATGATTTCTCCCTTTTTTCTGTTAATATGGCAATAAAATAGTTTGATTTTTGAATGTTAAACTATGGTTCGATAAGCAAATTTTAAATGCTATGTCATACCTCTCTACGACTGGATCTGATGTGCTAATATTTGTGTCTATGATAATCCAATCTAGCCATGGTTATGAAAGATTTATCTGTACAACTTTTTTTCTTGTAATGTCCTTGCCAGGTTTTGGGATCAAGATTATGCTGAACTCTTAAAAAGAGTTGAGAAGCATTTTCTCTTTTTCTTTCCTTTTCTCTGATAACATTTGTAAAAGAGTGATATTATTTCTACCCTAAATGTTTGGAAAAGTTTACCAGTCAATCCTTCTGGGCCTGGAGTTTCTTTTGTTTTGGATAACAAATTCTACTTCTTTAATAGTTATAGGCACACTCAGGTTGTTTTCCCTTTATTATTGTGCAAGTTTTAGTAATTTGTGTTCCTCAAGGAATTTGCTTACTTCATCTTGATTGTCAATTTTATTGGCATAAAATTATTTATATACTTATAATTATGTTTTTGTTGCTTGAAAGACCTGTAATGATGTCCCTCTTTTTAGTTCTGATATTAATAATTTCTGTTACATCTCTCACTTTCTCTCTCATAATCAGTCTTCTTAGAGGTTTATCAATTTTCCTCATCTTTCCAGACAAACAACTTTTGGATTTGTGAGTTTTGTTTAGTGAGTATTTGGTTTTATGTGTGTGTGTGTGTGTGTGTGTGTGTGTGTACACACATATAACTGATTTCTATTCTTACCTTAATTATCACTTTCTTTTATCTTAATTTGTTGGGTTGCTTGCTTGTTATTTTTGTCTTTGAGCCCTTTGAAACTGTATTTTTTCACTAATTATGCATTTCAAGCTTTGACATATCAAACTAGAATTTTAATTCCATTGGATTCTGATACTCATGTAAAATACTCCCTCTTTGCTTTCATATCACCTTTTCCTCTATATTTTTGAAAATATTAATAATAATTTGTGACCAAAAAGAAAAAACCAACGATAGAAACAAATTTAGAATGGATTCAGAAATTACCATTAACTGACAAGGATTTAAAAATAATTAAAATTAGTATATTCAAGAAAGCATAAAATAGAAAATATGGAAAAAGAGCATAAAAGATTTGTGATTTATAATGAACAATTCTCTCTCTCTTTTCTCTTCTAGTTATGACAATATAATTAGTCCTAGAAGGAGAGAAGAGAGGAACTATGACAGAAAGAAATATCTGAAGAGAAAATGGACAGAAGAAAAAAAGAAAAGGAAAGAGAAGAAAAATTAAAACCAAAGAAAGATATCAATTTACAGATTCTTTTTTTATCTCTTTATTTAAGACTGAGTTGATTCTTATCCATTCACTCAAAGAAGCATACTTTTTAAATTAAGGTCCTAGTGAAGTCATCTGACATCATTCACAAGTGGCACAAAAACTTTGACCTTTCAACAATATATGACAGATCAGCTCCAAAATCAATGCACAAAGGCAATTCAGAACATAGTGTGATAACACAGAGTAATAGAGTAGAGAGATATTCTTGGGTTGGAAAGAGGTAATAAATTGGAGAGAGAATTAATGGAATAGGAGTATACAATCATCTTTTCTGCTTCTAAAACTTGGATGCATCTAGCAAGAAAAGAAGTTAAATGTAACTTTCCTTTTAATTTGAGTGCTTCCTTCACAAATCTCAGTGAGGAAAACCTTCTGAGGCTTTATATAGATATATAAATTATCTTTAAATAGATAAAAGATGTATTTATTTATTTTAGAGAGAGAGAAAAAGAGAGAGAGCATGTATAAGCGGAGTCGGGGAGGTGGGAAGACTCCCTGCTGAGTGGGGAGCCTGATGCAGGGCTGGACCCCAGGACCCTGTGATCATGACCTGAGCAAAATCCAGAGTCAGCTGCTTAACCAACTGAGCCACCCAGGCACCTTAAAGGATAGACATTTTTAGGAGATGCTGCAAGATGTATGGAAATTAAGGATGGATAAACATCTTGATAAAATTTGGGTTTTTTTAAGGCTTAAACTAAAGGAAAAATGAGAAAGTATGTCCATTATAAATCAGAATTAAAATTCCTACAAATCATTATCAAAAGACAATCAACAGACGAATGGATAAGAAGATGTGGTCCATATATACAATGGAATATTACTCAGCCATCCGAAAGAATGATTATCCAACATTTGCAGCAACATGGAAGGCACTGGAGGAGATAATGCTAAGTGAAATAAGTCAAGCAGAGAAAGACAATTATCCTATGGTTTCACTCATTTATGAAACATAAGAAATAGCAGGAAGATCAGTAGGAGAAGGAAGGGAAGAATGAAGGGGAGGTAAACAGATGGGGGAATGAACGACGAAAGACTATGGACTCTGGGAAACAAACTGAGGGCTTCAGAGGGGAGGGGGGTGGGGGACTGGGATAGGCCGGTGATGAGTTATTAAGGAGGGCACGTATTGCATGGAGCACTGGGTGTTACACGCAAACAGTGAATCACGGAACACTACATCACAAACTAATGATGTACTGTATGGTGACTAACATAACATAATAAAAAATTAAAAAAAAAAGTTAAATGTAACTTTCCCTGTAGAATGAAATGGTACCTAGTCCCAAAGCTGAAATCAGCAAGCCAGTAAATACTTCACTTTCTAGAAAGATACACCAATAACTGGCACTGGGGTATGTTCCTTAGATCTCAATAAGAGGCAGCTGGACCTGCTCTGCTATCCCAGCTTTTACCCCAGTACCCTTTCTCTTCATTCCTTTCTCTCCAATCTCCTCCTTCCTCTGCAATCTACCTACTGAAGAAAGGAGATGCAGGTGTTAGAGTTGTAAGGAGGTCAATGGTTATGCAAGAACAGAATTTTCTTGATGCATTCCACCATTTAAGAGAGAGCTTCAAAAGAATCGCTCTAGAAATAGAGCACATCTTGTGAACTGGCCTCCCTTTCCTCATATTGATATATTCTAGTATTGCTATTAGAATGAGTTGTAGTGAGAAAAAAATGAGGAGAGTTGGCAGGAATGCCCTGGCA
Source organism: Ursus maritimus (assembly GCF_017311325.1). NCBI lineage: Eukaryota > Metazoa > Chordata > Mammalia > Carnivora > Ursidae > Ursus > Ursus maritimus. The sequence continues at coordinate 15,813,772 of NW_024424675.1, forward strand.
GTTTTCAGGAGTACGTGAACACAGAGATAGGTGCTTGTGTCTCATTTTTAGATCTCTGAAAAGCTAAAGGCTTGAGTAGTTAGCCATAAGCACAGGAGTAATCAAGTGTGTTGTCCCCAACCAACTCACACACCAGACCCCCTTGGTTCAGATGGCATAGAAGAGGATTTCTATAGTTCTTATGACTCTATGTACATAAAAGGTGAGGGGGAAGGCATAAACCATAAGATTACCAAGAAAGCTACCAGCAGAGCTAAGAGATACCCAATCTTATCTCTAGAGGTAGAAAGTGGTATTGTTCACCTGCAGAGGTGGAAAAATAAGTCATGGCTACCATTCTCTAGGTACATGTTGTCTTCTATCACCCTCCCTCACCGGAGGGATTGTTCAAAGATGGAAGAGGGGGAAGAAGAACGAAAAGTTAGATTCCTCTCTCCTTTGTTCCAAAGTGCTGGATTGGGAAGAGAAGTAGAAACATAAACCATAGTATCTGTTCACTCCACGTGCTCTACTACCCTGGAAGGGTAAAAAGGTGTAGTAAAACATGAGACCAAAGTTTTAAATTAGATTAGAATGGATTTTTTTCAATTATTTATCTTGACCAGAAAGGTATGGGATGTGTTCAAGATGCTGATTGTTACCCCGCAGAGATTGCGGGAAAAAGTCATTTTCAATTTATGTTCCAATAAATTCAGACCAATAAATTCAACAAGCCAGTTACACAAGATTTTATGTGATTTTGCCTTTCTTCCTTGGTTACTGATAAGAAAGACTATATAAAAGAGCTTGAACAAGAAAATTTGTAATTTCTTGTGTCCCGAGTTCCCTAGTTTACTTTCTCCCTTCAACCTGTTGGAGTCTGTGTATGCATGTGTAATATGTCCAGGCTTTAAAACTGTACTTGAGGGAGGAATAGGGAAAAGTATGTCTATTCCATTTTCCCAGAAGCTGAAGTCTGAGTTACATTTTTAGAAGTTGTAGAACCTAAAAGGCAGATATGCTGTTTATTCTCCAATTGCCACTCCTGAAAAATTATCTCTGCCAGTCTTTGCCCAAGAAAGTTGTCCTCTGCAAATCGCAACACCTGTGCTCCCATGCCCTCTGGCTTCCCACTGGGTTTAGCCATGGAATGCATCTGCAAAAGACTAGTTCACAAGAGAAAGGTGTTAGGGGAAATATCTTCCTTGCTTACTCCCTGCCACGCTATAATTCTAGCGGTGACTCCATTCCTCTACCCGTGGTCACCACACCCTCTGACCAGTAGCCCCACTTACTCCTGCAAAGTGGAGTAACAAGCCTAGGGCTCATTCAACCTTCTCACGGTTCCTGGTGCTTCCACATTCCTTGTTGGTCTCCTTAGCCCTACCCAGACCTCTGAGTTAGTTCCATCATAAAATTCTCTACAAATATACATTTTCTGCTGGGAACTTGATGGATCTACCAAGAGACTGTTTTTTTTCTTTTCCTTTGCTTCTCTTTGGGGCAACTGAAGGTAATGTCCAGGAGTTCAAGTTGCTGTTGGTTACATGCAAACAGGAAGAGAGGAAAGCATATTGGTTAATACCACACTCCCACTGATAAATCTTCACTATGTAACATGTCTAGGTCTTTTTCCTCAAGGTTCAGCTGGTTCCCATGTGATCACTGAATAACTTAGTTATGTGAAGATCACGTGGATCATAGAAGAAATATTCCCAGTTAAACATTCCCAGTTAAACCTTGAGGAAACCATGTTCAGATTAGCCTGTTGAAATAGCCCTAATTTTTATAGCTAGAGAGACAAATATACAGTTACAGTTACCAATACAAGTGTAGATGGATGTATACACACACACACACACACACACACATGATCCATTAAAGAGCTGATTTTTTTTGCTTCTGTCAAAGCACTCTCTAATGAATTCCTCTACCCATTCTACCATTTTCCTGATGAAGAATGTACTATTGTTCTTTCCCTTTGATAAGACTCATTTTAAAAACCATTTTACAGGCTTGTCACTTCCCCAGTTCTCTCTTCTGTAGAATTCATTTGGTCACCAACATATCTTATTCTTCTGTAAAATCTATTCTCTTTTTTTTTCCCAGAGATGAAGCCACTTTGCTGAATAAGGCAATGGACAACTTATAAAGAGATTTTAATGTGTATGTTGGCTCTTGTTCATATAAATGGTCTGCTGAAAATATGTACTATGTGTCCAGCTGATTTTCATCTTAGGTAACGATGGGATTTTCATCTTAGGTAACTATAGGAACTGAATCATAGTGCCAGATTAAAGAGCGAGACTGGTGCTAAGAACCTTGGCCAAACCAATGAAACTAGTGAAATCCCCATTCACTTGGAATCTGTGTGTACAGCTTCAGTTCAAATAGAGGACACTGGAGAGGTATCAACAGAACACATAGTGAGAGTGAACCGTTGCCACATAAACACTGGGTTTCAAAAGGATACTCTGACCCTAATTCTGTGAAAGAAGAACTTATAAAAGTAAGTTTGGTGCCATATGATTTCACTTATATGTGGAATCTAAAAAACAAAACAAATGAATAAACAAAGAGCCGAAACAGACCTGTAAATCCAGAGAATAGACTGATGGTTGCCAGAGGAGAAGTGGGGGGGGGGATGGGCAAAACGGGTAAAGGGAAGTGGGAGATACAGGCTTCCAGTTACACAATGAATAAGTCATGGGAATCAAAGGCACAGCATAGGGAATGTAGCCAGTGGTAATGTAATAGTGTTCTATGGTGACAGATGGCAGCTACACTTGTGGTGAGCATAGCATAACATATAGACTTGCAGAATCCCTATGACATACACCTGAAACTCATGTAACATTGTGTGCCAACTACACTTTAATTAAAAAAAAAAATGCAGACTTGATAAAAAAAAATAGTTTCAAAGGTTGGGAGAACAAACAGAAAGACCCCAGAGCCTTGGATTTCTATTTCAGCTATGCTACTTGACAAAATTGATCTTGGCTGAGTCTCTTAACCTTTCAATCTCAGATCCTTTCCCTTGAAAGCACTTCTTACTTATACCCATCTCAACTCTTTATTTAAAAATTCCAACAACTAATATATAATCATCTTAATTTTAGCCCAGAAGATAGACTGATATTGTCCGTATCACAACTTGGCATTCTACAGAATTTTGAGACTTCTTATGTATATACAGCACAAGAAACCCACAACATAATCCATCCATTGTGTCATGTGGCAAACATAAGTGTGTAGTAAATTTTCAAATAACACGATGGAGTACTTAGTGGATAAAGAAATATGGAAGAAAAAAGTATCACTTCTGAAAGCTGAGAGTGTTATGTTTATCCTAAGCTTTTACATACAGATAGAAGTAGATAGGGAAACATGACAAATGAGTCTAACTAGTATTACTTGTTTCTGAGACTGCTGTTGCTCAGGAAGAATTCCTAAAAGATGTAGCCTAATCTTAAATAGGGAAAAGAAATGACATATCCCAGGCCTGTGGGGCATTTGAAGAGTTGCAAGAAGGGCAAACTAGAGGGGACAGCACCCCGAATGAAGTGGCCATTTGTGGGCTGTGCAGTGATGCTGTTTCACAAAGAGCATGGGAATGGAAGTCAGAGCCAGCTGTGGGCACAGATCCTTCAGCAGCTGTGTGACCTGCTGTACTTCACGTAGTCTCTCTGGGCACTGGTTTCTCCTTTTTGTTGAAGGCAAGGGACACTGGATTAAGTATAATTTAAGATCTCTTTTAGGACTGGAAATGTATTCAAGTGCCATTCTCCAATGACCATTAGGGAGGTAATTAAGAGTTTTGAGTTGGGAAATAATAAGATGCAAACAGCATTTCAAGAATGTAAATGTTGTCTTCTTCTGCTGGGTGGATGAACAAGGAGAGCCTGGGACAAAGGGGCTATGACTCAGGGCTCTGCAATTCGTACAACCATATTTATCGTCTTAGCCATTGGTGAAGAGAAAATAAAAATGTTTGCTCTGAGGTCGCTTCCCATATCATTTTGAGAGAGCAAACACAAAAGTAACCCTGCTTCTTTCACATTTTTTTTTTTAATTTGCCATTTGGTTTTTAAATGAGGGTCTGGATTCCTTGGGAGAACGAAGCCCCACTAACACACAAAAAGTATTTAAGAGAATTTGTTTCTATAGATGTGAAATGAAGTTGAATGTATTTCATCAGATTGCCTCATAAAATGTAGCTACCCAAGCACTGCAAGTAAAAATATATGTTTATTTACGTTTAAAAGCTTATGACAAACATAACACTCTCAGCTCTCAGAAGTGATAATCCTGTATCTCTGTATCCACCAATCCCTTAGTGAAAATCTGAAGCTGACGAGGAAACTTCAAGAAGGGTCCAATCTAAGTAAATGGAACATTAAGGTCTGATGCAAAGACACTAATTTAATATCTTCTTGTCCTGAAAGTCTCTTTCTGACAATTCTATCAACTCTTTGTAAGTCTGACACTTTCAATTTTTCCCAGAACAGCTACTGCCTTGGTTCACATACAGAGTGGATTGGAAGACTACATCCTAGGACTTCAGACTCATCTTCTTCATCTAAGGCAGTCCCATCATGGGATTCCTTGATTCTTTGTTGCTTCAAACTATTTTTTTTCTTGCTGTAAGACTGACATAATAGCTCACCATGTGGGAGGACCACGAGACCACGGAATTTGAAACTGTTCTGTGGTATTTCTCGTGAAATAAATAGCCACCAAATTCTGCAGTAGTTTAATTCTTGGTTCTGTTTTTACACTCTTGTTACGTGATTTTGAAGTCCATGACACTAGGAAAACAGAAGTTATAAATGTAATATCAGGCTACTTTATAAATAAAAGCCCTTACCTGATTTCCCTTTCCACAGAGACATGGGGTAAGGAATCACTATGGCTGCAGGGATCGAAGTGTTTCTCTCAAGGCTGAACCCCTTTCTGTGTGCTTCTGTTCTGTGTGCTGCCAGACCTGCCTCCCTTCATGTTCAGGCTCAAGCACTTGTGATTCTGAGCCAATTGCAGGGAAGACCCAATCTCAACATCGGATATGGTTTGGATGAATCCTGCCATTCAAGATTTCATAGCCCATATTCTTGGAATGATTGCTGGAAACCATTTTTCTAATCCATGTGGTCCCTGCCTCAGTTTCTTGATTTGATGCTTCAGTGTTACATCAGAAATACAGACATGGACGATTTCATTGAGATGTGGCCTTTCTCTTCATCCTCCTCTCAGGTCAAGTGAGAATCCTCTCTCAATCCTCCCACTCAAGGCTGTAATTTTCCTCCTAAATTGTTGACTAGTAGGGACTCAGTGGAATATGTGCTCAGCTATCTGCTCACATCAACTGTCCTTCCCTACTGAACAGGTCAACTTTTCAGCAGTCCGAGTCAGGTCCAATTTTATATACTCTTATGAAATAAGAATTGGACCTGTTGACACGTGGGAGAGCTTTCTCCACTAGAATTTCTTCTCAGTCTCTCCTATTCTGCTACAGAGGTCCCAGCCAGTGGCCCCATAGGGATGACCATGTCCCTGTATAGTCACTAATAGGTTATTTTCTCTCTTCCTTTAAAATGTTTTTCTCATTTTCTAAGTCCCCCAAAATCAACCATTTGTGACTACAGAAACACTTTGTGGGTGTGGTTCAATAGCTACAAAGTTCTCCAGTGATCTTTTGAGAGAAAATAAGTAAAACTGCATGTCTGAATAGAGTAGGTATTGAAATAAATAATTTTGCATCCAATGTGGGTCTGTCAATACAGCCCAGTTGGTGAATAAAGAACTCCTTAGAGACATAGCAACTTTAATCCTTGATGCCATAAATTTGATCCCCAGATCCTTTTTTTTTTTTAATGATTTTTTATTATATTATGTTAGTCACCATACAGTACATCCCCGGTTTCCGATGCAAGGCTCGATGATTCATTAGTTGTGTATAACACCCAGTGCACCATGCAATACGTGCCCTCCTTACCACCCATCACCGGTCTATCCCATTCCCCCACCCCCCTCCCCTCTGAAGTCCTCAGTTTGTTTCTCATAGTCCATAGTCTCTCATGTTTCATTCCCCCTTCTGATTACCCCCCCTTTCTTTATCCCTTTCTTCCCCTACCGATCATCCTAGTTCTTATGTTCCATAGATGAGAGAAATCATATGATAGTTGTCTTTCTCTGCTTGACTTATTTCACTTAGCATTATCTCCTCCAGTGCCGTCCATGTTGCAGCAAATGTTGAGAACTCGTTCTTTTTGATAGCTGAGTAATATTCCATTGTATATATGGACAACAACTTCTTAATCCAGTCATCTGTTGAAGGGCATCTCGGCTCCTCAACGATTTAGCTATTGTGGACAATGCTGCTATAAACATTGGGGTGCATATGGCCTTTCTCTTCACTACATCTGTCTCTTTGGGGTAAATACCCAGTAGTGCAATGGCTGGGTCATAGGGTAGCTCAATTTTTAACTTTTTAAGGGACCTCCACACTGTTTTCCAGAGTGGCTGTACCAACTTGCATTCCCACCAACAATGTAGGAGGGATCCCCTTTCTCCACATCCTCTCCAGCAATTGTTGTTTCTTGCCTTGTCTATTTTTGCCATTCTAACTGGCGTAAGGTGGTATCTCAGTGTGGTTTTGATTTGAATTTCCTTGATGGCTAATGATTTTGAACATTTTTTCATGTGTCTGTTAGCCATTTGTATGTCTTCATTGGAAAAGTGTCTGTTCATATCTTCTGCCCATTTTTTGATTTGTTTATTTGTTTCTCGTGTATTGAGTTTGAGAAGTTCTTTGTAGATCTTGGATACCAGTCCTTTATCTGTAGTGTCATTTGCAAATATATTCTCCCATTCCGTGGGCTGCCTCTTAGTTTTTCTGACTGTTTCCTTGGCTGTGCAGAAACTTTTAATCTTGATGAAGTCCCATAAATTCATTTTATCTTTTGTTTCTTTTGCCTTTGGGGATGTGTCATGAAAAAGGTTGCTTTGGCCGATGTCGTAGAGGTTGCTGCCTATGTTCTCCTCTAGAATTTTGATGGATTCCTGTCTCACATCGAGGTCTTTCATCCATTTGGATTTTATTTTTGTGTATGGTGTGAGAGAGTGGTCACGTTTCATTCTCTTGCATGTAGCTGTCCAATTTTCCCAGCACCATTTATTGAAGAGACTGTCTTTTTCCCACCGGATGTTTTTTCCTGCTTTATCAAATATTAGTTGCCCAAAGAGCCGAGGGTCTATTTCTGGGTTCTCTATTCTGTTCCATTGGTCTATGTGTCTGTTTTTGTGCCAGTACCATGCTGTCTTTGTGATCACAGCTTTGTAGTACAGCTCGAAATCCGGCATCGATGCCCCCAGCTTTGTTTTTCCTTTTCAACAGTTCCTTGATGATTCGGGGCCTTTTCTGGTCCATACAAATTTAAGGATTATTTGTTCCAGTTCTTTTAAAAATGTCGTCGGTATTTTGATCGGGATAGCATTGAAAGTGTAGATTGCTCTGGGTAGCATGGACATTTTAACTATGTTAATTCTTCCGATCCATGAGCATGGAATATCTTTCCATCTTTTTATGTCTTCCTCAATGTCTTTCAAGAGTTCTTTATAGTTTCTAGATTATAGATCCTTTATGTCTCTGGTTAAGTTAATTCCAAGGTAACGTATGGTTTTGGTGCTATTGTAAATGGGATGGATTCCCTAATTTCTCTTTCTTCGGTCTCGTCATTCGTGTATAGAAATGGAACTGATATCTGATCATTGATTTTGTATCCCGCCACGTTACTGAATTGCTCTATAACTTCTAATAGTTTGGGAGTGGCTTCTTTTGGGTTTTCCATATAGAGTATCATGTCATCTGCAAAGAGAGACATTTTGACTTCTTTGCCGATTTGAATACCTTTGATCCCTTTTTGTCGTCTGATTGCTGTTGCAAGGACTTCTAGTACTATGTTGAATAATAGTGGCGAGAGTGGGCATCCTTGTCGAGTTCCTGATCTTAAGGGAAAGGCTTCCAGCTTTTCCCCATTGAGAATAATATTTGCAGTAGGCTTTTCATAGATGGCTTTTATGAGATTGAGAAATGTACCCTCTATTCCTACACTCTGAAGGGTTTTAATCAGGAAAGGATGCTGTATTTTGTCAAATGCTTTTTCGGCATCGATTGAGAGGATCATATGGTTCCTGAGTCTTTTCTTGTTGATATGATGTATCACGCTGATTGATTTGCGAATATTGAACCACGCTTGCATCCCAGGTATGAATCCCACTTGATCGTGATGGATAATCCTTTTAATGTACTGTTGGATTCTATTAGCAAGTATCTTGTTGAGGATTTTGGCGTCCATATTCATTAGGGAAATCGGTCTGTAATTCTCCTTTTTGAGGGGGTCTTTGCCTGGTTTGGGGATCAAGGTAATATTGGCCTCATAGAATGAGTTTGGTAGCTTTCCTTCTGTTTCTATTTTTTGAAATAGCTTTAGGAGAATAGGTATTATTTCTTCTTTGAATGTTTGGTAGAATTCCCCAGGAAAACCGTCCGGGCCTGGAGTTTTGTTATTTGGAAGGTTGTTTATCACTGACTCAATTTCTTCATAATTAATTGGCCTGTTTAAGGAATCAATTTCTTCCGGTTTCAATCTTGGTAGTTTATAGGTTTCCAGGAAGGATTCCATCTCTTCCAGATTGCTTAGTTTATTGGCATATAGCTGTTGATAAAAATTTCTAATAATCCTTCCAATTTCAATGGTGTTCGTCGTGACCTCTCCTTTTTCATTCATAATTTTAATAATCTGGGTCCTTTCTCTTTTCTTTTGGATAAGTCTTGCCAGTGGTCTGTCAATTTTATTGATTCTCTCAAAGAACCAGCTTCTAGTCCTGTTGATCTGCTCTACTGTACTTCTGGTTTCTGCTTGATTGATTTCAGCTCTAATTTTGGTCAACTGCTTCCTCGTGCGTGGATTAGGCCTGTCCCTCTGTTGCTGTTCCAGCTTCTTGAGGTGAGAATATAAAAACTGCATTTTAGATTTTTCTATTCTTTTGAGTGAGGCTTGGATGGCTATGTATTTCCCCCTTAGGACTGCCTTTGCAGTATCCCATAGGTTTTGGACTGTTGTATTTTCATTCTCATTGGTCTCCATAAATTGTTTAATTTGATTTTTGATTTCCTGGTTTATCGAGTCATTCCTGAGCAGGATGGTTCTTAGTCTCCAAGTGTTTGAGTTTCTTCCAAATTTTTCCTTGTGGTTGACTTCCAATTTCAGAGCGTTGTGATCTGAGAATATGCAGGGGATAATTTCAATCTTTTGGTATCGGTTGAGACCTGTTTTGTGTCCCAGAACATGGTCTATTCTTGAGAATGTTCCATGGGCATTAGAATAGAATGAGTATTCTTTGATTCTGGGGTGTAGTGTTCTCTATATATCTATGGGGTCCAACTCGTCGAGTATGGCATTCAAAGCCTTTGATTCTTTGCTTAGTTTTTGCCAGGGTGTTCTGTCTATTTCTGAGAGTGGAGTGTTGAGGTCCCCTACTATTAATGTATTTTTATTTATATGTCTCTTTATTCTGGTTAAGAGTTGCTTCTGTATCTTGCTGCTCCCCTGTTGGGGGCATATATATTTATAATTGTCATATCCACTTGTTGAATACTTCCTTTAAGAATAATATAGTGCCCTTCTGCATCTCTAACTATAGTCTGTAGTTTAAAATCCAATTTATCTGATATGAGAATTGCTACCCCAGCTTTCTTTTGAGGTCCATTTGCGTGAAAGATGGTACTCCATCCCCTTACTCTCAGTCTGAATGCATCTTTGGGTTCAAAATGAGTCTCTTGTAGACAGCAAATGGATGGGTCATTTCTTTTTATCCAATCTGCAACCCTGTGGTGTTGTAAGGGAGAATTTAAGCCATTAACATTAAGACTGAGTACTGAGAGATATGATTTTAATGATGCCATGTTGCCAGTAAAGTCTTTGTTTGTATTGGCTGTGACTTTCTGTTCTGTATCACTCTTGGGGCCTTTTTACTTTTATAGAACCCCCCGTAATATCTCCTGTAGGGCTGGTTTCATGGTTACAAAATTGGTTAGTGACTGTCGATTCTGAACTGTCTTTATTTCTCCATCAATTCTGAATGACAGCCTTGCTGGATAAAGGATCCTTGGCTGCATGTTTGTCTCTGAAAGAGTTTAAATATGCTCCCCCAACCCTTTCTCTCATTCCAGGTCTGTGTAGACAGGTCTGACGTAATTTTGATGCCTTTGCCTTGGTACGTGAGAAATTTCTTTGCCCTGGCCGCTTTCAATACTGTATCCTTGCATCTAATATTTGCGAATTGCACTATGACGTGACGTGGCGTAGGTTTGTCGTGGTTGAGCTTGGGAGGGGTCCTCTCTGCCTCTTGGACACGAATGCTTGTTTCCCTTGCTAGATTAGGGAAGTTTTCAGCTACAATTTGTTCAAATATCTCTTCTAGACCTCTGTTTTTCTCCACCCCCTCGGGGATGCCGATGATTCTAACATTGGATCGTTTCATTGAGTCAGTAATCTCCCGTAACCTACATTCGTGGGCGTGGATTTTTTTAAGACCATCTTCTATTTTCATTTTTTCCTCTATTAACCCATCCTCCAATTCACTAACCCGTTCCTCTGCTTCTGTGACCCTGGCCGTCAGAGCCTCTAGTTTTGCCTGCATTTGGCTCATAGAATTTTTAATTTCTGTCAGATTCGCTCTCATTTCTGTCCTTAGGGATTCTATATTCTCAGTAACCTTTTCGTTAATAGTTTTTTCAATTCTCCTCATCATTTTGACCATCATTACTCTGAATTCCATTTCTGATAATTTGGTTACATCCATATCCATTATTTCTGTGGCAAAGGCCACAGAATCACTGTCTTTTCTTTGCTGGGGGGGGCTTCTCCTTCTTGTCATTCTGATGAAGAGAGGTTGCGGGGTTTCCAGAGCCCAAATTATTGACTGGGTCCCAGGCCGTGCCCCTTGTTTTATAGGGATCTTAGGGATGTGGGCTTCTTCTTTAAAGATTTTATTTATTTATTTATGTGGCAGCCCACCAGCGAGAGAGGGAACAGAAGCAGGGGAGTGGGAGAGGAAGAAGCAGGCTCCCAGCGGAGGAGCCCGATGAGGGACTCCTTTCCGGAACGCCGGGATCACGCCCTAAGCCGAAGACAGGCGCTCAATGACTGCGCCACCCAGGCGCCCGGGTTGTGGGCTTCTTGATTTTTCAGCCTGCCTTCTGTGTTCTGGGGGAGGGGCCTGCCGCGCCAATACTCAGGCAGCCACGCTGATACTCAGGCAACCCTGTTTGGGTAGAGTCTCCGTGTCCCCTGCGAGGGGGGATGGGGATGGGCACACTGTGAGCCAGTATTTCCAGGCTTTTGTTCTCTGGCGGCTTTCCCTGGCGGTTTGCTGTGCCTCTTCTGAGAGTCAAATTTCAGCCTCTGTCACGGAAGAGAAGGATTGCGGCCCGTTCTCCACTGATGTTCTGGCCACTTTAACTCTGTTACTGTTGGTGCTGCTCAACCCTGCAGCGTCCGGGATGTGCGCCCCACACCCTGCGTCCCAGCCCTCACTTCCAGGGCGCTGTCCTTTGTGTCCTTTGTGTTTCTAACACCGCCAGATGCCAGCCGCCAGCCGCCCCCGCGCACTCCAGAGCTCCCGGTCTCAGTCTGGATCCAGTGAGCGCACCGGGATTCCGGTGTTCCGCGAGATGCCTGGTGGCGCGATCCCAGCTCATGGTCTCAGTCTGCTGTTTTGCGGGTGCCGTCCGCGAGCCCCGCCCGCTCTCCCGTGCAAGCGGCTACTGCTTCCGGCCCCAAGCGGCGGCTCCTCCCCTTCCGTTTATCTTCCGATATCTGTGCACAGTTTCATGGCTCCCCGCTTCGTACCTCAATACCCAGCGCTGGAGATGTTCATTTGTAGAGATCCAGGTGCGTCTTCCTGCGTCTCAGGCTGGTTCCGTGGTTGTTTAGGCTGGTCTGGTACCTATCCAGCTCGACTCGTGGGACCGGCTGAAAACGGTGTCTCCTACTCCTCCGCCATCTTAACTCCTCCTCTCTGATCCCCAGATCCTGATCTGAGACCTGAATCAAAATGCACTAACAGCAGACACCTGCATATTCACTTGCAAAAAAAAAAAAAAAAAAGTGAACTTGGACTCTTACCTTACACCATGTACAAAAATTAATACAAAATAGATCAGCAACCTATAAATAAGGGCCATAGTCATAAAACTCTTAAAGGAAAATATAAGTAAGTCTTCATGATCTTGAATTTAGCAATGAATTCTTACATATGATCCCCCCCAAAATAAATAAATTGGACTTCATCAAAATCTAATAATTCTGTACATCAAAGGATATTGTCAAGAAAGTGAAAATAGGATCTAAAGAATGAGAGAAAATATTTGCAAATTATATTCTTTAAAAGGGTTTCGTATCTATAATAAATAAATAACTCCTACGACAAAAAGACAACTCAACTAAAAAGTGAAGAAAGGGCTTGAACAGACATACCTCCAAAGAAGATATACAAATACCCAACAAGCATATGAGAAGATGCTCAACCTCACTGCTCGTTAGGGAAATACAAATAAAAACCACAATGCAATACCACTTCACACCTAGTGGGAAGGTTATAAAAATTGGGGAGGGGGGATAACAAATATTGGCAGAAATGTGGAGAAACTGGGAACCTTGTACACTGATGGTGGGAACATGAAATGGTGCAGGTGCTTTGGAAAAGTTTGGTACTTTTTCCTAAAGTTATATAAAGAATTACCATATAACCCAACAATTCCACTCCTAAGTATATCTATCCAACAAGAATTGAAGACAGGAATTGAAACAGATACCTGGGTGCCAATGTTTATTGCAGCGTTATTCAAGATGGCCAAAAGATGGCTCAAGTGTTCATTAGCAGATGAACGAATTAAAAAAAAAAAGTGGTATATCTATAATGGAATATTATTCAGACAGAAGAACTGGAACTCTGATACATGCTACAACTTGGATGAACTATGCTAAGTGAAACAAGCCAGAAAAAAATTCATTTATGTGAAATATCTAGAATAGACAAATTCATAGAACCAGAGAGTAGACTGAAGGCTACTAGAAGATGAAAAGAGTGGGAAATGGGGAGTTATGGTTTTAACGGGTAGAGTTTCTGTTTGAGATGGTGACAAAATTTTAGATAGTGGTGAGGGGCTTGTACAATATTGTGAATATATATAATTAATGCCACTGAATTGCATACTTTAAAATGATTAGAATGGCTTAACCTTGCTTTTTAATATTATACATATCAGATCACAATAAAATCAAGAAATTTAAAAATGCACTTTCAGCACAAACTCAGAGGTATCCAGCAGCATTTCACCCCAAATACTTAGAACCCAAGTATTACTGTAGTACTGAGCTGGGTGTGTGAGGACCTGGCAGAAGAGAAGAGGCTAAAAATGGTCTTGAGTTATTATTCAGCCCTGGTCTTCTGGAGTCCAGCTGGTACTTTGAATTCCTGTCTTCATTCAACCCCAAGAAAGTGGATTAAAGAATTAATACAGGAAAACTGGACTCGGTCTCTCTTGGTTCTAAACAACTTTATGTACTTTCTGTTTACTTCAGTATTTGAGGGGCTCAAAGGGGACAGCTGGAAAGTGTCAATATTCTGTTGAAACCTCAGCAGTGATGGTGGAAATTTAGTTTCCTCTACATTGTATTATGGCCTCCTAACAGTACGCCATCTTGGCACATAGCTAGAGGTCGAGGCTGAGATGCAGTATGAATGCTGAGTTAATTAATTATAATCAGTGATACTATGATGGATTCCATATGACACTGAGGTCTAGGGCAGAAACTTCGTTGTGTGCCGTTCTTCACAGCACTTATAGATTAGTCTTCAAACAATATAGCTTGTGTTTGTGCCACAGGATCCCCCTCCTGTGGTTCTGGACATTTCCAAAGGGGAAATTGTAGAGCGATAATGTAGCTAAAAAGACCCTGAACCAGTAGAGGCTCAGATATGATGGGTTCTTATTTTTCTGCACCCGCTCTTTATCCAGAAATCTCACCTCAAAGAAGGTAGAAAGTACATGTGAGGCTTTCCACCAGCTCCTCTAAATCCCAAAGGTGAAACCTTCCCCGTCAGAACAGGAGGCATTCAGAAGGAGTCACCCCTCTAGCTGCATCTTGGACATACATCCTACTCCCCGGTGTGCAGTTTGCATCGTCCAAGAGATCATATGTTCATGCCCAGAGTTGCTAGATAAAGGACAAGCAGACATGTTTGCATAATCTTCATTACCTTTACCATAGTTCAATATAATTTCCCCAAATGTTTCATTTATTTTATTTCAGAGACTGTGACAGTTAGAATCTTGAAGTATAAGCCTGCATCTGTAATCCATTTATGAACTCTCTCCAGTGCAATCGCAAAGCGAGGGGGGGAAAAATTTCGGGGGGGAGGAATTATTTGGAGTAAAAAAAAAAAGAAAGAAAGGAAGAAAAGAAAGAAAAAGGAAAAGAAAAAAAGCATTGAAAAACAAGCAGAGGGGAGTAAGAGCACATCTGTTTTCGTACGAAATCATGGAACCTGGCCCTTTTTCAGTGGGGTATTTTACTACCACATGGCTTTAATCCTACATCTGGGCCTGTTGTTTTATGAAATATTTCCCACAGATGATGTCAATTATAATTTTTGTCCCGGTCGTCAATTTACGGACTCTTGGAATAAGACAAAATGAAACAACCAGAAAAAGAACAACTTATGTGGTCTCCTCTCTGACAAAATTATAGCTGTGTGATACACATCTAAAATCAATAATTCTGCTAATGATTAGCAGAACACATTGCTTGGTTTATGAGCAGAGATGAGGCCCACACTGTGCACATGTTTGGCACTGGATTGCATTTTTTGTTTGCTGTGTATTTATCAGCAGATGTTCAGCCGTTTATTTAATGCTTCTTCTATGAGCCAGTAGTAGGCCCGTGTCTGTGCGACATTTATAAGTCATCTGCCAGCAATACAGGTGGAATGCTTTCATGGAGCCTTTTTTAGTTCCTTCGGCAGTGATGATCTATCAGAGAAATCAAGGATAATTCTTTATGGAGTTATATGGCTATTAAGATGTGGAGCTCTGATCTTGTGTGTAAAGCTGAAGAAATTTGGATTCCAGCATATGGAATCAGACTCGCTTTTCAGAATCACTTTGAAAGAGTCATTTGGGGCGTTCAACTTTAGCAGCTGGTCTGAGGGCGAAAGGTTTTGCAGAGAAACAAAGAAACGCCGTTAGTCTTGGGTAGACCCATAGTTTTGACAGAAATGGTTTCTTTCCTTACTTGCAGGGACTCTTTCGATGCAAAAAGATAAACCAGGTCCTTTAAAAATTATCTCATGACTACTAGATTTTATAATGAATAAAAAGCCAGATAATTTGAGTGCTTTAACACTCCTGGGGGGATGAAATTGAGTGGAGGAGATTCTGTCTCTTTGGGGAGTAGCCAGTGCTCTGGCTATTGAAAGTTTTAAAATAAGAGGGAAAAAAAAGGAAAGAAGAAACAGTTCCAGAATATTCTAAATCCTCATGATTTCTTTAGTTGTGTGTGTGTGCTGCATTTTGATAATAATAATTTTAGAAATCCAATGTTTCTTTTTTTAAAAGATTTTATTTATTTGACAGAGAGAGACAGAGCACAAGCAGGGGGAGTGGCAGGCAGGAGGAGAGGGAGAAGCGGACTCCCCCACTGAGCAGGGAGCCTGATGTGTGGCTGGATCCCAGGACCCTGGGATCATGACCTGAGCCAAAGGCAGATGCTTAACCGACTCAGCCACCCAGGCTCCCCATAGAAATCCAATGTTTCATTTTAAAGTCCAAATATTGAGCATTGAATAGCATTTAACATTGATAAATGTGTTTAAAGACATAAATGATTTCATTTCTTAGCATGATACCTGCAGTTCCTCATAAATTTTTCTATTGGCTAGGTTCTTCTTATGACCCCTGCTCCTCCATTTTCTCTCATAGGATTCCCCACTTTATCCACAACTCTCCTAGGTCTGGAGTTCTAGAAGTGGAGGATGCTAAGACTGAGATTCAGGTGCCTCTGATTCATTAGAGAAGCATCCCCAGGGCAAAGGGAGTGAAGGAAGCAGGACGGGTCAGGGAAGGGAAATGAGCAACGAATCTAACGAGGAGTCTGGCTTCAGCCTGATCCCACAGGGAGCTCTGGACTGTCAACTGCACTTCAGCGTTGGCCCCACTTGAGGCAAGGGGGCAGGAAAGTCATGCGTACACTCCCTCCCGCAGAGCAGCTCCTGCTCAGCTCGGGGCACTCCTCTGGGGAAGAGGCGAGCTACATGCCTTCACAGCGGATTTGGACAACCTCTAGAAGAACCGTACAGGCCCTCTGAAGGGGATCTGCATGGGCCACCAAGAGTGTCCAGTGACTCACTGTATTTTATATGAGAGAAAAGATAGTCCAAAAATAAATCTATTGAAAGGAACGTTGCCCTAGATGCCTAAGCCCAGAGACATTTGTTTAAATTGTGCAGATACATTTGGCAATAGAGCGTGAAATTCCCAGTTTCTCCTCCTGTCTTCTTTCCAGGTCTTTCCGCAGTACTGACAACTGTGGGATGGCCTCACCTGGTGGCAGACCCAGGAGACCTGGAGGTGTTTACGGAGATGAGTATCATGGCCCACAAACAAATATGTCTTCCCACTGTTATTGAACATTGAGTTGTTCGGGCTTGTAGCATGTGTTCTCTGAAACTGTGAAGGATCCCTCTCCTAGGGCCCGGTTAGGGTGTGCCACGTGTCAGAGAAGGAGGGGGTGAATGAGAGCCCCACATAATCCTTCGCAAAGACAGCACCAAGCACAGCTCACTCAGAATTATCTGCTTGAGACGATTTCAAGGGAAGTCTGAGATGGACCCTTCTTTACAAATTGTCTTGTCCATAGTGCTAGAATTTTCAACACTCCAGACTTCCTTCTATGATTTAAGGCTTGGTTGCCTCAACAGTACTCTTTTAAAATAGCAATGTCCTAGGCAGAATTATAGCTGTGCACCAAAGTGGGCAGAGCTAAAGAAACACTAAAGGATTCCAGAATTTGGGCACTATCCTCAATTCCTGAAATGGGAGAAATTTCCCTATTTCTCTACATGTTGATTTTATTATTTAAACTTGGAAACTGGGCTTATAACACTCAAAAACTTCGCTTATTATAGCTAGTCTTATATAGTGATTGTGAGAATAAAATCTCCCTCACTTATTTTACACTACCCATTTTTTTAAAAATGTACTTTTTCTCCCCTCTGACCACTCTCTCACATATTCCTTCATTTAACATTTTTATTTATCATTTATTCTTTCAGTAGACGTTTGACAAGCACTGCATTAAGTGCTGTGAATGAATAGCTCAGTCAAGTGTGAGAAACAGCTTTCAAGCGGATCATCACAACATAATGTAAAAATCTACAACAGAACTTGGTATAGAATCCTGGAGAAGAATCATGGGGAGCACTGCTAAGACAGCACTCACATTTGAACAGGGTGTAGAAATGAGTAGGATTTGCCAGGAAAAAAAGGGAAAGGCAGAAGCAGCAATGTACAAAGGCTCAGAAACGTACAACTGATAGATAGAACTGGAGACAGTGAGGAGGAGGCAGGGAACGGATTAGGAAAAATCATAAGGCTCTTTTCAAGAGGCAAAGGCATGCAGATTTTCTTCTGCAGGAAATGGGAAACAACAAAGGCCTGTAAGTTGATTTGTTTTAAAGACAATGACTCTGATGTTCTTTCTAGAGTCAGCAGGGGTCAGCAAACTTGAAAAACAGCTTTATTGAACACCACCACACCCATTTGTTTATAGGTTGTTGTGCCTGTTTTCATAATACAACCACAGAATTGAGTACTCATGGCAAGAACGTATGGTTCACAAAGCTGAACATACTTACTGTTTGGCCCTTTACAGAAAAAAAGTTGGTGGACCCCTGCATTAGAGGAAGGAGAGCCCTGGCTGCTTAGGGGAGATGCCAATTTGGGAACTACTTCTGTGATGGAATTTAAAATCCCTGTTGACTGACTGGATGTAAGAGAGGAAGGGACACTAAGTGCGACTTCCAGACTTGGATTTGCACAATGACTTGGATAGTTGGTGGTGATGGTGAATGCAGACAAAAGAAAACATAGATGAGAAGCAAGGAAGAAACAGATAATACTTTTGGACATGTTGGAAGTGAAGTGCCAAATCAAGACCCCAAGGCTGATTTCAAGTTGGCACTTGGAGAAATGAATAAGGAAAGACAGACCTTTTGCTTCTCTTGAGTTTCCTTTCTTATGTGAGTGCTCTCTGCCTGAGCCGTTGCTCTCCATTATTCTACAGGATTCGATACAAGACTTGATTGTAGCTTTGCTATACCAAGTCATGATTATCTACTTGGAAGCAATTTCTCAAGCTGGACTATGAGCTAGTTACTGCATCTAACACAGTGTTTGTCAAATGTCTACAGAAAGGATAGTCTCCCGTCTCCCACCTGTGATCTCACCGGATAGCCTCATCCACGTTCTCACCTTTAATTACAATGACAACATCAGCAATTCACAGATACATATCTCCAGCCGGACTGCATCTCTCTGACATCTGTCATTTTTTTAAATGCTCTAAGCCTTTTGAACACCTCCTCTCTTTGCACTGTAATTGTTCTTCCTTTTGTCAATCCTGCCTTCCTAAGGTAGGTAGAATTCCCAACCAACATTTCCGGTGTCCTTGTGGTACTGGTTTATAGGGTATGTGGTTGGCTCCCACCAAGCACATCCTTCCTCGAGGTATTTGAAGGCGCACGGGAATGTTGTAAGGTTGTGCAGTTCCCCTGCTGCACAGAGGTACGGACCAGCTATACCAGAGGTTCTGACGTCGGGGTTCCGGCTGGATGGCTATTAAGTAATCAGTGGTGAAAGACATGGGATTTTTCTATGAAATTTCCCCTCACTGGATCTCTCTTGACTGTGTGGCATTCAGGTTTGGCTCTCTGCCTTCCAGAAATTCTGGTAATGGACTAAAGCCCGTTTCATAACTGCCTTCTTTTTAAGCTACTAAAGTGGTTTCTGTTACCTAGAATTGAATTTTCATTGAGATAAGCTCCAGATTTCTTCTCCAGCCTTTTTTTATAACACAGTTTATGTCACTCTTCGTGCTCCAGGTACAGCCAACTTTTTATGGTTCCTCCAACTTCCCATTCTGATTACGACAGGGACTTCGTGCCTGCTTTTCCTTCTGTCTGGGATGCTTTATTCTCACCTCCCACTCCGAGCCCAATGTATTGTTTAGTTTCTGCCATTGTTATTTTCCTCACCTCAGTCACTACTTGTTCTAAGACTTGTCTGATCTCCCTGACTACATCAAACTCCCCCGTGAGTATCTTTCACATACTGATGTTCCATATCTCAACTGTAATTTACATTTACTCACATGGCTGTTGGATTAACGTCTTTCCGTCTTCTACGCTGTAAGCTCCATGGAAGCAATGCTCACTAATTTATACCCAGAATTTAAAACAATACCTGGCACATATTATAAGTATTGGTTGTTTTGATAATTGGTAAAGATTTTTAAGCAGTTCAAACAATTGTCACTGCTCCAAGTTTCTATTACTTTATTCTTTGGAAAGCATTTAAGAATCCCTTATTCTTATTTTATAAATACAAACTTAGTAAATCTACTGTTCAAATTTCAGTAGTTTAGAAGCTTTAATATTTTTAGGTATCCCAGAAACACATGTATTTATCCCATCTCTGATCAAGATTATCAGGCTACAGGATTTGAAATCACAGGGACTCAAGTAAGGTTTAAAAGTAGATGTCATCCTCCTCCAAGATCACGCTTCAGAAAGATATATCTATATCTTGAGGTGGTATGCGGGATGAATTAAGAAGAGGAAACCATAGCAACCCACTATGGCCTGAAGGAGGGGAAGGATGCAAGTTAAAAAAAAAAAAAAGACAATGATTGAAGTCTAGGCCACTGGAGAATGGGAATGTTATTACCAGAATTGGAGAACAAACATAAGCATGAGGATAACATCTGTGTTTCACTTTTTAGGCTGTACTTGCTGCTTCTGTTTTTTATTTTTCAGAAGTAGAGAATGATAATCAGAGAAGTTATCATTTGTCCAAGGGTGCAGAACAAAAATGGGCAGAGCCAGGATGCAAACCCAGTGCTCTAATCCTATATTCTGTGTCCTTTCCACCATCCTATGCACCTTGGAGGAGGAAAATGGTTTAGAGGGAAGAAGTGGTACTGATTTGGATGCAAATATAAGGGGTTTTGTTTTAGGCATGATGAGTTTGAAGCAGGAAAAATTAATATAAAAACCACCAGCAGTGTCTCTAAAATATTTATGACATGTTTCATTTATAAAATATATTTGGGTTCATGTGGGTTGAATCAATCTCTAAAGAAAAGCTATTTTAATACAAATAATCACCCTCCAATTTATCTGCTTGGGGATCTCCACTGACTAACCCTGAAGACATCTGCTTTTGGATTATATTATAGGCCTACTCTTGCACCCCTTAAAGTAAAAATTAATTAAGCACAATCCTGTTTTATTTCAGAGTCCCATCTCGTATACTAAATTAATTTCCAAGAATATCCTCAACATACTAGGACTTGTGTACATCTTATGTCTTGAGTTCTGATACTAATATGTTGGTCTGGAAGAGTCTATGCAGATGGAAGAGGCTTTGTTTATTCTCCAAGAGTCAACACGAGATCTAGTTTACCTTTCACTTTTCTACAAAGTATAATGAAAAGTGTCCAAATAAGCGATCCAGGGTTGAAGCAGGACAGATGTTCAAGTCAATGAGATTTAGATCTAAGTGGCAAAAAAAGGACTTTTCCATCAACTTTAGAAGTGTCACAAGAGATCAGATGGTGTGCCGTTTGTATTTCACCGAAATCAGTAAAATTTCAGCCCAGAGCATGTAATTATACTTAAGAAATATAGTGATGCGCTTGGTGGTAGAAAAGATGACCCTGAACACTGTTCTATAAAAAGTAATAAGAATTATTGTTATAAATTTTATTTAATTAATCTTTAGGGTCACCAATAATATCTTTCAGAGCCAGATGTAACATGTAGAATTAGAGAAGTCTGGGATGCTTGCATCTATTACGGGGGAAATAAGGCAGAGCAAAGTGTATAAGGGGCTTGCACACATCCTCTGATTAAGGGAGGGCCAATTTGGGATTTGTCATTTGTCTTGAACTATTTACCAAATGCCTAGGAGTTGGCAAACCCCAAGCCTAGTTTCGTTGAGTGTTTTTCTCTCAGTTTTTAAACCCAAGTGATTCCTTGGGAAATTTAATCCATATGTTTCCGAATCGTTTACACTTAACTCATCAAAATGTTTTGTAAGGGCTATTTGATGTCCAAATGTCTTTTAAAGCCCCCCCTTTTTAATTTAGAAACAGGAAATTGTTCTTTGTTTTTTTGTTTTGTTTTGTTTCTTTTGTAAGAGTAAACAACCTAGGAACACAGAAAGACTGAGACCAACCTCACAATTTTTAACAGTTGGGTTTAAGCATATCCTGTTCACACAGAGTCGTACATTCTTAAAGCTATAATTTTAGCCTAGCTTATTGATTTAGGGTGCTAGACCCAGGACTCCTCTTAGTTGACTAATACCAAATAAGTGTTCAATGATCATTGATTTTTCTAGGGAAATATAAAAAATAAGGCTGTCTTCAGAAGACATAGAAAATATTGATACATTAATAGCCATATAAGAAATTAAAATACAGTCGATTATTTCCTAATAAAAGCATAATGCCGCATTGGTTTTATAGAAGAGTTCTATTAAACTCTAAACAATAACTGAGCAAACTATGTACAAGCAATTTACAGAAGAACTATAAATAGCTAATATGCTTATGAAAAATTATTCAACTGCACTAATATTCAGTAATTTTTGGTCATTGGGGAAATAGGAAGTATTAGATAATGGTGGAATGACTAGAAGTCAGTAAAGTTTTTATCAAAGGGAATTTGACATTATTAAATTAAAAAATAGGGGTGCCTGGGTGGCTCAGTTGGTTAAGTGTCTGCCTTCTGCTCAGGTCATAATCTTAAGGTCCTGGGACCGAGACCCCCACTGCCTAGGGCTCCCTGCTCAGCAGGGAGTCTGTTTGTTCCCTTCCCTCTCACTCTGCCCCTCTCCTGCTTGCTCTGTTGCATGTTCTCTCTCAAACAAATAAAATCTTTTTAAAAAATAAATTAGTTAAAAAATAATGTGCAAGCTCCTTGACCCATCCATTTCTCTCTGGTGGTCCAACCTAGAAATACGAAAAAAGGTTTTTAAAAATATGCAATGCAGCATTGTTTAACACAGTGCAATGATGTATTTTTGTTATATACTCGTCATAAAGACAGTGGAAGCAAAATTATTTAAGAGATCAAACCAGTAAGGGTCTAAAAAATGAGGAAGGCAGAGAATTCTGGAAGGAATTTGCCACAGAAATGCTGACTATCAGCCGAGATTTTTATCATGTTTGTAGTGAAAATAATTCTCTCCATATAAAAGCTTGAAATTGTACTAACATCAGAAGAAGGAATGCCACTCCCTACAGAGGTCCTGGTGGGGTCACTCGGCACATTATAATTCCAACCCGGGGTCCCCGGATTCCAAATAGGGGTCCTAAATGACCTGGTGATGGAGTGGTTCTTGTCTTCTAGATAGTGGCTCGCACATTAGCAAAATGTCTTTTTTTCTCCCCTAAACCTCATGCAGGCGCATCCCGGAACAACGAGTAATGAAAATTACTGTAGTCTCTGTTGGATCTTCTAGGAGAGGCACCACTTCTTAACAGTATCTGGGGATTTGGAAGCTTGCCGTTTCAGCATCAGCCACCTGCAAATGTACTGGCAATGCTTTGGATCAAGGACTACTGAAGCTTCACTAATATCTTCCTACCACCAAGATTTAAATATGGTTGAAAATCAGTCCATTTATAAATCCTCTTCTGGGAACAGGAACCTGGGTGATGAAAAAGAATAAGCATCTTACCACCTAACAAACCACCTGTAGTTTAAATCTTACCCACTGCACTGGATAAACTGGCAGATATCCTGGGATGCTGAGGAAAGGTCAATTTCTTTAAAATAAAATAGCTCCTTTGAGTTTTGTCAAGGAGGGCTGCCAGTCTGTCAGCGTGGAATCATTACAAGTCAAGAGCAGGAGCGTGAAGTACAAAGTGGAGGTAAGTGTTTCAGGTGATTTTTATAAACTAAAAGAATTGTCCTTAGAGGGAGTCCCCGTTGCTAATTGTGGTCCAGCCACACTGGCCTGGACCAAGGCAGGTTGGATCTCACTTAGAGCTGCAGGCAGTAGAGTGATGGTTAAGAGCACTGAAGCAGAACCAGGCTGCTGGGTTTCAATGTCAGCTCAACCACTCACACGCTGTGCCATTCCACCCACCCCCCACCCCTGTTGTTTTCTTAGAGTCCACATCTACTGGGCTACTCTTCGTTTCCTCATTTGAAAAGAGGGGACCCCGATGTTAAGCGTAAGGGCAGTACCGCCTCCACGCAGACATGGCGAGGGCTACGGGAGCTAGCACACAGCACTTAGTGCGTGGCATGTTGTGCGGATCTCAGAAAGATCCTTCCCACTGTCAGCAAAGCCTGGCCCTGAGGCTGTTGCGTCTGACTCTCCATTACATCATTTGTATCCTTCCTTCCTTCCTTCATTTAGAGCGAGCAGGGGGTAGGAGCAGAGGGAGAGGGACAAGTATGAGATCATGACCTGAGCCGAAACTAAGAGTCAGATACTCAACCGACTGAGCCAGCCAGGCTCCCCATCATTCATATCTCGCTCAAATGTCCTCATAGAGCCCTGTCATCGTAAGCCCCTTTTCCAAATAACCCCACAAATCCTCTGAAACTCCTATTCTCTGGCCCAGCTTTTTTATTGTTATTATTGAAGCATCACCGACATAACACATTATATTAGTTTAAAGTGTACAATACGACTCAATAATTGTAAATATTGCACAATGATCACCACAGTAAGTGTAGTTAACATCTGTCACCATATATAGTTATAATTTTTTTTCTTGGATGAGAACTTTGAAGATCTGCTCTCAGCAACTTTTAAATATGCATAAATGCAGGGCTATTAACTATAGTTGCCATGCTGTACACTGTATCCCCAGGACTTTTATATCTGGGATCCTGTACCTTTTGTCTTTTTCCACCCATTTCACCACCCCTCACCCCCATCCCCTACCTCTGGCAACTACCCATCTGTTCTCTGTATCCATGAGCATGTTTTGTAGTTGTTTTTTTAGATTCACATATAAGTGAGATCATATCGTATTTGTTTTTCTTTGTCTGATTTATTTTACTCAGCATCGTGCCCTTGAGATCCATCATCCACATTGTCACAAATGGCAAGATTTCATTCTTTTTTATGGTTAGATAATATTTATCTTTTTTATGGCTGAATAATATACATATATATATACCTTATTATCTTGGCTATTGTAAATAGTGCTGCAATGAACATGGGAGTGCAGATATTTTTTCAATTAGTGTTTTCATTTTCTTCAATAAATACACAGAAGTAGAAGTGCTGAATCATATTGTATTTCTATTTTTATTTTCTTGAGGAACTTCCATACTCTTTTCCATAGTGGCTGTACCAGTTTACATTCCTACCAACTGTGCATGAGGGTTCCCTTTTCTCCACATCATTGCCAGCACTTGCTATTTCTTCTCTTTTAGAGAAGAGCCACTCTAACAGGTGTGAGGTGATGCTTCATTGTGGTTTTGATTTACTTTCACTGATGATTAGAAATGTTGAGCACCTTTTCACATACCTGTTGATCCCAGCCCAGCTTTTATAGCTTCATAACAATTATCATTATCAGAAATTATACTGAGCGTGGGTTTATTATCTGTCTCCCACTCCCCCCCAAAATAAACTCTTGAAGATGGAATATTTGTTTTTGTATTCCTAGCATCTAGAACTGTACCTGGCACCCAACAGATGTTTAATAAAGTGTTCCTTAGTAATGAACAAATGAAAAGAATGGTAGATTCTTACTACAAAATACTGGTCAACAGTTAAAAGGAATGAAGTAGATTTATATGTTCTGATATAAAAATGTCTCCAAGGCATATTTTAAGTATAAAAAAGCAAGTTTCATAAAAGTGTGTGTGTGTGTGTGTATATATATACACACACATATATAATATATATATTAAAATATTTTAAGTATTAAGATTGTACCAATGTGGTGTCACTGGGTATAAAGCACCAGTAGAAGGATATAATTTAGTGTGCATGCCAGACACCTTAACTGTACTGCTAAAATTGTAACTGTTTCATCTTACAAAAGAATTCTTTTATTTAAATCTGCTATTTAAATCACAACAATGTAGTGTTTATTGTAATTTGCATTCCACCCAACCCTCACTTTTATAGGTGTTTCCATCAGTGTCAATTCCCTCAAGAAGGTGATATTTACATGTGTTACCATTCCTTCCACATTCTTCCATATTTCTCTCCAACAAAATGATCTTCCAGGTGGCTTGGCTGTCTATTTTCTCCTTTTACTTCTATATGGCAAAACGTTAGCTATCTATATGCTAATAACAGCCCTCCTTAAAGTCACTTATTGATTTAGAAAATTTGACTAGCAGTTGTTCACTTATTTATTTGCTGCTGAGAACATGTTATATACCAAACAATTAATTTCTTGCCCTCAGAGATGCCCAGGCTCTTCACAACTGACTTTTTACCAAAGATTTCTAGCTGGTCAGAATTTACCATAACAATAAATATTTTAGATGATTCTTTACATGCTCAATCAGAGGTAAATAAGGAAGGTACCAGGTTTTGTGGAGGATGACAAAACGAAACACGAATAAGTTGTGACTTGTCCATAGCTGCACAGCTATTTAGACAAAGACCTGGAATGTGAATTCTAGTCTTCAAGGAAAATTAACTTAATTGACCGTGTAAAATAAGGTGGCTAGTCAGATTTATTTTAAATATCTTGTATCAGTTATCTATTCCCTTAGTATGGAGGAATAAATTACCACCCAAGGTCTCAGTGGTATGTAGTGTCCACACACAGGAAGAGAGCTAAGCAGTATCACTGATCTTGGCTGGAGGCACTCGTGTCTGGGGATCACTGGCTATCAGCTAGTCTAGGCTGGTTTTGGCTGAGGGGACTGAGATGACGCAGGTCTGCCCCTCATGTCTCTCATCCCTGAGCAGACTAGCCTGGACATGTTCTCGGGGTGATGACAGAGGCAAAAGAGAGAGAGAGAAAGCAATCCTGGTTTTACAAGTGCTTTTCCAGACTCTGCTTGTATCATCCTTGTTAACATCTCGGTGGTCAAATCAAGTCACATGGCTGCCACCAGATTCGAGTTGGGAGGGCTCTAAAAGGTTACATGACAAAAACATGATTCTAAGGAGGGGAGAAGACTTGGTCATTTTTGCTGTCTAAGATCTCTTCAAGTACTGGGATGCTATGATTGGACTAATATTTAATTGAATAATTTTGCTTTCTACTTTTAATTTGCACTGTGCATTGTACAAACACACACACACACACACACACACACAACCTCCAAGAAACTGGGCCAAGACATAGTTGTGTAAAATGGAAATGAAAAAAAACAGAACAGTCCTCCATTTTTTCCCAAACACTATTCTCAACCCTTGCGTTTTTGTAGCTTAACTGTAATGCGCTCTTATCAAATTATGAACATGAACCTGTTTTTCCCCTAGGAAGTCCACTGTTTTGTATGGTTTTGATTGATGCTGTTGTCCAATAAGCAGGGTGCTTCTCAGTGATCCACATGATGTGGACCATCTGGCAGCTGAATTTCCAACTGTTCCTGAGCGTTGTACTGCCTTAATTACCTCACTACTCATTCTTATTAATATGTTGGAAAGAGAAGGAATAAAAAGGGCATGAAGCTCAGGAGACATAAAAACTAGGTTTAACACAAGGTAAAAACCAATGGGGAGTTGAATGATGTAAAATAGCCTTTATTTCTTTATTTTTTAAGTCCTACTGATTTTGCCAGTAAAGAATGTGGAAGCATACACGTGCATACACCCACAAACGCACTAAAAAAATACCATAGCAAGCTTCCCATTGTGTCCACCTTACCAACCAGGTAACCGGCTACACAATTAGTAGCCTCGATCTCATTAGATATGTGTGGGGCTAATGATACAGCTTCATTCACTACTTGGAAAGTCCTTCCCCCTCCTCCGTTTGGTCAACTCCTTTATGATCCATATCAACTGTCTCATCTCCCACTTCACAGAGCGTATTCTGTTAGTTAATAGCTCTGCCTCCTTTAAGTAAATTTGAAACGAGCTGCAAACTATATCAATCACTTGGAATTTCACAGTGCATTACCAAAGTAAAGATTCTGAAAAGTCCTGCAATAGAAAATCTGATGTAGCTTTCTTTAATTTAGTTTCATAACTTTTTTAAATCTATTTGACATGCATAGATTTTTCGAGGAGCAACTATTGCAATGTTATCAGAAAGTATTTTTCCATGTAATACAGTGTGGAAAATGCTAAAAATCTAGTTTTTATCCTTTTTCACAAAAATGTTTAGGGAGGAGCGCTTGGGTGGCTCATTCGGTTAAGTGTCAGACTCTTGGTTTCGGCTCAGGTCGTGATCTCTGGCCGTGGGATCAAGCACCATGTCAGGCTCCATGCTCAGTGCAGAGTCTGCTTGTCCCTCTCCCTCTCCTCCCCCCTACCCCAATAAATGAATAAATAAAATCTTCAAAAAAATGTCCAGGGAGATAGGATTTTTAAGGCATATTTTTCACTTAGAACTTCTATGTGCTATAGACCTTCTCCTGCTGTAAAATTAGTGGAAAAAGTTAAAATTCTATATGTTAGGCAAGATCTTATCAGGGAGCAAAGTGCCCTGTGGCCAAGTTTATATATGAGTCCCAAGAACTAAGAATGGCGTCGTCTGCTAGGATACTGAGTCTGTATGCCATTAAATTCCTTTAATGTACTTGGATTGTTAGGAAATGTTTAGGTATAGCTTAAAATTATACAATAGGCATTCTTCAATTAGGCACAACTATATAGAGAACCATGAATATCTTTTAGTTTACTTTCACTCTGGTGGTTAAAAAATAATAGCTTCATATAATTTGGCATGTCTTCTTTTGAGAGGTGGAGTTTATGTCCCCTTCCATTTAATCTGGGTGAGTCTGTGGCTCACTAGGAACAAAGTGAGCTGTAAGTGACTCTGTATGACTTGAGAGACTTGATCAAAAAGGTGATCCACCTTAAGCCTACTTAGCTGGGATACTCTCCTTTGGAGTCCTGGGTTGCCATATTGGAAGTCTGACTACCTGAACTCATCACGCTCCGAGGGAGCCCAGACCACATGGAGAGGTTATGTGATTTGTTCCAACTGACATCCCGGATAACAGGTGGCATCTACTGCCAGATATGTGAATGAAATTGCCTCCAGAAGATTCCTGCCCCAGTTCTTGAATCATTTCAAGTAATCTTGTGTTCCTAGCTGAGGTCTCTGATATTACGGAGCAGAGAAAAGTCATCCCCTCCGTGCTGTCTGAATTCCTAACCCACAGAATCCATGAGCATAGTAAAATGATTATTTCATGTCACTAAGTGATGGTGTGCTTTATTATCTAGGATGGTAACTAGAGGAATGGCCACATAAATTAAGGTTTTTGACACTTTTGCCAATATTAATAATCGATGTCTTATTGGATACCTACCATAAGCCAAATATTTTGCTATGTACTTTACTTACTCATCTAACTATAACATAATTCCTGGGAATTAAGTTCTATTATTTCCTTGCTACTGATGAACATATTAAGGTTAAGGAGAAGTGAAGTAGCTTATCCACTGTTCCTACTTGCAACTTAAACTGCATCGCCAGATGAGACCAACTGACAAGCTATGAAGAGGAACTGGGGTGGAACCAGGAATGGCATCAGGGTGCGTTCAGTCCTATGAACTTCATATGCTTTTCAGTTCTTCAAGAATTGAGGATCCAAATACAGCACTGAAGTAAGAGAAATATCACCACTAGAGTTCTTATCCCCCATGTTTGGCTAAAATCTTTCTTGCATCCTCTTTTTGCTAGATTTGTTCTTCTTCTAATAATCAGATCCTTCGATTGTAATTTAATTCCAAGAAATGCCATGGCATGCCATAGTACATGGAAGATTCCCTGTAACATTAGCTTTCCTTCTGCGGTATCTATGTCGTGGCTAACTCATCCATAGTTTGCGTGAATTCTAAAATGGATTTCTACTCTCTGGTGTCCTGGTGAAATTATAGAGATACTACTGTTTTGTTATTACTACTGAGATGATAACCATGATTAAATAATGCAGTAGATAATTTGGTGTCCTGCTCAAATTCTCTTGCATTTCTTTGACCAGTTCTATAAACCTATCTCCCAGCTTTTGCTGCTTGATCTTCAGTTGACTGCCCATGGGCAATGGAATTGCCTCACTGGATTGGAAAGCAGAAGTACTTGAGATGTTGTTTACTCTCCAGAGTTCCCCAGGGTCTTAGGCTGTGTGTGAAATACCAAGCAGTTGTTTGGGTTCTTCCCTTTCCCTGTGCTTTTCCCCTCAATCCCTTCCTGGTTTCTCCTGGGAGCTCTTCGTTAAATAAATCACTTGTCTCAGGGACTGTTTCTGGGAGAATGTGGACTATGACACAGGATCATCATGAAAGCCCAAACCATTGAAGAAACATGTTAAATGAGTCTGACAAGGGGCTCTGTCCCTGGCACCCGACATGTACATGTGTTCACACTGCACATTGGTTCATCTTCAGCATTTTGGTGCAATTACTGAGTGGGTATTAGACATAACCACCCAGGAAATGGCTGATAAATGTCTAAGAAATTTAAAGTCTATCTGGTATATAACATATTTCTCCAACTGAACATGTATCTCATAATTATACAAAATGATCTACTTACCATGTATTCTAGTTTGGGTGATCTTAGAATTATGATTTTGGTCATTAGTGTTTTTTCATCTTCCTCTCTTTCAACCTGTGTGTACTGCCTTGCAAGGCCTTAATATCTTAATATCCAAAACTAAGTATAAAATATGGGAAAGGGGGAACCTGGTTTTTAATATACCTTCAAATGAAAACAGTGATGAGGAGAACCAAGCACTTAATTAATGGGACCTCCCAGCCCATTCTCAGAAATTTCACAGGACAATCAACCTAAAGAACACTGCACCCAGAATCAGGATGTGCCACTGCACGTACTCTACTTCAGAGGTCATCGGGACACTTGGAGAAGCTGCTCGGGACAACTGGCACCTCAAGCATGAGTGTGGTCATCAAATAAACGCAACTTACTAGAAACGGGTTCTGTATTAGAGGAAAATGTCATATAAAATGGTAAGCTTGGGTTTTTAATAGCAGATCACCCCTGGATCATCCGTTTTCAGGAATGAAGCTGGTAAGCCTAGGTCATGTGGAACAGCACTCACACAATGCTCTGGGGCCCAGGAGCAGGCCCTGTCTTTTGAGAACTGCTATCCAAAGCCATTTGGAATTTAATCTCTATGAAAAGGCACTTTCCCTAGAGCAATCTCAGGTGTGAATTTAAAAATAACCATATAAACACAGACACTTCCTTCATGCTCATCTATTTCCTCAAGTCTATTCTACACCTCTTCCTAGCCCATGATTTAAATATTTGTTTCAGCAGAAGACTTGATAAAGCAAACAATAAACGCCTAAAAATTCATCCTGGCATATCTCAAGGGGTTCTGTGTTCAACACCTGGGGTCAACTAAATGACTCATTAGTAGAAGAAAAGATAACAATATCAAAAAAATTTAAAAATAATAATTTAAAACGCTTTCAATTACTCACACCTATGAGACCTACCTACCAAAAAGCAAATTTTGAGAAAAGATAAATTTTTTTAAGACAAGAAGTGATGAATTATGACTATACCCAACTTATGAATAAATCTCATGAAGGTAATGTTAAGCAAAAAAAGATGTAAAAAGCCCTTTATAGTTCCATTTATATAAATTTCAGAAACAGGTCAAAGGAATCTATGGTATTAGAAGTCAGGATACCCTTAGTGGGGGCAGTTGCTAGAAATGAGCATAAAGTGGGCTTTTGAGGTGCTCATTAACAGTCTCTTTCTTTATGTGGTTGCTGGATAGCAGAAGTGTTTGTTTTGTGAGAATTCACTAAGCTGTACACTTACAATTTGTACATTTTTATTTAGGTTTGTTATGAAATGTCCAAAAATTATTATATTCCAACTAACCCTTAAGGTAGTGTTCCTTCTTTCACCAGCACCATAAGCACCCGGTGCTTTAATAAAAGTACAGATTCCTGGGTCTACAACAGATGTGTTGAATCAGATTATCTGGGACAGAGTGCACAAGTCCAAATTCTTATTATCCATTTCCTTGGGCAAACTGGGGCACACTAAACTTGGAGAACTCATTGGTGCTGATTTGGTCCAACTGCTCCATGGTGTAACTTTGGTCAACTTCAGCAAATGTTTAAGGCATGCCCTGTGTAGGGGAGGAGAAAGTTCTCCTTGACCTTCATAGGGTCCCTGGCTAGGTATGAAAATTAAACTGATAAAGGCAGATTAATAGGAGAAAAACATAAAAATGTATTTAATATAAGTTTTAAATGACACAGAAGGCTTCACAAGGAAATGAAGACCCAAGTAAATGGTTAAACCTGTGTCTTTATGGTAGGTTTGAAGAAGAGTGGAAAGTTATGGAAAGATAGTGTAGGACAAAGAGTATGAGCTAAGTGTAGTCAATGGGGAAATTTAGCAAGACATGTTCCTTCTGAGTCCTCTCTGTGTCCCTTATTCTTCAGAGATAAGGAAGCCCCTTTCTTCTAGGTATAGGGAGGGTACTTCTCACATGAGGGTTTTATGACCTGCTCATTTCCACACCTGCATTTCTCAGATTCCTTCAACTTGAAATATTCAATATTCCAAGGTGTGATATTTTGGGGTATCATGTCTTAAACCTCTCACCTGTGAGATGACTTCCAAGGCTACATGGTCCTGCATACGGGCTGTGTCCCTCCCTGTACAACTTTTAGAACTGTCATCTGTAGCACTGGCAGTTGTTAGACACCATGCCCTCCCGTCCTCCAACCAGACCCTTCAGTGCCTGTGATGTTACAAGGTAACTACCTCCGTCACTGAGGAAAGTGGTGCGTTCGATGAGAATTAGACCCTATAATATCCTGCCTTGTACTTTTAAGTAGACTCTGAAAGAAGATCCAGGGTACGCCATTGGCTTTAAGGAGACAGTTGAGGGGCTAGGGAGTAGGAAATGGTACCAGTACTCTGGTATTTTCACTTAAGCAGCAAAGGGAAGTGTTGATAAGAGGCCCTTTCTTTGTTCTGTCCTGTTCCAAGCATTGCATCATCATCTCCAGAAGCCGCTGCCTTGTCTGGGCCAGATGATAATTTGGGCCCAGGCACAAATCAATACCAGGAACGGGTGCGCGCGGGGAGCATGCACTGTAAGTACTGTGAGTATAAATAGAGCTGGAAGAATAACCTTTTTGTGAACTACTGTGCGGTAATCCTCCGAAAGCCAGAAAGCTAGTATGGCTTCAATGGGCCTTTTATAACATTAAATGCTACCCCCAACTGCCCTTCTCCAAGCACAGGGGTTGCTTGCTTAAGTTACC
Source organism: Ursus maritimus (assembly GCF_017311325.1). Taxonomy (NCBI): domain Eukaryota; kingdom Metazoa; phylum Chordata; class Mammalia; order Carnivora; family Ursidae; genus Ursus; species Ursus maritimus. The sequence continues at coordinate 15,846,533 of NW_024424675.1, forward strand.
ATTTTTAATGCAAATCATCATAATGGCTTGATAATTATTTCAATTGGCATTTCTGAAGCCATTCAGTAAAAGAACAGCCAGGGCAAAACCCTCACTAATCTTCCCATCTTTCATATCCTCTGGGTTTGAGGTGGAATAACACAAGAAAGCCCCAAAGCCAGAGGGTTTTTGAAGTTTATTCTTAATGGACCCAACTCTCCCTCCCGGTTACTCTATGAAGTGAATTCTGCCCAAGTTAAACAAAATAGCAAGAGCATAATATTTGTGGTGGCTGGAAAGGAGAGAAGGCAATGACAAGCATCCCCTTCCTCCTCAGCTCAGCTTTCAGATCGGTTGGACAGCATTTTAACAAGTTGTTGTTATTATTGAAAAAAAAAATAAACATTTATTGAATGCTGCGATAAGGTGAGTGACTGTTCTAAAAATGTTTTGTATGAGAGGATCTTATTCAAAAACAGCTCTTTAGGTTTCTTGTTTTCCATAAAGGGTGAGTTTCTAATTCTTTCATGGGCTCTTAGAACAGTGTACGGTTTATTTGTATGGGCATCCACAAAATAAAAAGTACTGCTCTCCTACCAGGGTTCTGTCTGTCTCTTCACCTCACCCCCTTGTCTATCATGGTTTGTCAAGCAGTAGCTCAGAAATGAGAAAGCTCAGACATGGCTTTGTGGAGGGGAAGCAAGGCCAGAGGGAATGATCAGCTGTGGTTCCTATCTGGAATGACTTGTCTCCCATATCCAGCAAAGAGCACTAATGCACATCAGTATCCCTACAAGGTGTCATCCAATCGTGAACACGGGCAGACTGCTTGCTGGACAGGTGGAGCTTTGTTCAAACTGTTGCTAGGTCTACACTTATTCCTTCAGCCCATCAGCGAACCCTATTTAGAAAAGCAGGTTTCTGACTATTTCTTTGAGACCAAGACACTAGCCAGCTCAGTGGAAGGAAGATCGATCAACTAACTGGTAACTGGTAAGTTTAAGTAGTTCTTTGTCTTTGTCTAATAGAAAACAGGATGCTCCACAGTATAGTTCAATTATAAAGTTTAATATACTTAATATATGTGTAACCCCCTAGATGGTTCAGGGGATTGAGCTGCTTTCCAAAATTACCCCATATCCGTCTTCTGTTACCACCAAAGTGAACGGGTACAGCAGAGGTGTTTAATTTTTACAGCATTTGCCTAGACTGGACTATTCTTAACCTGGGGTCTGTAGACCTCCAAGGGGCTGTGAAAGGAATTCAAGGGTTCTATGAACCTGAATAGAAAAAAATCACACCTTTATTTTCACTAGACTCTAACTGAAATTTAAGCATATTTTTTAATTACTAACATAGGCAACAAAGTGCAATTCAAGAGAACCCCTGATTCTGTCTTACTATAGGAAAGTTGTTGCAACTAGCTCTGAATATTATTTAATAAGCACACCCAGACCTTGAAATTATGATAATAATGATAATATATTTAAATGCTTATACTCTATGAATTCATAAATAAGCATATGTATCACATTTTAATATCTTGATGACTATATTTCAGTATAAGTGCTTCCTTTGTGATTCTACATGCTTTATTTTCATTCATTTAAAAAAATTATTCTGAGATGGTTATATAGGCTTTGGCCAATGGCATGGGTCCATGGCATCAAAAAAGGTTAGGCTTGACAGCCTATAATGTGCCTACTGAGAGAGAAACCAAATTTACTTTTCAGGGCAGTCATACAATCCTGGCCAGTGGTAAAGTCAAAGCACAGCGATCCCAGGCCATGGAAAATCGTGACAAATAACAGAATGGTTAAGGAGAAATCTGAATGGATTAATTTAAGTAGAGGTTCTTTTACTTCCTCAATTTACGTTGTGCAACTTTAGGGCTGGCCTTGATGTCACGGTGACAGGAACACCCAGACACAGTGAACAAACAGTGCCAGATGATTCTGGAAAGCAAATGACAGCCAAATGGCTATTGTCAGCTTAATGCTTAATTGGGTAGCAATTATTTGGAAACAGAAAACAATATTTGGTAATACTGCTTACACAGGGAAGAACTGGCCCACTTCCCATATAAATTCATCTGTCTTTGGACCATCCATTGATTTCAAAGGGAACTCCATGTTCGGATGACTTCAGTGGTATACTGAACCAAACAAATGTCAGAGAAAAATAAAAATTAAAAAACAACCCCAATAATTTAGGCCACTACGTCTGCCTTTTCCTGGGTAGGTCATTTAGATTGTTGGGCAACACTGCACTTTGTTTACTTAGGTCTTAGTAGAATCGTAAAGAATTCTGGTGTAGATTCTTTATGCAGAATCCTGTGCGGATTCCCTAGACGTATGAGTGTGTCCATAATGTAAGTATGTGATTATGATACACCACACACCACACATGATAACAGACTAATCACTGTAGACAAAAATCAATTGCCATCAGATATCAGGCAGGACATTGAACGGAACCTGAGCAGAATAAGACCATCAATATGGAAGGGTTGGGACTATAGTAATGGAGAGAACATGCACCTCATCTAAAAAGTATAGCATTAGCCTAGGGGCGCCTGGGTGGTACAGTGGTTAGGTGTCTGCCTTCGGCTCAGGGCGTGATCCTGGCGTTGTGGGATCAAGCCCCACATCAGGCTCCTCCGCTAGGAGCCTGCTTCTTCCTCTTCCACTCCCCTGCTTGTGTTCCCTCTCTGGCTGGCTGTCTCTATCTCTGTCAAATAACTAAAATCTTAAAAAAAAAAAAAAAAAGTATAGCATTAGCCTAAATCCCTCCCAGGGTTTCTAGACCAGGAATGTTGGCCCACTTTTGCCAAACTGGCCTTCCTATCAAGCAAAGCTGGAAATGAGGGTTTGGCATGAAGCTGCCCGATGTTTAGAGTAACTGACTAATTCTTTTAAAATACTCTTGTGTTAGGCAAATATGTCTAAAGGCTGAACCTTACTTCTGGATCCTAAAGTCTGCCTTGCAGAGGTTGCTAGGTCATTCAACAAACCACTAATCAAACTTGGGAATGGGATTTGTTTTCAGCACTTCTTTTCTAACTCTTCCATCTGTGAGTCTTCTGAGTACACCATGATTAAAAACACTTTCCTCGTCTCAGACACCAGAAGGAAAGTTCTTTGGTTAAACTGACCTCTTGAAAGTTGTACCTTCCCGGAATTTTACCTCAAAAAAAGGAAAAGAAAAAGAAGGAGGAGGAGGAAGAAGAGAATCACAGCGACAAGTAAAGCCAGCAGGATCACTTATCAGGAGGATGCCCATCAGTGTTCCCAAGAAGGTATAATGTGGTAGTTAATTTGGGGGATCTGCGATGGCTGACAAAATTCTGATCATTTTAACATGATTTGAATAAACAGGTAAATGTTTGGACTAACATTTGAACTAACACAGAACTTGCAAGCATGTATGGTGAAGATTTTTTTTTTTTTTTGATATAAGAAAGAGGGATAAGAAGGTGGTTAGTTTTTAAAGGCAAAGGCCTAGGAACTCAGAACTAGCCCCAGCCTGAACTAAAATATTGGCTTGGTTCAAATTCTGCTCTGAAGGTTCTTAAGTGTTTGATCAAGTAATTGCTGTCAGATTTTCAGCTTGCAGTTTGGTGGTATACAACTGAGTCAAAGCTTGTACTCATCTTTATAATCCCCAGAATTCTGCTGAAGGATCTATCTCCTCTGTCTCTTTCAGTCTCTCTCTCTCTCTCTCCCTCTGTCTTTCTCTAACAAGATTTTTTTTTTCTTTTTTTTTGGCTAGAAGGGAAGGGAATGATTTTTCCTCTCACTAGGCCCCCCCCCCCAATTGAAATATAGTTGAAACATAATGTTACACTGGTTCTTGGTGTAAAACATAGTGATTTGACAACTATATACCTTATGCTATGCTCACCACAAGTGCAGTTACCATCTGTCACCACACAAGACTATTATAATACCATTGACTATACTCCCTGTGCTGTACCTTTCATCCCTGTGACTTACTCACTCCATAATTGGAAGCCTGTACCTCCCACTGCCCTTCACCTATTTTGCCTATCCTCCCATCCCCCTCCCCTCTGGCGCCCATCAGTCTGGCACCTCTATCATTCAGTTCATTAAATCAGAATTCAGTATTATTTAAAAAGCCAGATGTTCTATTATGGTTAACAGATACAGACTTATTTTCCACAAAGCTGTGAATAACAATTAAAGAAAAACTTGTCTGTGCATTGATTATTGACTAGGTCTTCTCTCTAGCAGTCATTCTACCATTGATGGCGGCAGCCACCTACCTGTCTTTTCCACATCATGCAATCAAGCCCTTAACTCTCCTTCTTTGTCATTTTTCTTTTATTCAGCTGCTTTTCTTGACTCATATCCCTATAGTCACCAGAATCACACACCTGGTCACATTCAGAAGTGTTTTCTTTGACACCCAGATGTCTCTGACTAATATGGGAAAACCCCTTGCCTAGGAAATGGTTTATCACTGACTCAACTCTATTTTTAATTACACTTCAAGGCTGCCTTTCAAATTATAAATTTCTTTCCAATACAGATATGTCCAAGTGGCATCTCCATCTGTAGAAGTGATTGGCACATGGGCTGGATACTCTCTCTTTGCCTTTCCAGGTCCACTTTCCCTGTCCTTCTCCATCCTTAGTCTGTGACCTGAACAGACAGCATAAACCAGGTTTCCTTGCTTTCTGGCCTCAGTTGGGTTTGGTCGATGGAATCCATAAGCAAGAACTTTTTAATGAGAACAAAACACACGTTGGTGCCGGTCACTCTCTTATTGAGGACCTCAAGTGATGCCGGATGGTCTCCTTTACAGCTAAAGGTTTTTGCTGGGTCCCTATGACTGCTTTCCCCCTTTGTCCCTTCAGGTCTAATGGTTGTCTTTCCTGCTCTTTCAAGCTCCTGGGTACTTCAGCGTCCCTGTTGTTTAGCTTAACCACACTGTATACCTCAAATAGTCAATTCATTACGCTCCATTTAAGCATGCCTCTATTTACCTAGCTCTATTTGAACCCTCCGTGACCTTTGGTCAGGATTCAAATGACATGATAAGGAAACATTTTAGTGCTTGGTAGATGTCTAGCACAAAAAAAGGTTGAAGATCTAAGTTTAAGTTCTAATTTCGTGTTCTTCTTGCTGTACAAGCTTTATTTTATTTGTCATAAAGTGAGAATAAAGGCCCCCACATCAAGAAATTGTGAGAAGCAAAGAGGTAAAATGGTGGTGGTGAGTACTTTGCTTATTCTACAAAACTCTATGTGCATGTTAATTTAAGCAGAATCTTAGTGCTTCACAATTCCCTGGATACTGTTTACTCCAGAAAAATGAGGCTCGGCAGGCTTAAATAATTTTTCCATTATGACTAAAAAAAAAATCCATTCTTTTAATTCCATAGTAAGGTCTACTGAAATGTTTGTTATATAAAGTAATAGAATCGCTAACTAGTGTTTGTGTGTGCACATGTCCACAGTGATCCTGTGCCTAAATGAGTTTATATAACACGTAAATAGAAAAAAATGCTAAAAATGTATTAATAACATCACTATTTCCTTAATGCTAGATAAATTTAGGAATCTATTTGTGTATGTGTGTGTGTGTGTTTTCCTATGGACTGCCTTATAAGTATTTAAATATATTATGTGATTATTTTTTTTAATTTTTAAAAATTAAAAAAGAAATCTCGGTGGTAATTGTAATCAGTATGTAGGGCTATGACTGATAGATGATTTCAAGCTTCTATAAATCGATAGATAAAAGAGCAGCTCCTAGCCCTTAGCCAAAACACTGTGATGTTTTTCAAGGATGGCTATCGTGAGAACGGAAAGTAGAGTAGAAATGTTTTATCTTAACTATCATTTCCAGCACTAACATAACCATTAGGACAGATGGCCAATGCTTAACTCTTCAAATTCCATTTACTGTTTGTGCCAAGAACAGTGCAGCTCTGACGATTAGGTCATGCAATAGGCATCCCTCTCCCAAAGGTATAGCACGCAGGCCCTACATGAAGCACAGCCACATGGAAGAGACACATGAAACAAATTACACCTCCAGGTGCCTGGGTGTCTGCCTTGTGCTCAGGTCGTGATCCCAGAGTCCTGGGATCAAGTTCGTGTCAGGCTCCCTGCTCAGTGAAGAGCATGCTTACCCCTTACCTCCCGGCTTATGCTCTCTCTTGCTATCTCTGTCTCTCTCTCTCTCTCTCTCTCAAATAAATAAATAAATAAATAAATAAATAAAATCTTAAAAAAAAAAAGAAATACACCTCTTCTTCTATATTTTGACCTGAAAATGAGACCCATTGCTTTTCATAGTTTTTATTATTATTATCATCTCTGCTAGATAAGAATTCTTATTTATCTTTATTTTTTGAATTTTATTTTTTTTCCCTTTTTTAACCCAAGTTTTTATTTAAATTCCAGCTACTTAACTTACAGTGCAGTATTAGTTTTAGGTGTAGAATGTAATGATTCATCACTTATATACAATACCGGTGCTCACCAGGAATGTCCTCCTTAATTCCCCTTCACCTATTTAACCCATCTTCCCTGCCCACCTCCCTTCCAGGAACCATTTGTTTGTTCTCTATAGTTAAGAGTCTGTTTCTTGATTTGCCTCTCTTTTCCCCCCCATGTTCATTTGCTTTGTTTCTTAAACTCCACATATGAGTGAAATCATATGATATTTGTCTTTCTATGACAGACTTATTTCACTTAACATAATATTCTCTAGCTCCATCCATGTTGTTGCAAAGGGCAAGATTTCATTCTTTTTTTTATGGCTGAATTATATTCCATTGTATATATATACCACATCTTCCTTATCCTTTCATGAGTCGATGAACATTTGGGCTCTTTCTGTAATTTGGCTATCATTGATAACGCTGCTATAAACACCAGAGTGAATTAACAACACAAGAAACAAAGGCTGTTGGAGAACATGCAGAGAAAGGAGAACCCTTTGACACTGTTAGTGGGAATGCAAACCGGTGCAGCCACCGTGGAAAACAACATGGAGACTCCTCAAAAAGTTAAAAATAGAACTACCCTACCATCCAGCAATTGTACTACTAGGTATCTACCCAAAGGATACAAAATTTCTCATAGTTTTTTCCCCCCATGGGAATCAGAATCAGCCACATGGTCCCATGGAAGAGCAACAGGGCTATGAAATATGGAGAAGCTCACAGATATTTGTGGAACAACTGAACATTAACTATTGATGTTATATCACATCTCCAATGTCATTTTAAAGTCTCTCAATAAGACAGGCATATGGAAGGTATGTCACATTTTAATCCACTTCAGTGAATTGAAAGGTTGGTCTGAGAAAATATTTGGGGGTCACTATACCCCTTTCCTGGTGCAAAAGTTTTCAGCCATCACTAGTGGGGATACCCATTATAGATCATGATTTCTCAACAGAATACTTCTTTGAACATGATAATTTCTGTAAGCAAAGTTTCTTGATGATCGCATTTATTCTTACTATAGGATAACACAGAGAACATCAGGATTCATTAACGGGAAAAGAGCTTGAAAAAATCTACTTGTCTCCTTCAATCAAGACAGAGGCATGGGAATGATGTTAGGTGGAAAATAATATTTCGACCAAGATTTTCAGAGAGGAGATTACACACTTTCCCATAGTAATTCACCTTGAAATTGAACAAGTTGAAGATCAGTATTTTTCTCAGAGCAGCTACAATGTTTTCCTTTGGTTTTGATCTCAGAGTAAATGAACCAAAGTTGATCTCTATCCTTGTCCGGGGTATTTTTTCATCTTTGTTTTATTTCACTTACTCTAATGTATCGTGTTACTCAGCTACCCTCAGTTTTTTTCTTCTCTATGATGAATAGTCTTTGTGCTTTGAGTCATTCCCTCTAGATTTACATCCTTAGGCCTTAATCACTTTTGCAGTTCTTTCTTCATCCCCCTCTACCTCTCCCATTTTGCTATTTCATGGTAGAATCTAGATTTTGGACAAGACAAGCAAGAATGAGTAAGGCTTTATTATCCTCCAGTACTAGCACATTAAAGCAGTCACACCTGTAGCATCCCTTACAGATGTTAACAAAGAACCATATGCAAAGACCTGCAGTATTCGCACAAAAAGTTAATTCTCCGTAACTAGAGTCCACATTGAATTTATTGCTATTTACTTTTACGTCTGTTTTTGTTTTCCAGTCCATTTGGGACCTGTCAGCTGTATGACCTTGAGAAAGTGTGTGGAGTATTTCTGGCTGAGGGTAGAAAGAGAGATCTCATGGGAAAGTAAATCCTCACACGAGTGTCAGCTGGATTTTGGATGGTGAAGAAATTCAGATCGTTTGGATAAATTCTGGATGAACAGATAACATTTTGGAGGAGCATTTGAACTAACTCTGAACTCCAAGCATGCATGGTTCATCTATCACTGGGTATCCATGAGGCTAATGCATCCACCTACCCTAATTTCATAGACTATCTTGTTGCACCACATTCAAACAGTTGCAGTATTGAATGTGGACTTCAAAGTCCCCTCCAACCATACAGTGTGATAGGAACAAATATACTCTGGGAAGCTGTTCAGAAGACTGTATCCTATTTCAAAGCCTTCTTTTCAATTGTTGTATTGCGTATGTCAGTGTTTGCTATTTCCCTTTCTCCCTGGTCCTTAACTGAGAGGTAAGCTTATTCTGTGGGATTATCCAAACCATTAATTAACTTTGAAGCCAGTGCAACTGAGGAAGAACAGAAATTTGGAAGAGCCTGGTTCTCAAGGCCTTTAGAATGCGTTCCTCAAGTTTTTGAGATTATAGATCGGTATAACTCAAAAGCAAAGTGGGACTTTAAAGATAGGCGACTAGACAGAAATGGTACCAGTTTGGCACCTGGTGTCAGAGACGCCCAGGTGGATGTGTGAGAGAACAGAAAAGAGATCTACGGCCCTGGGCTTATATATGTAGTCGTTATGTGACGTTAAATGAGATTTTACCTTCCTTTTCTCCGTTTCATTATTTATAAGTGTGTTAGAGGGATACCTGTCTTATTTATATCATATCACATTATGAGGCACACATGATATCAAGGGTTTGTCATTTGTTTTCTTGCAGTGAATCTTTTGGGCAGTCTGGTGGAGCCTATAAAATGTTCTTAGGAAAGCGTTTTATTTATTTATTTATTTATTTATTTATTTATTTATTATTTTTTAAAAGATTTTATTTATTTATTTGTCAGAGAGAGAGAGAGCGAGCGAGCACAAGCAGGGGGAGTGGCAGGCAGAGGGAGAAGCAGGCTCCCTGCTGAGCAAGGAGCTTGATGTGGGACTCGATCCCAGGACCCTGGGATCATGACCTGAGCCGAAGGCAGATGCTTAACCGACTGAGCCACCCAGGCACTCCAGGGAAAGGATTTTAAATGTATCATATGTAATGTATATAATGTATGTATATACATGTACATACACATACACATGTGTATATAGCTAATAAAATAAGCTTTTGAAAGACAGTTATATAAATGTAAAAAGATAACTTTGTGATAAACTGATATATTTTTGTATTACCAACACTGTAAATAAGGATCCAGTGGCACATCTAATTACTACCATAATTTTAAAGTAGTGATGAGTGAAAATGATATTAAGCAACATCTGCAATAACTGTGATGTAATAGAAAAATATCTGTGGTTTCTATTGATGACTAAGTAACAGTTTCTGCCATTACTATTATGGTTTATTACTTACATTCATAATTGAAGGAAATGTTATATTTCAATTATATTTCAATTTTAGAGTTTAATAAAAAATCAAGATTTTTTTTTTTTTAATCCGTGTCTCCAGGCATCTTTCCATGGATTCCATGTTAAGAAATAGTAGTTCTTTGACTACTGGAGATCTTACAAGCCATGAGTTTGGTTTCTTTTGTTTCACAGATGTTGAAATAAAGACCTACAGCAAATCTGCAGTGCCACACTACTCAGCCGAGTTAGTTGTCCTCACTCAGTCCCATTTCTCCTGCACCTCAGCATCGCTGCACTGCCTGGACAACTTTCTTCACCTCCACATCTAAGGGGATTCTTTCTCTGTTTGCTCTCTATGTTCTCTATCTGCGAAATGGGCTCCTCGTTTCTTGTCTCTTCTGATTGCCCTTGAGCCTTTTCAGAGTTCTCTTTCCACTTTTGCTTTTTTAATTCCATGGATCAATCCCATTGAAAAACTCTTCCTAATGGAGTATAAACCTTATTGGCACATTAAAATTATTACTCAATGGTATAAGGCGGTGGTTCTCAAACTTTGCCACGCATCAAAGTTACCTGTGAGGCTTGTTAAAACACAGGACGCTGAGCCCCACCATCATGTGTAGTAAGTTCCCACTCCTTTTATAAGAAATTACCTTAAATTTCAGGGCTTACAGCAACACAAATGATTATCTTACTGTTTATGAAGGTGAGAAGTCCAAAATGGGTCGGCAGGGTTTATTCCTTCTGGAGGCTTTAGGGAGTACCTGTTTCCTTGCCTGTTCCACTTCCTAGAGGCCAACTGTATTCCCTTGCATCACTCTGACCCCTGCTTCTGTCATATCTCCTCTCACTCTGATCCTCCTGACCCCCTCTTATTAAGACCCCTGTGATTACATTGGGCCAACCGAGATTACCCAGACTAATCTTCCCATCTCAAGAGTCTTAACTTAATCACATCTGCAAAATCCCTTTTGTCATGTAAGGTGACATAATCACAGGTTCATGGGATTAGGATGTAAACATCTTTGTGAGGCCATTAGCCTACCTACTAGAGGGTGGGATCTAGCAAGTTCAAAGGTGATGCTGCTGCTACTTGTCTGGGGACCTCACACTGGGAACCACAAGCTGAGAGGAATGAGCATTAAGATAGGTACAGAGAGTCACGTGTTTTAAATCAGACCCAATGCTAACTGATGGAGTGACCTTAAAGATGTCAGGTAATCTCTTTGACTCTAAGTTTCCACATCCATAAAGAAAGAAGTCGGTTGTTATGCCTATTTCATATAAGTTTATAGTAAAAATTAGAATGAGTGTTGATTATGCTGCCTAAGAGCATAAGCCTACTGCCAGCAATGATATGGAAGAGTATCCCTTCACACTCTATGAAGGATGATGAAGACATTGACAGAGGACAGAACTGATCTAGTCTGGGATGGAAGGCACTTGTTTCTTCTTCTGCTATCACCATTTATGAATAAAGAAAAGAGCTGAACTGATGATCTCAGGTATGGTAAAAATCAACCTTTGACAGAACAATGAAGTTACAAAGAAATTCTGCATGGCTATCTTCCTTCCAAGTCTACGGAAATTTTAGTCAGAGGCACGTGTCTGAGGCACCAGACATGATTAGGCCTTTCCTAGTTACTTTCAGGTCTAGAGTCACATGTACTATATGTCAGGGCAGCAAAGACACCTGCCGTCTGCGCATGGCTACTAGAGGATTTTATTATCAGACATTAGTACATCAAGTCCCATCTAAAAGTTTACAGTTGTCCACATATGTCCATTATGCTGCCTTTCCACTCCTTTCCCCTACCATATTTTTTGTTTCTTATTTAAACAAAAATCCCCAAATCTTTGTACTTTTAGAACATACACTGTAAGAATTAATTATAACATGTCGTTCGTCCTGTGAAATATAAAAATACTGATGAGTTGCAGAGCACTTTATTTATTTTGCCCTCGAGAAAAATCCTTCAGTAACATTTAAATAATTGCTAACTTGCTCTGTGGAGAGGATGGAAAGTTATAAACTATATCCTATGTGCATCCTATCCAATCATTTTAGATTGAAAATAATGCAATCCTGTGTTCACTAAACACAGTAAGATAACAGCTACTATTTCTTCTTTAAAATTATACAAGTTATCTGTGATCTAAGAGGTCCAATAGTTTTGATCATAGGTCATGATGATGTTCCTTCAACAACACCATGAAGAATAGAGAGATCAAGTTTTATTATACCAATTTTCTAGAAGATAAAGTGAAGCTGCAAAAGATAAGTGGCTGGGCTAGCGAAGGGCTGGAAACAGATTGTGGTTTCATGCTTTACCATGTAAGTGTATCTGGATTTCTGATTGACAGGTTTTGATTTCTGCTCTTCTTTCCTACTTGAGACAATTATTTCTTATACCCAATAAAAGCACTTGATGATAGAGAATTATAAAAAGATAGTTATTAAGCTCTCTGAATTCTAGTTTTCCCTGTAAATAATGAGAATGTTGAAGAACATAATATTTAAGTTGATGTACTTTTAAAATCCATAATGGATCATGTCTGCTTGATTACTCCCACATCCCAAGAACCTAGAAGATTTTTCTGTCACACAGATGGTACACAATAACTATTTGGTTAATTAAATTGAACTGACGTGAATAGTTCTCTCCAACTCAAGTTTCTTTGTCCCTGATGATTCTGAAACAGTGAAGTCCTCAGACTTCTGGGGAAGATGGCAGAGTAGGAGGACCCCAAGTTCACTCTGTCCCACGAATACAACTATATAACATTCACGCCAGTGTAAATAACCCAGAAAACGACCCCTAAACTGCCAGAACAGACTCTCCACAGCTAAAATAGAGAAGAGGAAGAGGGTAGGAAGGGCAGAGAAGTGGTCAGGAGATAAATGGACCCATGGCATTGTCTGAGAGAAGGAAGGACACCTCAGGCAAGGAGAGGGGAGAGAAACACACCCTCACGCCAGGCACCCCAGGCACAGGAAACCCACATGGGGAAAACAAATCCCCATAACATTTGGCTTTGAAAACCAGAGGGGTTGAATTTTGGGAGTTCTAATACTCAGTAGGGCTTAACACCTGGAACTTTAAAAATCAGTGGGCTCAACTCTGGGTGAGCCCAGAGGGTGAAAGGAAACAGAGTCCCCACTCTCAAAGAGACAGCACAAGAAACAGTCTTGCTGAGATAGAGCATAGAAGCAGCAGTTTAAAAATTGCCTGGGGTATACAAAAGGGAGGTGTGCTTAGTAATCTCAGAGCATGTGCTAGGGGGCATGGACCATGGGGAGACTTCTGTTGGCAAGCACCATTTCCCTCCTTTGCTCCCCCAGTCTAGACACAGGGATACTTGCAGGAACCAGCACAGTGTCAACACTCCACCTAGCTTGCTAACACTGTTCTCTGCCCCTATGTTCTCCTGCAGACCTGTTCCCTCCAGCCAGACCTCCATGCCAGGTCTCCTAAAACAGCAGACCAGTGTAAACCTTGTTAACACTGCACATCCTGCCCCTGAATACTTCTGTGGATCCACCCCTCCCACCTGGCCATCAGTTTCGGGTGGCTGCAGGTCCCCTTCTGCAGTGGACCAGTGTGGATTTGTAGGCATCACACACCCCACCCCTGTGGATCCATTCCTTTCAATATGCCCTTGGCTGGAGCCCATTCAAAGTGGTATCACATGCCTGGCAGTGTGCAAGCAGTGCCAACAGGAGCCAGCACCACCTCAATGTAACTCCTGCCTCAGGGAGAGGAGAAGATACACACACACCAGTCAGACTGTGACCCCAGCAGTCGACTGAGGACAGACATTTGGTCTGACTGCAGGCCCTTCCCACCAATGAAAGCTTTTCAATGGACAACACAGGGAAAGTGCCCTGCAGTTCAGTGCTACTGCATCTCTGGCAAATGCTTGGTCTGACTCAACTCAAGAACAAGATGGCCCCACACCGGCCCACTAACAACACAGGGATCAAACCTTGCCCACAACAGGCAAAGAGAGCCATTGCAGAGGACTGGACTGAAGGAAAAAGTGGCTTAACCACAACAGCAGGGCACATGCAACACACATAGGAGATACCCCTGACACACTAGGTTCTTATGAACAGACAACATTGCACTGCAGGGCACTGAAGAACATCTTCTTCATAAAGCCACTACTTTCAAGAGCTAGAGATATAGCTGACATTCCTAGCACAGAGAAACAGAAAAAGAGAGTTAGACAAAATAAGAGACAGACGAATATGTCCCAAATGAAAAAACAGGACAAAATCACAGCAAGAGAGCTAAATGAAATGGAGATAAATAATATGCCTGATAGAGAATTTAAAGTAATGGTCATAAAAATACTCGCTGGACTTGAGAAAAAAAGTAATGGTCACAAAGATACTCACTGGACTTGAAAAAAGAGTGGATGACCTCAGTGAGATTCTTAACAAAGAGACCTAAGACATAAAAAAGAACTAATCAGAGTTGAAGAACTCAATAACTGAAACTAAAAACATACTAGATGGAATAGATAGTAGACTAGAAAAAGCAAAAGAATAGATCTGTGACATGAAGGACAGAGTAATGGAAAGCAATTAAGCTGAATAAAAGAAAAAAAAATAAAAAGTGAAAATAGATTTAGGGAACTCAGTGACACCATCAAGTGTAATAACATTGGCATTATTGAGGTCCCAGAAAAAGAAAAGAGTTAGGGAACTCAGTGACACCATCAAGTGTAATAACATTTGCATTATAGAGATCCCAGAAAAAGAAAAGAGAGGAAAGAGGGCAGAAAGTTTACTTGGAGAAATAATAGCTGAAAACTTCCTTATTCTATGGAAGGAAAGAGAAATCCAGATAGAGGAAACACAGAGAGACACCAACAAAATCAACCCAAGGAGGTCCACACCAAAACACACAGTAATTAAAATGGAAAAAAGCAACGATAAAGTGAGAATTTTAAAAGTAGCAAGAGAAAAGAAAACAGTTGCATATAAGAGAAAACCCATAAGGGTATTAGCTTATTTTTCAGCAGAAATTTTGCAGATCCAAAGAGAGTGGCATGACACATTCAAGTGTTGAAAGAAAAAAAAAAAAATCCTGCAGCCAAGAATACTCTTTCCAGCAAAGCTATCATTAAGAATAGAAGGAGAGATAAAGAGTTTCCCAGACAAATAAAAATTAAAGGAATTCATGACCCTAAAGCAGCCCTATAAGAAATACTAAAGGGATTCTGAGTGAAAAGGAAAGACAATTAAGTAGGAGTAAGAAAAGTAGGAAGCACAACAACAGTAAAATTAAGTATATTTATAATAATCAGCCAAGGGATTTACAAAATAAAAGGATGTAAATTATGACACCCAATACCTAAAACACGGGCAGGGGAAGGAGTAAAGAATGGGTTCAAACTAAAGCCACCATCTACTTAGAATAGACTGCTATATGAATAAGTTGTTATATATAAACCTAATAGTAACCACAGTCAAAACCCATTAATAGATATGCAAAAAATAAAGGGAAAGGAATCCAAGTATATCACTAAAGAACACCAGCAAACCATGAGAAAAGAGAGCAAGAGAAGAGAGGAAAAGAGAAGAACTAAAAAAACCCCATAAAACAAGTAACAAAATGTCAATAAGTACATACCTATCAATAATTACTTCAAATGGAATGGACTAAATGCTCCAATCAAAATACATAGGGCGACAAAGTGGATAAAAAAGAAAGACCTATCTATATGATGCCTACAATAGACTAATTTTAGACCTAAAGACACATGAAGATTGAAAGTGAAGGGATGGAAAAGAATTTATCATGCAAATGTATGTGAAAAGAAAGCCAGGGTAGCAATACTGACATCAGACAAAACAGGCTTTAAAACAAAGACTGTACCAAGAGACAAAGAAGGACACTATATATTTCATAAAGAGAAAAATCCAATAAGAAGATATAACAATTGTAAATGTTTATGCACCCAACGTGGGAGAACCCAAACACATAAAGCAGCTAATAACAAACATAAAGGAAGTAACCGATAGTAATACAATAATAGTAGGGGGTAGGGGAACTTTAACAGCCCACTTACATCAAAGGAGAGATGAACCAAACAGAAAACAAGGAACCAGTGGATTTGATGACACATTGGACCAGATGGATCTAACAGATATATTTAGATCATTCCATCCTAACACAGCAGAATACAGAGTCTTTTCAAGCACACATGAAACATTATCTGGAATAGGTCACATATTAGGCCACAAAACAAATCTCAACAAATTCAAAAAGACTGAAATCATTCCATGCGTCTTTTCTGACCACAATGCTATGAAACTAGAAATCAACCACAAGAAAAAATCTGGAAAGAACACAAATACATGGAGGTTAAATAACATGCTACTAAACAATGAATGGGTTAACCAGGAAATTAAAGAAGAAATTTAAAAAATGTGGAGAAAAATGAAAATGAAAATATAATGGTCCAAATTTTTTGGAATGCAGCAAATTGTCTGTTCTAAAATGGAAGTTTACAGCAATAGAGACCTACCTAAAGAAGAAAACAAAACAGCAATAGAGACCTACCTAAAGAAGAAAACAAAACAACAAAACAAAACAAAAAACTCCAATAAACAACCCAACCTTACACCTAAAGGAGGTAGAGAAAGAAGAACAAACAAAACCCCAAATCAGTAGAAAGAAGGAAATAATAAAAATTAGAGCAGAAAGAAATAGAAACTAAAAAAAAAAAAAAAAAAAAAAAAAAAAAAAAAAAACCCAATAGATCATGAAAACAGTTGGTGCTTTGAAAAAATCAACAAAATTGACAAACCTTTAACCACGTTCATAAAAAAAAAAAAAGAAAGAGAGAGAAAGAGTAAAATAAACAAAATCAAGAAATGAAAGAGGAAAAATAACAACTGACACCACAGTAACACAATGGATTGTAAGAGAATATTATGACAAATTATATGCCAACAAATTGGACAACCTAGAAGAAATGGATAAATTCCTAGAAACATATAACTTCCCAAAACTGATTCAGGAAGAAGTAGAAAATTTGAACAGACCAATCACCAGCAATGAAATTGAATCAGTAATCAAAAAACTCTCAATAAAAAAAAGTCCAAGACCAGACAGTTTCACAGGCAAATTCTACCTAACATTTAAAGAAGAGTTAATATCTATTCTTCTCAAACTATCTCAAAAAAACAGAAGAGGGAGGAAAGCTTCCAAATTCATCCTATGAGGCCAGCATTACCATGATATCAAAACAAGATACAGACACTACAAAAAAAGAGAACTACAGGCCAATATCTCTGATTAATACAGATGCAAAAATCCTCAATAAAATAATAGCAAACTGAATCCAACAATACATTACAGAAATGATTCACCACGATAAAGCAGGATTTATTCCAGGGCTGCAAGAGTGGTTCAATATTCACAAATCAATCAACATAATACATGACCTCAATAAGAGAAACCGTATGATCATTTCAACAGATGCAGAAAAAGCATTAGCCAAAGTACACCTAGTCATGATAAAACCCTCAAACATACCTAATATAAAAAGGCCACATATGAAAAACCCACAGCTAACATAATACTTAATGGTGAAAAACTGAAAGCTTTCCCCCTGAAGATCAGGGATAAGACAAGGATGTCCACTCTCACTACTTATATTCAACATAGTATTGGAAGTCCTAGCCATAGCAATCAGACAAGAAAAAGAAATAAAGGCATCCATATTTGTAAGGAAGAAGGAAAAACTGTCACTATTTGCAGATGAAATGATACTATATATAGAAAACCCAAATGAATCTACCAAAAAATTACTAGAACTAATCAATGAATTCAGTAAGGTTGCAGGATACAAAAATCAATATACAGAAATCCACTGCATTTCTATATGCTAATAATAAAGTAGCAGAAAGAGAAATTAGGAAAACAATCTCATTTATAACTGCACCAAAAATTATAAAATA
Source organism: Ursus maritimus (assembly GCF_017311325.1). Taxonomy (NCBI): domain Eukaryota; kingdom Metazoa; phylum Chordata; class Mammalia; order Carnivora; family Ursidae; genus Ursus; species Ursus maritimus. The sequence continues at coordinate 15,864,225 of NW_024424675.1, forward strand.
CTTAGGAAAAAACTTCACTAAGGAGGTGAAAGATATATACTCTAAAAACTATAAACCACTGGTGAAAGAATTTGAAGACAACACAAACGAATGGCAAGATATTCCATGTTCATGGACTGGAAGAACAAATATCATTAAAATGTCCGTACCACCCAAAGCAATCCACAGATTTAATGCAATCCCTATCAAAATACTAATAGCATTTTTCACAAACCTAGAACAAATAGTCCTAACATTTGTATGGAACCTCAAAAGACCGAAATAGCCAAAGTACTCTTGAAAAGGAAAAACAAAACTGAGGGTATCACAATCCCAGACTTCAAGATATATTACAAAGCTATAGTAATCAAAACAGTATGATACTGGCACAAAAATAGACACTCAGATCAACAGAATAGAACAGACAGCCCACAAACGAACCCAAGGTTATATAGTCAACTAATCTTCAAAAAATGAGGCAAGAATATCCTATGGGAAACAGTCCCTTTAACAAGTGGTGTTGGGAAAACTGGACAGCTACATGGAAGAGAATGAAACTCGACCACTTTCTTATACTGTACATAAAAATAAACTCCAAATGGATTAAGGACCTAAATGTGAGACCTGCAACCATAAAAATCTTAGAAAAAAACACAGACAATAATTTCTCTGACAACAGCTGTAGCAACATTTTTCTAGATATGTCTCCTGAAGCAAGGAAAACCAAAGCAAAAATAAGCTATTGGGACTACATCAAAATAAAAAGCTTCTGCACAGCACAGGAAACAATCAACAAAACTCAAAGACAACTTACTGAATGGGAGAAGATATTTGAAAATGACATATCTGATAAGGCGTTAGTATCAAATATATGTAAAGAACTTGTACAACCCAACACCAAAAAAACAAACAATCAAATAAAAAACAGGCAGAGGGGGTGCCTGAGTAGCTCATTTGGTTAAATGTCTGCCTTTGGCTCAGGAATCCCAGGATCAAACCCCACATCAGACTCCCCACTCAGCAGGGAGTCTGCTTCTCCCTCTGCCTCTCCCTCTGCTTGTGCTCTCTCTCAAATAAATAAAATCTTTAAAAATTTTTTAAAAATTAAAAATAGGCAGAGGACATAAATAGACATATCTCCAAAGAAGACATCGAGATGGCCAACAGACACATAAAAAGATGCTCAACATCACTCACCATCAGAGAAATGCAAATCAAAACTACAATGAGATATCCCCTCCTACGTGTCAGAAAGGTAAAATGAAAAACACAAGAAACAACGAATATTGGTGAGGATGTGGAGAAAAAGGAACCCTCACGTGCTGTTGGTGGGAATGCAAACTAGTGCAGCTCCTGTGGAGTACAGTATGGAGGTTCCACAAAAAAGTTAAAAATAGAACTACCATGTGATCCAGTAATCGCACTACTGGTTATTTATCCCAAGAATACAAAAACACTAATTCAAAAAGATACATGCACCCTTATGTTTATTGCAGCATTGTTTGTAATAGTCAAATTATGGAAACAGCCCAAGTGTTGATTGACAGATGAATGGATAAAGATGTGGTGTATATATATACACAATGGAATATTGTTGTCATAAAAAAGAATGAGTTCTGGGGGTGCCTGGGTGGCTCAGTCGTTAAGCGTCTGCCTTCAGCTCAGGGCGTGATCCCAGCGTTCTGGGATCGAGCCCCGCATCAGGCTCCTCTGCTGGGAGCCTGCTTCTTCCTCTCCCACTCCCCCTGCTTGTGTTCCCTCTCTTGCTGGCTGTCTCTCTCTGTCAAATAAATAAATAAATAAATAAATAAATCTTAAAAAAAAAATGAGTTCTTGCCATTTGCAACAACATGCATGGTGCTAGAGAGTATAATACTAAGTGAAATAAGTCAGTCAGAGAAAGACAAATACTATGTGATTTCACTGATACGTGGAATTTAAGGAAAAAAGGAATGAAGAAAAAAGAGACAAACCAAATAATCAGATTGTTAACTACAGAAAACAAACTGATGATTACCAGAAGGGAGGGGGGACAGGGGATGGGTGAAAAAGGTGAAAAGGATTAAGAGTACACTTATCATGAGGAGCACTGAGTAATACACAGAATTGCTGAATTACTATATTGTACACCTGAAACTAATAGAACACTCTATGTTAACTATACTGGAATTAAAATAAAAAATAGATAATATACCTGGGGGAAAAAAAACAAGTGAATTCCTTGGACTGATAGAATATACAGAATAAATCCCTCAGGCAAGGGAAAGGAAAATAATCTCAAAGAGAAGCAATGTTACCCCTTGACATACAGTTTTGTAACCAAGGTATTAGAGACATTTGTGAATCCGAGTCCCATGATATTATCTGAGATTTATTGGCTTGTTCAAAGAGTAAAACCAGAGTATTTCCTAGAAAGTCAGAGTAAAGTCAGGCAAAATCTTGAGCAGAGGTTAAATATGTCCCTGGAATACTGAAGATGGCTCAGGAGGTTTACAGCAATCACATTCAAGGTGGAACCAATGGGTTTTTGCCCAGAGGTCTCTAAGGGATCTCTGTTGTGTTTTTCTTTATATAGTTTGATTAGGACAGAGCATCTGGCTCATAGAATGATGTAAATCTCAATGACTTTCCAATGGACAAATGGTTTGTTCACAGTCCATTTCCCCCCAAATCCATTTCAGTGTGAATAGACCCAGTTACCTTGAAAATGCCTCCTTCAGGCTTCAGTTCGCTCTGTAGCTACTTATCATTTACTCCCCCAATTCCCCTCCCTGTAGGAATGACTAAAACATGAACATGACTTAACTGGTATAAATACTAATATTATGAATATATAATAATTATAATATAAATATTAATATTTATACCAATATAATAGTATTGATAAAATTATTTTCTCCGAGCTAGTTCTTCAGAAAATATCACATAGAAATTTAAAAATATTATATCTATAGCCCAGCTGGTGATATTCTAAGCACCATTTCTGTTCAGTTCGGAATCAGAAATGCCATTAGCTATTAAAACTGCAATAGCAATAATTAATTTTTTAATTTAGGAAACCTATTTATTATTACTCTAGGTTACCTATGGCTATTATCCATATACAAATATTACCAATAACACAAGAGTGGTATGATACACAATTTCAATTTTAATTTTTTTTCTTTCTTGGATAAGAAATGCAAATCTTGATACCTTGATACCACAAACACACTGCCTTTTTCGGTCTGTTGTTCTTGTAACCACATTCTCTGTCCTGATTTCTAGCATGTGCAGTAAGCCTTTTTTCAAGATGGTGTATGGGCAAAGGCTCATCTAAGAAAATGTGTGGGGTGTGCCTGTTTCATCAAATGCACAGCTGAAATCTCTTATTTGGTCCCCTTTATATTGTCCCCTAATTCTGAAATGTTATTTTCACAAAAATTGACATCTTTTATAGAATGCCTAACCCCAAATACAGCATTGTTTTGGTAATGCAGGTATATATTAGGTAGGTTTTTTTTTTTTTTCCCCAAAAGATATTTTTCCCTCTACAAGCCAGATTAATAATAATGAGATAAAATCAGGGAAGGCTGACAATCAAGTCATTTGAAAGAGAAAAAGGTAAATAAAAAAGCAAATATATGCTGGCTCTTAGGATGTGGCCAGAAAAAAGAACTGAGGTAGGAGCCCTTGGAGGAGTGAATCTCTCAGCCTAGGGGGTGAGAGGTATGGGGTGAATGGAGGTAGTAAGTAGTGCAAATGCAATGGAAAGATCAGTTCAGTTGAAAGAGAAGAAAACCCCTGCCAAAGACACTAAATGACAGTACTTGCCTTTCCTACTTCAATGAACAAGACCCTTGAAAACAAGGATCCTGTCACTATTTCAATGTCTCACTTCCCCTCCTCGGTACCTCATAAGATAACTTCAAAGACTTTGCATTTATGAATCAAATGAACACACACACACACACACACACACACACACACACACACACACACAAGAGTGCTTTGCAAGTTATATAGTACCATCTAAAAGTTTCTTGTGATCACAGTAATTAGGTTGCAGGCAGTTTCTTTGGAGTTTTAGATTTATAATAAACTGAAGGCAAAGATTAGTAGAGACCAAATGGCTGACAATGTTTTGATTTTTACAGCAGAGTCCTTCCAAACGAACAGTTTCCATCCATGGTGAATCCTTTGCTTTATGTGGAGCTTATGGATACAAAGATAAGGAGGATCCAAACAAAAGAAATATGACCTGATGCCAATTTCTTCACTGCCTCTGGGGGAATAAGCAGGTAGGACCCCATATTTCTTATCTCAGGCTGCTACAACAAAAACTTATTTCTCATGGTTCTGGAGACTGAAAGTTCAAGATCAGGGTGCCAGCATGGCCGGGTACTGGTGAGTGCCCTCCTGCAGCTTGTAGACTGTCGACTTCTTACTGTATCCCCCAATGCTGGAAAGAGGATAAGAGAGTTCTCTAGGGTTCATTTTATAAAGGCACTAATCCCATTCATGGGGATTCTAGCTCCTTGGCCTAATTATTTCCCAAAGACCCTACCTCCTAATACTATCACTTTGGGGTTGAGGATGTCAATCTAGGAGTTTGGGAGGGACATAAACTTTCAGTTCATAACACCACGTAAGATTTTCATGGCTCTGGTCATGGCTCTTGGTTGTGCTTCTCTTCCCAAATAACCCTCTTCCCTTTGGCCTTCCATATTTTTATTAAAAGAACTTGAAAACTATTCTACTTTCTGGGCTTGTAAAATGAATCTTTACAGTCTTCAATGCCAGGAGTGGATAGGTTCCTGAGTAGAGGAATGAGAGCCCTTTCATAAATATTTTGTGAATTCCACAAATATTTATTCTTTGAACCACAGTCAATGGTTTTCCATATTGCTAAGCACCAGGTCTGTGTTCTTGATATCCCATGATTGCTGATAATCAGTATCCAGAAAGCTATATCTTGGGTGGAAATGCCTAAGTTTTCCAGAACACTCTCATGTCAAATAACCCACCTAGTCTGGAAGAAATTATATTCTAATTAAAATTATGGGGGAAATTATTACTTACATTTCCCACGGTGTCTCTTTCCCCTAGGGATTTTCTGTTTCTTTGTTTTAATAGTTAGCACCAAAGAACCATTCAGAACATTTTTCAACCCAGTTAAGTGATTCAAGTCATTGAGTGCAGAGGGTCTTATCAACAAAAATAGCATTTTTGTCCTTGTCCCACACATCAACATAGTTTTGCTCTCTCTCCATTTGTGCAAATTTTCTTTTATAATACTAAAGTGAAAGTTTAAATATTTTGCTTTTTTTTTTAGTTATTTTTAGACTTATTTCAGACACTCTGAAGTTTTGTTTTTACTTTGAATGGGATTTTTTTTTCCACTATAATTTCTAATTGGTTGTTGCTGATGTAGATCTTTGTAGTATAGACCTTGCAGTAATATTGCACAGCAACAGCATTGCCTGGAAGATTGTTAGAAAGTCCCAACCTCTGCATCACTCCAGACCTAGTCAATCAGACTTCCTCTTTCCACAAACCCTCAGCTGATTCACCTGGACATAAAAGTTGAGAAACGTTGTGTAGAGAAAATTGATTTAGAGAATTTAATTTTCTCTTGGAGAAAAATAGCAGAAAAATAGAGACTGTGGTCCAGTTGTCCCACAGCACTTTCTCTTCTGCCCCTTTCTGCTATCTTAGGTCTATTCTTGAATACCCTCCATGAGATTCTTCTGGGAAAATTCACTTTTAAATCTATATGGGATTGCAGATTTTTAGCCCTATGAGATATTACTTTTCATCTGATTTAATATGAATTTTATGTTATAAAATGTTCTTAACTTCTTAGATATTTCAGAGTCTCTATTTCCTAACACTTTATTTAATAATTTATTTTTGGTAATATTGATGAGATATGTGAAAGAAGGAATATACATGAGAGTCCAGCAGCCACCTGGAATCAGAAGTTTTCTAAATATATTTTTAAATCCAGTAAGGTCAATGCAATTGAATAATGTTCTTTTCAGTTCCTAAAGCAAAAATTTTAGAGTTATACGCTACCCTGTCAACTCATACATACACATGTGCACACACGCACACACACATATACACATATAATTTTGTAAAAGGGTTGGTTGTGTTGAATTTATACTGAAACTCTCCTTAAAATTCCAAAACATATTCAGGCAAAAGAAGTTTTGTGTTAAAAATGTTTTTAAGGGTGCCTGGGTGGCTCAATCAGTTAAGCATCAAACTCTTGATTTTGGCTCATGTCATGATCTCAGGGTTGTGAGATCAAGCCCCTTGTTGGGCTCCACGCTGGACATGGAGCCTGCTTAAGATTCTCTCTCTCCCTCTCCCCTCCCCATGCCCCCTAAAAAGGGGGGCTTTAGATTTTGACTGATAATTCCAAATTGTCTTAGTAAACTAAATATTGATTATTATTATTATTTTTTGGTATATTCAGCTAAGTTAGCCATGTGACATTATTGGATATTCCATTTAATGGAAAAGTAAGTATGAGGATGCTCATTTTCTCCATAATTTGATTAATGTAATCTAGACAGGACTCATACTCTTACGTCCAGATATTTCTGGGATTTACTTATTGATGACTTATTTTTGTAAATTCTTATTCTGAGTGCAACTTATAAATCAGTCCTGTTTATCCTCATTTTCCAATTCTTGTTTGGGACAAAAAAAGCTTTTGACCTCTTATAGGTTTTGACTCTGGTATTGGAAATGATTATCAGTCACTTGTTATGATATTAGAACAATTAATTTTGAAAATTAGAGTAGTTATTCTTCAAATAATGTCATTATACTTTTTTTTTTTTGCCTTTTTAAGATGGGTGTAATTGAGGGGCTCCTGGCTGGCTCAGATAGAAGACTATGAGATTCTTGGTCTTGGGGTAGTGAGTTTGAGCCCCATGTTGGTTGTAGAGATTACTAAAAAAGTAAATAAACTTAAAGAAAAAAAAGAGGGGTGCAATTGAAATTTCCTGGAAATTACTTTTAACATTAGTTATGTTCAATGACCTATATTACACTTATAAATAACAATAGCAAGCAATGGCTACAAACTACTATTCTAGAAGAGTGTTTCTGCTTCTGGATCTTAAATGTGCATACAAATCACCTGGGGGTCTTGTTAAAATAGATTCTGATTTTCTGTGTCTAGATTACAGCCTGAGGTTTTGTGTTTCAACAAGCTCCCAGGCTATTAGCAATGCTGCTGGTCCACAGATCGCAGTTTGAGAGTAACGCTCAAAGAGCCATGATTCTGGAAGTGGGGTCCCCAGAGTCAATGTGCATTTTAATAAGAGCTAGAATGATTTTGATGTACCCTAATTTTGAAAACCTCTGCTCTAGACAATAGAAGTATTTATGTCCTCAAGACCCCAGTGCAAATGTTCACCCTTCATTAAAGGTGAAAGAAAGCAAAGACATCGTCGAATGTCCAAGGATGAATATCCTGAAATAGGTCTGCAAGGCAAGGAAGAAGTTAGTTTTCTTCACTGAAGAGCCTCTCCTTGAAGTGACTTTATTTTTTTATTTAAAGATTTTCTATATTTATTTGAGAGAGAGAGAGAAAGAGAGCACGAGTGGAGGGGCAGAGGGAGAGGGAGAAGCAGACTCCCAGCTGAGCTGTGAGCCTGACGTGGGGCTTGATCTCAGCACCCTGGGATCCTGATCTGAGCCGAAGGCAGATGCTTAACCAAATGAGCCACGCATGTGCCCCTTGAAGCGACTTTAATGCCATCATTGATGAGGATGTTATTTCACCTCCCCTTACGGCATATATAGAAAGATGTGAAGACTGGGACTGCCTTCCTGTGGCATGACATGTCCCACTGTGAAGATAGGACCTTACTGCTAACAGTTCCATTTCTTTGGAGCACATGATTAAGATTTCTCAAGGTACACACTAGATGTTAGAGGGTATATCTTAATAGAAGAAGAGAAAAAGTACAATTATTATATTTAGATATATATATAACACATTATAAGTATTTTATAAAATACAGTATATAAAGGGCCTGGTGCATTACTTCTGCTGTTTTATGAACAATCCACTAAGGCTTTCTTTTTTCCTCAAAAGCTTTGGTGGAAAATTGCAATATTGGCAAAAGTTTCTGAAAAAATATTTTGGAGGCAGTTTACTTAGACTACTATCCAAAAACAACAGAGAAATAGGTTCGTGCAGGGCCTGAATACAGGTAGCTACTTCAGTTAACACATTGTCTCATCTCCAAGGGAGCTGAAAGAGGAGAGGGCACCTCAGGAAAGGGGCCTGCACATCCATTTTAATAAAGTTCACAGAAAGGTGAGGAGCCTTAGAATTATCAGTAGAGTTGGGGAAGATGGAAAGAGATGCAAACGAGACCAAAGCCTGTGCCCAGGAACCCCAAGTTCAAAGTCTTTAGAAATTTGGGAAACTGAGGAGTGTTTTCAGAGGGGCAAGAGCTGGAGATTGGTCCAGGGTCACCAGAGGCAGGAGGCAACCTGTTATGGACAAACTGTGCAGTTTCTATGAAATATCCAAGCTCATGAGATAATGGTAGTGCTGACTTGGGCACAAATGGACCATCTCTAGTTTTATAATTGCTTTGATCATAAAATATTTTTCTTTCAAACATTAGCAGCAGTCAGTCAAAGCAGTTTGCAAACTGACCTCTTCATCTTACTTGTGCTTTTCACGTTAACCTAAGATAAAGTAGATGGGCCACAGGTCCAGAAAAATCATGGAAGTTTTTCATTTTGGAGCCACAGAAGTGAGTCAACTTCTTTTTTCTACTCAAAATAAGTTTTTCTCTTCTTCTATTAAGATCCCTCCTCGTATATCCAGTGTGTATTTTGTGGAATCTTAACTACATCTTCCAAAACAATTTAATGTATAGAAATAAGGATCCTATCTTCAGAATGAGACATGTCATGTTCTAATAAAGCAGTCCCAATCTTGAGACAAGAGAAGTAAATCAACCAAATGGCAAAACTTCTGATTCAGAGAACTGAGATGATCTTTATGACAGGCGGCATTTTCCAAAGATCACAGAAAAATATTTTCCATCTCACACACTCTTACAGTGAGACTTCTACCCTCTTCCCATTGAGAAGTGAGATTCGATGTTTCTTCTCCTTAAATGTGGCTTGTGACTTTTGACCAAAGTGAAGCACTGTGAATTCCAATGCTAGTTCATAAGAAGTGATACAGCTTCTGCCTGGTTCTTTTTGGGTACCTGTTCTTGGAACACAACCATCATGCTGTGAGAAAGCCCAAGTATCCATATGAAGGGCTCCTGTGTAGGTGCGTCAGGCCAATTACCCTGCTGAGAGCTCACCATATCAGCTACCAGAGAGGTGAGTAAGACTTCAGATGATTCGAGCTCCCAGTGATCAAGTCATCCTCAGCCTTTGAAATTCCAAGTTGAGGTCCCAGATATCACAGAGCAGAAACACAACACCTCATTGTTTCAAATTCCTGACTCACAGAATTCATGAGCATAATGATTTGATTATTGTTTTATTGGGTGGTCTGTCATGCAGCCATACTAGCTGGAAGGTCCTTTTCTGAGAAAGACACACGTATACATACAAAACGTGTTTACAGGGAAGTGGTTGACACCATGTCAAGAAAGTTTTTCTTTCTCTTCACAGTATTTCTTACACTTCCAAAGAAGAAAGATATTTCAAAAATTATACATTGCCCTGTTTCTTTAACTTTTTGTTAGTTGCACGGTCTGATCGGATAATATGGTGACTGCAGTCAGTGACCCCAAAAGGCTGTGTAAGAACCATAAATCTTAGGATTTATCTTACCTTTAACGTGGTTACACCTTCAGTCATACTGATGAAAATGCACCCAGTGCAGAGGCATAAATACATTCCAGTCGAGATATTCCAGATTCTTTGCAGGACCAGGCTCTCTCTTTGAAAGCAGGTTGCACGGCATGGCATGGGCCTTGATGAAGGGGTGGGCTAAGCTCTGACATAGTACAGCTTCCTCATGGCCTGTTTTCCCTCCCAATCTTTATCCAGGGTGATGACTGCCAAACAGGCCATCAGGATTTGCTCAATGCCTGATGTTCACATGTTACATCCAGACCCAAGTTTGTCACGTGATTGGAAGGAGATGTTATGAAACATAGACTTTGTGTTTACATTTAGCTCCATATGGACTAGCACAGAGATTTCTCTGGCATAACTTGTTCTTTCACATCTGTGGAGCAGCAGTGAGCTGGCTATCTCTTCCCTGCAGATCAAGACTGGTGAACACGTTTGGATAAAAATCAAAGGACTGTTTTGGATACCTTAGACTTGAAAAGTATTTAGAGGCATCTTCCCTGTGCTAATATAATCATCAAAGGAGATGATGCAGTAGGATACAGAGGAGTTAAGAAATGTGTTTGTAGGAAACAATAGCAATTATTTTTTATTTTTTTTAGAAGTAATCGCTGCTAAATACCCTCCACTCACAGAACATTTGGGTGGTTCTGGCTAATGTCAGAGAGGGGTGGGTCTCCTAAAAGCACCAGGAGAAGAGGAAAATTAAAGTATTTATAAGTAAGATAAAGAATCATAGTATCTAAGATGTGAAAGGAATCTTGGAGTAGAGAGAGAGGATTGGACACATCTGGTCCCATCCAAGTATGTTGCTAAGACTTTCTTCATGACATAGGTATCAATACCTCTTTTCATTAAGAGCCTCCATCCTTCGCTTTTGTATTTCCAAATAACTGAGCTCTTAAAAACAGTGGAAGCCCAAGATAGTGTTTACTTGGGACTCAGCAAAATTTCAGAACAGGGCCAAGTACTTTTGCTAAAAGAACCATAGGTTAGTAGTTGGCAACTTCAATGGGCCCTCGCCCCCAGGGACCTGGAGAATCTCTTCACTGGCGGATGATGTAAATTCTTACTTGACTGGCTATGAGATGATCTGCATGCATTGGCCGCACTTCTGCATGGGTTTTCCAGAGCTAGCTAGAAGAAAGACTTCCATCTGGAAGCTTATTTATCAAATCCTCTTGTTGCCTCTGAGCTATTCTCTTATCTCCGTAGTCGCTGGTTCTCACGTCCATGACTGGCAGCATCAGCTTCAGCTGGGGATTAGTTAGAAATGCAAATTCTTGACCCCCACCCCAGATTTACCTCAGAAAACTGTAGGGATGGGCCCACACTGTCTGTATTTTAGCAAGTCATCCAAGCAATTCTAACACATGTTAAAGCACCACTGTTTCAAGGTCATACATGATTTTTTTCTTGGCCCAGTTAACTCATGGATTGCATCTGGAGAAGAGGCCAGAAGCAGGTCCATCATCCCCTTCTCCTCCATATCTTCAATGTTCTGTTCTTGCCAGCACCTGTTCTTTGCAAGTTCAGGAGCCCAGGCTGGAAGTCAAAACAATGGATCCTCCTCTTTGTTCTATTTTTTTTTTTTTTAACAATCTTAATTCTCCTTGAGATAGTCTGGTTTCATCTGACTAAGGAGGGCAGAGGGTCAGTAAAAGGAAATGCAGAAAAGAAAAAAAAAAAACCAACATAGGCTCTCACCCTGTGATGAGCTGATACTAGATTAATCATATAGTCCATCTAATTTACCATCTTTTTATTTTTAGCAGATATGTCACATATAGGGAAAATATACCTTTATATAAATAAGAATCAATAAAGTAAATTTTGCTATGCTTTGTGCCTTATCCATGTAAGTGATATTACTATTTAAGATGATATTAGAAGTTCTTCATTTTTATTAGAAGTTATATTTTTGATCTATAAATGTTAAATCATTTGTCCTAATGCTTCTATACCTTTAGAATATATGAATTTAAGAAACGACTCTTGGAATGGTCAGCCTGAAGTACTGAAACAGTTCCGGGCATTACAACCATTTCCCTGTTCTTCAGCTTCTAGTATAGTAAAGCTCCAGCCATAAAAATACCATAATCAGAACTCGCATTTATCGTTGAACTGAAGTTGCCACCTCCTGTTGCAGATAGGTCAATGCTTCCTCAAAAGTCCTATTCAGACACAATACTCTTGGTTCCAATGTTTATGTCTATCGTGCAGGAAAGAAAAGTTGTATGTGTATTATGTGGTGCGGTGTGGGTGTTTCTGTGTGTGTTCAATCTCTTTTTCTCTGCCATCTTTTTCTTTCCCTTCTTCCTTGAAACATGTGTATGTTTCTTCCACCCTACTAAAATAAGATAGAATAAGATAAAATCTGATCCTTCTCTCCTGAACCCTGTTCTGAGACTCTATCTCTGTATCTTCACTGAAAAATGTTAATGTGAGTTACATTAAGTCCGAGGAAAGCCTATTGTGTGGAAAGAGCTTGTTATAATTATTTTGGTTCTAAATAATATTCCATTAACTAAGGTTGCAAGTTCAAAAGCCACGTTATTTTGTAATGTCAAGTTCATCCTTCCAAACTTGTTTTTTATACAGAAAGCTTTTTTTTTGACAACTCCAATCAACTGCACTATTCATAAATATTCAGTTAACTGAAGTTTATCATATTAAATATTAATAATGATTAGCCTCACTTAATTAAATGCCTTTAAACATTTTAAACTATAATCAATCCTCAATTAAACATATTTAATTTAATTAAGTACTTCTAATGCATGTCAGGACAAACTTACTCCCTAAAGCAAAATGCCTGTAAGTTCTGAAGTAACTCTTCGAAATCTATAAGCTCAAACTTATAAACATGGTGAATGAGGTTTTTCAAGCATTCTGTTATTGTTTATAAACAATTAAATTTTATTACACCTTTGAATTTAAAATCATAATTCTTAATCAATTATTCATTTCCAACTGAAATCATAAAGTAAATTTGCCAGGTGCTCTAACATGCCAGATTCTCTTAAAACTGCAAACCTTTTTATGACAAACACAGAGGACATTCCGAAGTTTAACAAGAAAAGTCTTGTTATGAGGATTTGATTAATTTCATCATCTCATAATTTAGTTTTAAATATTCAAAGTGATTGTAAAGTGCTGTGCTCAAATAATTTGCCATCTCAAAAGTTATTGAGGAAAATTTTGGGACAATGAGATAGCACCTAATTGATAAGAGATCCCAGACCAGGATACAGGACCCAGCAATTATGTGCTTTCAGGATGAATCAGTGGGCGTCACGGGTCAACACACTCTTCTCTTTCCTTTGGTCTATTTCCTTTTGCTACCCTGAACACAGGCTCCAACATCCATGTGTACCCACTGGGATTGTATTTGCTTCTCTCACGACTTGGACATCTTTAATTGTATACCCTAATTCAGTGTTTTATCTTGCTGCTAATTACCTTTATCATTTGATGCATTCAATTGCCCTCTTCACTTCCTAATTGGAGTCTGCCTTTTGTTTCCACACGACTTGTCTGGACCTTGATATAATTCCTTTGTTATATTGTGAAATAAGACTTCTTAAAGAGAGGCTTACATGTTGTAACAGTTAGGGATTGCATTTGGCTACATATAGCAAACATCCCGCTATCATAGTTAAATCAAATCAGGGTTTAATTTTCTTCCAGAGTCCAGGACTGGGCAGTTCTATGATGTCAATGCCTCGGTCTCTTTTACCTTCCTGCTCATCCTTAATTATTACTTTCATCCTCACTGTTACTACCAAGTGCATGATGGGAGCTCAGTCGTGACTTTCTAGCTATACAGCAGGCAAGAAAATGAAGACAGAGGTGATGAGCGGTGGGTGCTACCTCAGGATACCAAAATCTCCCTCACATTTTCAGTGTCTTCATTACATCTCTTTGACTATAATTGTTTTCATCCTCATGGTTTTCTCTATCTCTTCCTTTCTGTGAGGTAAGTATATATATATATATGTCTTTGCTCTTTGCCCCTGGTTTTTGGCACAGAGCTCCCAAAACCTTCGTAGTTTCCTAAGTGATTAGAACAGTAGGAGCATCTCTTGTTCTAATATTTGTCTTTGATTCCATCCCTGACATAGGGCTCCTAAAACTTCTGTAAATTCCCAGTGTTAAGAGCCCTAGGAGCATATTTTGTATTAATGAGGGGCTCTGGTGGGCTTCCTGATAGCTCCTGGGTAAGGGCTGGTCACCAGAAAGACCAACCCATGAATAAAGCTTGGATTTTCAGCCTCACTCCCGATCTTCCAGAGAGGGAAGAGCGGCTGGAAATGGAATTAATAATTGTGCCTATGCGAGGAAAAAAACCCTAAAAAACCTAACAGTAGGCAGATCAGAGAGTTTTCAGGTTGGTGAACATATCCACACCAGGAGGGTGACCCACCCCAACTCCACAGGTAAGACAGGAATAAATAAAGGGAGAAAAACTGTTTCTACAAAAATGAATTTAAATACGTTGGGAAAATTCAATGAATACGAGTTTGTGAAAATGATATAATTGAAGTAAGGATAGGTTAAACCACGGCAAAACCGGGAAAACTGTTGAAGTATAGAAGGATTCAGTACTATTATTACTTTGCAGGTAGCTAAATTCTCAATCCACTTTTAAGAAAGCAAATCTGGATATTATAGAAATTATATTATGATTTGTGGAGGAAAAGCAAAACAGAATTGCAGCCTGCAAACACATGTTCTAAGAATAAAGGCAATACTAGTGTAATAGACGTCATTCTGATAACTTGCATGAACAATTCTCACCTTAAGGGCACTAAGAAGTTTGTTTTTTAATGGAATGTGTGGTCATTTAAAATTGATTGTCTTTTTTTAAAAAATGTGAATAACAACCTGATAAAAAGCTTATTGTATGGATATGGGTTTTGAATAATAAATTTTCTGAAAGCAAAGGCCACTGCATATTACTTCTTAAGTGGCATGGATCTCATCAGTAGACCCTCCATATCTACCAAGGAAGGACGTTAGGCATGACTTTTTATCACTTCCGTGGTGTCATTCCAGCTCCCCCGCACACCCGCACAATCCATATTTATCCCTCATAGAATGAAAGACTTCCTTCTTTGTGCTTTTAGAGAACTCTGGACATACTGCAAGTTTAACATTTACCGTTGCTTGGTGCTGTGGGCTACATGTGTCCCCTCGAGATTCCTAGGTTGACATCTAATCCCCAGTACGATGGTATCCCCTGCCATGAGAGGGTGCAAAAAGAAAATGACCACCTGCCAACCAGGAAGGGGTCTCTCTCTAGATACTGATCGGCCAGCACCTTGGTATGAACTTCCCATCTTCCAGAACTGTAGGAAATAAATTGTTTGTCACTCAGTCTGTGGTAGCTTGTTACAGCAGCCCAAACTGACTAAGATACTCGGTAACTGAGTTTTACTTGTATTAACAAGCAAGAGGACAGGCCCCAAATGGAGTCACTTGATGCTAAAGCCCCACTCACCAAACTGAGACTTAATTGTAGTTTCGGCTCTCCCAGAAACGGAATCTTAAACCAGTTGATCAGGAGTCACCTGATGAGTACTAGTGAGGTAATCAGCTTGATAGACCCCTGCCATCCCCTAAAAGGAAGTGACTTTGCCATAACGGTCTGCTTTAAGAGAGAGAGAGAGAGAACACGCAGGGAGAGGAGCAGAGCGAGAGGGACAACCAGACTCTGTGTTGAGCACAGAGCCTGACATAGGGCCCGATCTTGACCCCAAGATCACGACCTGAGCCGAAATCAACAGCTGGATGCTCAACTGACTGAGCCACCCAGGCACCCCAAAAGTCTTTTATTTTGTACAGCTCCTAGGAGCTCCTTTCTATCTGCTAGATCTGATGTTGCCTGATTTATTCACCATTGATTAAAGCCAATAAGATCTTTAAAATTTATTCAGTTGAATTTTTTTTTTAACACTTGAGTATTTCTCAATGATACTCTGAGTTGCCAGAGGCCAAGGTTTGTGTATCACTGAATTATTTTACCCCTAACTCCCAGAGTAGTGCCCGGTACATATCAGTTCTGCTGTGGTTATTTTTATGTTCGATTTGTCTTTAGAAAATAATGCCAAGATTACGTGACCATGTCACACACGTCAAATTTTCTTTCAGCCTTCCTTGCATCTTACCTGGCAAAAATGTGCATTATCCCACATGGGATATTCCCTATCTGCTAACTCCAGATTGCTTAGAAATACCCAAGAAACCTGATAAAGCCAATACACTGATTGAGAAAAACTAAATACTGAAACTTCATTAGTCATCAGGAAATAAAATTAAAACCACAGCGAGAGGCCACTACAAATCTACCACAATAGCTTAAATAACAATAGAAAATAAAAAACACAAAGTTTCGGCTACAGTGTAGAGTCGGAACTTGCGTACACAGCTGCTCCAAGTGCGGATTGGTTTAGCGACATCTGAAAACTGTCTGGCTGTTACTAATACTGAACGTACGCATGCCCTCCGACGCATGCAGCGACGGGGTTCCGGAGTGTGCACACCACAGAAACACGCACACATGTGAGCAAAAGCCACGTAGTAGAATAGCTGCTATTCATAACAGCCGAAAGCTGAACAATGCCCAAACTCAACAACAATGGAATGGATAACTAAATTATGAGAATTCAGGCAATGAAATGAGAATGAATGATCGACGGTTACACACAACGATATCGATGCATCTCATAAACATGACGTTGTCTGGAAGAAACCAGCCACAAGAAAAAAATGCATGCTGTATTTTTCCACTTATACAAAGTACAAAAACTGGCAGAGCGAATTTATGCTGCTAGGAGGCAGGAGAGTGACTGAACGTGAGGCAAGCATAGTGCTGGAGGGAGTTACCGGGGGGAATTCTGGGGGTGCTGGTGATGTTTTGTTTCTCAAGGCAGGCACTGATTCAGTTTGTAAAAAATCATCAAACTCATTTACATTCTTCTTTTGTACGGACTTCGGTTTAAAAATAGTGTACCTATTGGGGCGCCTGGGTGGCACAGCGGTTAAGCGTCTGCCTTCGGCTCAGGGCGTGATCCCGGCGTTATGGGATCGAGCCCCACATCAGGCTCCTCCGCTATGAGCCTGCTTCTTCCTCTCCCACTCCCCCTGCTTGTGTTCCCTCTCTCGCTGGCTGTCTCTATCTCTGTCGAATAAATAAATAAAATCTTTAAAAAAAAAATAGTGTACCTATGGAGTGACGCACCCATACAGATCCAGAGGCTGGTTTAACAGCGTATGCATCTGTGGTTCTTAGTATTGTATACATTATTTCTATTTTTTCAAGCTTAGTCATTTAGAACCAACACCAAAGACTTGATGGTTTGAAGTATTTTATTTAATAAGAGCTACAACACATTAACGGCTTCCGCTGGGTCAGTGTCACTTTGGGACCAGTGAGGCTAAGCTAAAGGATACGGAACCTTGAATGGCAGGCCTAGTACCCACACCCAGATCTGATTTCTAGAAAACCTTCTACAGGTCGCCTACGCTTATTTACTAGAAGGAACTATTTCCCCACGTTTATTAATCAAGGATATTTAATTTTCATCAGCTGGAGAAGGGCAACATTGCTGTAAGAAGTTAGTGTAACTGCAATACTAATGAATAAAGCCTGGTCCTCTAGGCTTTGTAGGCTCACTACAGAAGACTGCACGATTTCCCATTCTCCTCTGATTAAATTTATAATAAACAGGTCTAGGTCTCACCCAGAGGCCCTGTGAGCTCTAGGTCTTTCATTTCTCATTATTGTGGGCCTGGACAGAATGATTGGCCTCTCTGGGGCACTAGTGTGCTCCTGGCCAAGGAAACAGGTAACAGACACACAATGGCTCTTCACTCATGCTTGGAGTGGCATAATCATTCCTGCCCACATTTCATTGACCAAAACAAGTCATATTGTCACATCTGACTTCAGTAGGACGGGGAGATTAAAACTCAAAATTATAGGTATCAGCATTAGTTGCCAGATAAGGGCGCATTTAAGAATAATACCACAGGGCGCCTGGGTGGCTCAGTGGCTTAAGCCTCTGACCTTTGATTTCGGCTCAAGTCATGACCTCAGGGTCATGAGATTGAGCTCTGAGGCTCCGTGCTCAAAGTCAGTCTGCTTAAGAGTCTCTGTCTCCCTTTCCCTCTGCCCCTCACCCTGCTCGCTCGCTCTCTAAAAATAAATAAATAAATAAATAAACAAACAAATAAATAAATAAAATCTTAAAAAAAAAAAAAAGAGTACCACAGGCTACTGCAAGCATTCTAAGTGCTACTTAATATCTTCCACTCTGGCAATACAATAATTTACTTATCTATTAATCAGTGGAGAGACAGCTGTACTATTTTGCAGTTTATTGTTACAAACGGTGCTTACAAATGTTTCCTTAGAGGCATTTGCAAGAGTTTCTCTAAGACGGACACCTGGAGATGTGATTGCTAGGTAGTAGTTTCATATATATCTTCCACTTTACTAGACTGTGCCAAAGTTTTCTCTAAAAAGTACAAATTTACTCTTTCCAGCAATACATAGGAGTTTCAGATTCTCTACTTACTAGTTACCTATACGGCAATACAATACTGCACGTGTTATTATCAGGTTTCTTTAGAAATGCTAACTCTGGGTGCTATTAACATGGATATTCATTATACTTGTATTTTCCATATCATTGAAACATTTCTTCACTCTTAATTAATTTAATTAATACTTCATAAGAATATTTTTAAAACTAAAGGAAAATGAAGAGAAGGTCCATAGAAGCACGTTGATGTGAAGAATCTCTGAATCTACCGTCATAAACTTTTAAAATAATATAGACACAGTAAAGAATTTATATGGAGTGATACAGAAGTTTTCTTCTGAATGTTCAAACATGGTCTTCTATTATTTCCTCCTCCAACCACTAAGGACTTCTACAAGTACAAATACCTGATGAAAAAAAAATTTCCTTTGCTGCCTTTGAAATATTACTGGATAGAGAAGATATGGTTAATGGCCTTCTACCCTGTGGTCCTCAGCCCACTGGAGTTCCTTGAGGTGGTAAACAATTCCTCCACGTGCCAACTTTTTGTTTTCCTTTAAGGGCGGCCTCTCTCTCCTGTGAGTTGCCTCTGGCTTCAGGAGCCTGACCCACAGTGGCAGACTGAAAGTTCCAGTACAATGAATTCCCCAAGAGCCACTTTCAACAAACAAGGGGCAGGGGTTGCCCAGATTCCTGAACCTTCGCGGGGACTGTGTTCTACAGAGTCTCTCTCAAAGGGTCCTCAGTGGAACTGAGCTGCTGTTGTCCATGGTGGTAACCTACCCATGAACACACCCTTATTGGTCTTCTCCTTGCCCTTCTCCTTTCTTGCCCTGGTTTCCTGGGATCACTCTCAAACAAGCTACTTGCATTTGAATATTGGTCTCAGTCCTGCTTTGGGGGTTCAGGGGAGGGAAACAACCTTTTTTCCCCTGGCCTTGTGAATTGGACTGACAAAAGACAGATTAGCGAGAGAAAAACACAAATTTATCAACGTGCATCACACAGACACATGGGAGTACTCAGTGATGAGGAACTCAAAGGGGGGGGGGTTGGCACTTGAGCTCATATAGCATCGCAGCAAAGAACGGGAAATTTGTAGAGAACTGACAAGATGAAGAAAAAGAACTTTGAGATTTGAGGGTTGGAAATTTGCAGGAAGGTAAATACATGGGGAAACTAATGGAAGATAAAGGTTGCTTTAGCAAGGTTTGTTATGTAGATTCCTCTGGTGCCATCTCTGGACTAAGTAGAGTTGTTTCCAGGGGTTAACTTTAGTCCTTCCTGGTAGGGAGGAAAGGGAGGACATCCTCACGAATTTATGTCCTGCTTTTAGGCAAATAGGTAGAGAGCTTTTCTTGCATCTGCGTCTTCTCCATTGTCTTCCGTTCCAAATAATATGATAAAATAGTATATTTGGGGGTGGCATACTCTGCCACCATTCAGGGATTATTACCCCAATTAAGAAAGCAGAGAAATTTCAGTTTTAGCCAAACAGATGCCTTCCTCCTGCCCCCTACCACCACACCAAGTCCCCCAGCTCTCCAGAATCATTCTGTCTTTTAATACTCAAATAAATTGGTCTTCATCCTTTGAAATGTCTCTGAAGATTTCTGAGGGAGCAGGAGGGGAGTGCGCAACCTTGCGAGTCCGTGTGCCTGTACCGCCCCTCCCTCTCACGTGCCCCACACACGCTCCCAGGCCCTCGGGTTGCCCTCTCTTCTCCTCCGTCTGCTCTGCCCACAAAGGTCAACACCGCTTCAGTTCATCTCTCCCAAAGAACTCAACACGCAAGTCTCTTACATTTAACAGCCTTTTACTCAATTTTGAGTTAATGCAGTGGATTATAGGAAAAAGTAAAAAAATTGAACACTGGATCTCCCTGTCCTACAAATCCATTAATTCTTCCCAGCCATGGGAAACTTTTCATAGGTTTCATTTGCCTTAATCTTCCAAATCCTCACTTTAAACTGCTTCCTCTGCTTCCTGGCTGCTTGATTCCAAAACCAAATTTCTGTTATTTGCTTTGATTAGAAGTTTAACTCTACTCCCACTTTAACCCCTGTGTTAGCCTTGCACAGCACCAACCCCTTTAAGTGTTTTCCCAAACAAAAGGCCATCTAATCATGGTCTTTGCCCCTGAGCCTCAGAAAGCACAGGCAGGGCTTTTTAAATGACACGTTTTTCTTAACATAATTCAAATTTTTCTGCCCATGTTACCCTTTGTTTGGAGGAGAGGTACAGCCCAAATATTCATTCTCCTTTATTTCAACCCAGAGCTTAAGGGTGGAGGTTTAAAAGAAAATTTTTTAGTTGCATTTAACTGCAAAAATAACATGGTAAACTCTTTTATTTTTTATTTTATTTCTTTAAGTAGGCTCCACACCCAGTGTGGAGCCCAATTCAGGACTTGAACTCATGACCCTGAGATCAAGACCTGAGCTAAGGTCAAGAGTTGGATGCTTAACTGACTGAGCCACTCAGGTGCCCCTGGTAAATTCTTTAAATTAAACATTTCAGTTTTTCATATCTCTATGATCGCTATGATTTAGGACAATTTCAGTCTCAAGTGATGAAAGTCAAATCCAGTATGTCTTAATGGAGAAAAGGCTTAATACTACTCATATGGCAGCAAAACCTCAGGACTGACTTCAGGTTCAGCTAGATCCAGGGGATTATGTATTTCCAGGACACAACGTCTTTCCACCATTGCTTCTCAATTTTTTTTTCTTATGTTGGCCCCATTTCCATGCATAAGAAGTTGCTTTTAGTTGGGGACTTGTTTCTAGAAGCCAATTAGTAACTTAGTCACAGTGAAGGCTGTGGAATTTATCTAATTTTCTGTATCTACAGACTGACATATTATCACTGAGATGTCTTTTGCCATCATTTGATATCTATTTGCAAATAGAAAAAAACACTTTTTGGTTTGACTTCTAATTCTAAGATCACGTTTTATTTTTTTAGTAGTCTTTTATTAAAGGTTTTGTTTATTCATTTGACAGAGAGAAACAGAGAGCACAAGCAGGGGGAGCAGGAGAGGGAGAAGCAGACTCCCTGCTGATCAGGGAGCCCAATGTGGGGCTCTATCCCAGGACCCTGGGATCATGACCTGAGCTGAAGGCAGATGCTTAACTGACTGAGCCACCCAGGTGCCCCAAAGGTCACATTTTAGAAAGCCAGCCAGAAACTGATGAAGAAATATATGCTTTGTACGGGTTTTGCCCAGGATGTTTCTTGGGTGAAAAGGGAGAATTATTCCCGAACTTTTCGTCTAGAGGGGGGTTATTTAAAAGTAATGAGNNNNAAGAGTGTACTTAAAAACATTCTTTGCAGAGTAGTATATTATAAGTATTATAAGAGGTCAAAGAAGAGAGAAATTACTGTAGGTTTGAGAAATTACAGAGGAGTTGATGTAAAACACAGATCATGAATTCTGCCTTTAAGAGTAGGTAGGATTTTAAAAAAAACAGAGCAGAAAGATGAATTTGAGGTTCAAATTAAATTATTTTCAAGGAAATAGCTTGAGAATGTGTCTTAGAAACCAGAATTTTTAAGGTAATAATTTCAGACGTTATGATGAGTGCTGGTGATATAATATTTCTGTATTATTTTGCCCAAGTGTTTATCAGAACCAAATTGAAAAAATTTATTTATTACACAAACTTTTGGACTGCACTATTTTGTTGGAGACTGAAGAATAGAAGTTTTCAGATGCTCATTACTTGGATAGTTCATCAAATGACTCCGTCAATTTGCATCTCTAGAATTTTGTCCTCAAAATGCCTCAAACTTAACCATTCCGCAATTAAAAAAAAAAAAAAAGCTTCAATCAATGATGTTTCTTTTATCCTTCTGTTATTGATCATGAAAGTTATTACTTGCCTGGTTCTCTTGGTTCTTTGAAAAGGAACACAGTGTGAAAAGTAACCAAAAGACTAAATCAAAACCCATTACTGGGTAGCTATTGGGTCAAACAATTTATGATATGCCTTTTAAGATTTAAGACAATCTCCATGAAGTGGGCAGAGATGTAGTAACCACTGGATTGGACCATCTACTATCCAGTATCTGGGCTTGTGAATGGCTAGATTATCAGTGGCATGTTAGAAAATCAACCTGATATCAGCTTCAAAAGATGTGGTGTCTTTCTCAATGTTTCTAACTTCCCTTAAAACTCTTTGGTGGAACCCTCGTCCTTGATTTTGTCTAAGTATTTATTCCCAAACATACTATTTATTTCAGAAATGCTACCAAGAAGGGCTTATTCCACAGAAATCCCGTAGAAAAACTGGATAGGATGAATGCCATCACTGGAGATGAATGGATCTGTGAAGGTTAACCCATGAAGACCGATAAGCATCACAAGGTTTAAGTACTTCTCTGAACAGTATCCAAACCTCTCTGGTCTGGAAGTCACATAAGATCTCACTCTCCTGCAAAGCTTCTCAACCTTCCCAATCATCATCAGCCATAAAGAAGGAACAGGTTCTCTTCACGTATTTCGATAGCCCTGCTTCTGTCCCAGGCTGAAATTACCACACACCAAGGCACACAATTAAACAAAAAAGTGCAACTGAACTTATTTGAACCTTATTATTATTATTATTATTATTATTATTATTATTATTTTAGATTTAGATTTGAAGTAATTTTCAGGCAGGTTAGAATTTCAGGCCGGTTAGAATTTGTAAACTTACAGGGTCAAAGCCAATGAACTAAAAATGAAAGAGAGAGGGCATAAAACACAACAAAACTTGGCTAAAAGGAAAATGAAAGGTGCTACAATTCAGGTATTACCTTTTGAGTCATAGGTAGTCAATTATTAGTTCTTCTAGAGCTTACAAATAAATTTGTGGATCAACAATCTCTTTGGCTTCTCAGCTGTGGACAATGGCAGTGCAGACTTATGTCCCCTGCATATGACTGAAGAGAAAAGTTGTGGATCTTGACTGAATGTGCTTCCTTTGAAATCAGATACAATATGAGATTAGGGAAGGGAGGGCATTTGTGGTTAAAATGTACCCCTTGAGTCCTCATTTTTCTACCACTGAATCTAAAATTCTTCTTGTATCTTAATTCTTTTCTCTTACTACAATGGAAAAATATCTTGTAAAATCAAAGGCGAATGCTTGCACATTTGTTCTCTATCATATATCTTCCCTCATCCACTCATAAGGTTTTGGTCCTATAGTTATTCTCTTACAAACTTATTTTTAAGTATAGTGTCAAGAAGAGATATTTACTTTTCTCATGGTAAAGGAAATTTTCCAATAAGTACATAGGTCTTTTTTATTGTTACTTTTGTTTCAGCATTCTATTTGTATGTATATGTTCCCATAAACACTCTTTTGATTATTGTTGTTTCTAAAAATGTGTATTTTATATTATAAGTCAGGTCTTACATTGTGCATGTTTACCAAAAATGTCTTTGTTATTATTTTTCCTCCAGACTAACCTTAGAATGAGATTATCAATTATGCTAAAAGGATAAAATCGTTTTGAAATTATTATTTTGATTCTTGCACATTGCTTTTTCTTATTTAGTTCAGAAAAATATATTGAATTCCACAAAAACAAACAAAAGAATTTTGGAGTTGCATTGTATGCAAAGATTTGGATGAACATTGAAAACTTTACAATATAATTTTCCCCATCTCAAAATAACATTTTTTTTTCATAAAACTGTTGATTTTTTATTATTTGTAAATTTCTGCTTGAGTAATTACTAATAATTCAAGTTTTTTTTTTCATTGCAAATGAACTTATAGTTTTCATTACATTTGTTAATCACATTGCTTATTAGGAAAGATACTAATTTTGTGTATGTTGTGCCTATATCTGGTCATTTTATTGAATTACTTATTCTAAGAATTTATAATTCATTCCCTTTGTGTAGGTATTACTTATTTGTAAATATTTTAAACAGAAAAAAGTAATAGAAAATTATATAATAAAAATGTCTATTAATCATCTTCCATAACATCTTCACATTGTATCCTTCTGCTTTACATTTTTAAGAGAAAATATTGTTAAGCTCCACGCATTAAAAAATTGAATTCCACCACTGTGTTAGTGAATGTATTCATTATCAAGAAATTGGGAGTTACAATTTTTATTCATTTTTATATAATTACAAAAAGAGATATATGTGTATAATTGTTCATATATTACGATACTTTACACAAATGACAACATGTCCTGTATATTACACTATTTTTATTGAAATATATTTTATGGCATATATCTGTGTGATTCATTAATCTATTGTCTCTTCATGGTGGTGTTACTTAAATGTACCAAAGTGTATTTATTCGCTCTCCTCTTGAGGGACAGACCAACACTTTAGTACGACACATAGAGCAGTGATGGACATCCTTGTGCAAGTCTCCTTATATCTCTTTGGCAACTTTTGCAACTCCTGTGTTCTAATTCACGTTTTCTATTGCTTCTTGAGTACTTCTGCATAGCATATTTTTTGTAAAAATAAATATTTAGGTTTTCAAAATTTTAGCTTGGAATTATGTACACTATTCTATTGTAAAAATGTAAACTTAGTTTGTATATCATGTTGTATCATTTTTAACCTATTCAATAACTTTCACTTTGAGATCTCTTACTATCATTACCTTCTTTTGTTACTTTCATATTTTCGTCCATACATTCGTTTTTGAGATGTGTCTCTTGTAGACAGCATATTGATACATTTAGACATTTTACATGCTAGTTTGTACACAGGTATGTTTTGCCTAGTTCAGAGCTCTGTCTTTGCTAGGTAAACCCAAACATTTATTGTCATTAATGATGTATCTTAGACTTTCTATTCATTAGGAATTACAGGAGGCTGCTAGGAAAAAATGTCAAAAATTGCTAAAATTGGGTTTTTATTTTTCTCACATAACAAGAATTGCTGAGGTAGAATAAAAGTCTTTTAGGTAAAAGTCCCACTCCTTCCCAATGTATTCTGTTTTGATTTTGATAAAACCCTTATAATCTCAAGATTTAACTTGGAGATACATTTCTTTAGCTCTTGGCAATTGTTCCCTATTGAGGGTAATAACTTTCTCTGCTCTCTAGATGTTGGAAGATGTTGTTCTTCAAGCCTGTTAACTCTATTTCATAAATTCTTTTTTTTTAAACTTCATATTTCGCTCTTTAAGAATCCCCTCCTGACTTACCCCACTGTCATTCCTGCAACTCTGTCCATACATTCTTCTGTAATAATCTATATAACTTTTAAATAACACTGGGTGCTAATTCGTAGAGAGCTTATTTGAAGTTGATCCCTTTCTTTAATGGTATCTCTGTTTTATTCCAGTGTTTAGTGATTCTTGGATATATGATTAAATATCCATTTGATGACCAAAAATGAAATAGGTAGCAGGACTCTTCTTTACCAACCCAGTGAGTATCCCTATTTGCAGAGTCGGGTTCTAATTTTACGAGGGCTTGTGATGGACAGACAAGATTTAACGACAGAACACTAGGTGCCCGAAGCTTCTCTTCTAGGGATGAGCACTCTTGACCTCTCCCTGTGGCTATACATTAACTACTTTCTAGCCCAATGACCACTCTGTCAGGTTTCTGTGTTAGACCCACGGAACTGACAGTGGCATTAAGGGCTTTCTTCCGAAGAAAGCCTTCTGTAATTGATTCATGCTCTGCTCAGCATTTCAGTCCCTAAACTCATGACAAAGGCATGCATTAGGCTGATTATTATTCTTGTTTACGGGGGACTTTGTACTTCTGGGAGGGGGGGCAACAGTGCTGCCTCTATACACTCTGAGTTTAAGTAAAGAGACACCTCCTTCAAACTGAGCTTTTAACTCTCTTGATGATTACCCCAGGCTTCTCTGGTTCCTATTGAATTTTGGGGTTACTCTAAGGCTGTGTTAGGAAGAATCCTCACTGCCTCGAAAACCTTTTTCTCGCTATAGTTTGGGTTATGTTTTTACCCATTGGGTTGTTTCCTTCATTCGCAAACCATCCTCCATCTACTGGAGATTTCTAAAGAATTGCTGGTCTAATGAAGATACATTTTTTCTTTCCCATGCCTTCTGTTTACTTATTTCCCCTTTTTTCTGTCATTTCAATAGTATGGGGACAGAATAAGGAGACACAATTTATCATCTTGTTCCAAACAAATTCCCTATTATTGGAAACTCTTTCCTCTTGAATTCCTTTGATACTGAAAACTTTTGACACATTCCCTAATCCCTTTTCTTCAGGCACCTGCCATGTGGGCTTTGCCAAGGTGCAGTTTATAGTTCTGAGTGTCCTACCCTCTTCAGTAATATCATACAATCTAGTAGCTATTTGCGTGTGTGTGTGTGTGTGTGCGCGCGTGTGTGAGCTTACTACTTAAAGCTTTACACTGTATATATGCAGCTCCAAATGATGTTAAAATGATGTTTAACATGCATCAGATACTTATTAGGTGCCACGCATTTTGCTAATTACTCTGTTTAATTCTTTCTACTCTTCCACCACTAAAATTCTTCATTTCATAAATGGGGAAACCAAAGCTGAGAGAGTTTAAGTAAACAGCTCAGGGTTTCTAGGCTCACGGGTGGGTATCAGAGCCAGGATTATACCCAGGACTTGGATTCCAGAACCATCACTCGTAAAAACTCTGTCATAATGCTGCTCCTGTGCATTTACAATTAATTACCCAAACAGTAGTTAAGACCTCATGTTCTCACAAGTATTGAAAAACGAGAAGAAACACAGACTCTTGGAGACTTCTGCATTGAACAGCCAAACATTAAGTGGCAAAGCAAATTGCATGTGGGAAAAATTCCAGTAACTCAGAGTGAGGAATACATTGCAAATTGCAGCATGGAAATTTACCATAGAGTCTGGTGGCTGGGATGGTTTTCTAATGATTTCATGAGGGAGAAACAGTGCTTTGCCTTTTCTTTTGTGCATCCGTGTCAGTTCCTGCTATCATGTCCAGATAAGCAAATGCCCTTTCTCTTTTAACATCAGAAATACACCTTGAGCTATATTTCCCTCCTCATGTTCTCCAACCCTATAGGGCCTCTTACAAGTTCACTGGCCAGTCAGAAGCTCTGACCCAACTTTTGTAGGTCATCGACTTAGAAAGCCAATAATTCCCTGTCCTTCACCCTTTCTAAAAGGAACCTAAATTCAACTTTAACTAATGTTCCTCTGATATAACAAAGTCCCTATAGATTACTTAGTTGTCTCAGTCAAAACCAAACCAACATAATGAACTAAAGGCTCAAAACAACAGACTTGGAAGCACAACTATGTTCAAACCTTGTACCATCACTTATGTTTCTCTGAGTATGTTTTGCAGTGACTGTATATGCCCAAGTTTTGTTTTCCTAATTTTTAAAAATGAGAGTTAATATACTTAAGATTCGGAAAAATTAATTACATGATAACAGATATAAGCCTTACACTAGAAACATAGTTTAAATCTAAACAGAGTGTTTTCCCTACAAGATAAATATGATATGAAGTGTTTCATAAACTAAAGTAGGACACACACACACACACACACACACACACACACACACACACACAGTGAAAACCAAATAAGGTCTGAGAACAAACAGATCGACCCACATAGCTTCACAAAAGCAGGGTAGCCTGGATAAGTCTCCCACTTTTCTTAAAATTCAACTTATTTACTGACAAATTGTTGTAATAAAAACCATTTTGAAATCTAGATGGAGAATAAAATTTGACAGACTGTGAAAATGTTGATTTATATCTCATACCTGTGATATTCTGTACTTTCTCTTGTTAAAACTTTTTGTATTATACCCACCAAACTGCCCAAAGCTAAAAGTGTACACACACATACTGCACACACGCACACACACACACACACACACACACACACACACCCCATGCGGTGCTCAGGGGGAGAGACAGAGAAATAACATTCTTCCTATATCGTGCTATGTATACGTGTGCACTGAGGAAACTGATAGCAAGTGTTGGTAAAGATATGGAGAAATCGTAACTTTCACACTGTCTTCTTGTGAGAATGTAAATGTCTGTAACTATTTTGAAAGCATTATGGCAATTCCCAGAAAAACACAACAAAGATGTTTATAGTTTATGATGTAGCAATTTAACGTTGAGTTATTTGTTGTGGAAAAACTCTTAAACATGTGCCCAAGAAGGCCTGCTTAAACGTAGGCATTGTGTCATTACTTAAAAGATCAATGAATTGCTAACAGCCTAAATGCCACCAGTAAATCAGTGGGTGAATAAATTGTGGTCTGTTTATGTAATGGAATACGATGGAGGAATTGAATATTGAGTGAATAAATGAGTAACACAAGAATACATAAGGATGCTAACATATATTTAAATAAAAACACATAAAAATATCACTGTTTACAGACCACATGAAGGTAGCAAAGTGTAAGACCCTACATGGGATTGCTATTCAGCAGTTTCATTGTAAAAGTAGTTTATGGGAAGAAATGAGAGGAAGGTGGCATCAGCTGTATCCGCCACATTGTATTTATTTAAGAGAAGAGATGATGTGAAAGCAAGTGTGTCCAAATGTCAACATCATTTGTTAAATCTGGGTGGTAGGTGTAGGGTGTTGACAACATTGATCTCTGCATTTGTCTTTTTATTGGTATGGTCATAAAAACACACAAATAAACTATTAAAAAAAACTATGAAAAACCTCCAATTGCCTTAAATTCTTTCTGGACAATGGGCATGTGGATGGGAGAGCATATGCTTGTATTTACTGCACACACAGCACTATAGAAAGGATATGATACACATATGGACACATGGATATGCATACATATGCTATATATATTATATATGTACATGTAACATACAAGTACACCCTTCCTGTATTCTTACCATATGTACAATGAATTGTGCCCTGCTCTTCCTTCTGACTGCAAATTACTTTGAATTTTTACAAAAGGCAACGTTACATTAATTTATAAAAATATTTTCTGCCTTGTCTTTGACATTGCAAAGCCACTTAATTCTTTTAACAGATTTTATTGACAGATTCTTGCCATAACTTTTCTTACATATACTATACTTTTTTCTCCAACCATTGGCGACAGCAGACCCATGATTTTGTTCCACTCTGCTTTGCTTCACCACTTTCTGTAAAAATAGGCTGGACACACTTTAATAACATTTGCTATTAACGTATTTTAACTTTAAATCTGTTAACTAAGATACACTGTATTCAGAATGTACTTGGGTCATAAAAAGGCCGGAAATATGCCTTTACATCTCATGGAAATGTCTTATGAAATGTCTAGTAATACACCCAACTAATTGCAATTTCCTGTAACTTCGAGTGGCTTTTAATAAAGCTTATTCTTTTTATGTTTTACTATAGCCTGACTTCTGGATTGTGTGATGTGACATCAGAAATAACTTAGATGAGATTATTTCCTTGAATTTTTACTCCCAGGATATGTGCAGTCACATTCTTTTCCATAATGAAAAAAATTAATAAAATGCTCCAGAAACAAATGGACTACAATTCCACCAATTTGAAATAATTACAAGGAGAGTTGGTTTGAATCTGGAAACAAAGGAAACGTTAAAAGAGGCGCCATATGTTTACTTTCAACGAGGGGTGGTATGGGAGCCCCTTACAATAGTATGTGTAAGCAGGGGTTCTGCTGAGCCCATTATAATGAACAAAAAATACTTTCTTAGAACTCTCTTAATTATTGATGGTACAGCTGAGGTGGTTTTAAAAGTGCTTAAGAACCGTGGTTTATTAAGCAAGTTAAATATTCCTTTTCTGCCCCCCAAATCTCTTTTAAACCAAGATTTCTTTTAAGAAGTACATTTCTCCCCCAGATGTTATGAATTCTGATGTATTATGTCAGATACATAAAATCACCCATGTTCTTCAATCCACACAGACAATCTGAGCTGTTTTTCGGTAAATCTAAAATCATCATGTTAGGTCATACTTACAAGGTAGGAAAACTAACCCACTTTAGGGTACATTTTTTAAAATCTTTTATTACTGTCAAGTACATACACGATGTAACGTGGAGTATATGGGAGGTAACCTTTCTGAGTCCTTGAATATTGAAAAGTCTCTCTAATTTTGCCCTAATTGACCCATTGGCTAATCTTAGAATGTAGATCAAATATATTTTCTTTTTTCTAAGACCAGAGAAAACATTACTGAAGACATTTCTTTCTGAGATCCAGAGTTGCCAGTTAAGTTGGTTTTAGTCTGATCCTTGTTTCTTTGTAAGAGGTCATTACTTTCTGGACATTTTAATAGCTCTGCATATCCTCGATGTTCTGCAAATTCATGAATTACATAAGGCACTTGAAAAATATATATTTTGTTCAGCAGTTTATGACACCTTAAATCTTAATGCCTATGTCATTCACTTAACATGGCCTATACTCTGGATAGGCTAGTTTTCAAAAATAATTTCCTTGATAATTATTGTTTCATCTCCACGTTTTATTCTATTTTCTCTTCCAGAGATTCCTTTTATCACATGTTTTAACTGCTACATGTGTCAAATTGTGTCTTTTTGGTCATATTCTCTCTCTCTGTCTTACACACACACACACACACACACACCTGCTCAAATTTATTTTTCAATTCTTCTATGAAATTATATTTTCCCTGGATGTTCTTTGGCCATTGCATCATTTACTTTTTCCTTTCTTTTTCTTTTTTTTTTTAGGTAAAAATATCATCTTTCTTAGGCAGTCATAAATTACATTTGCTTTCTGCTCATATTTTCAACAACCAAACAACTCACATATGCCAGTTTTGTTTGTCTGTTTTAGATTCAAATAGTCTGTCTGATACAGGAATAATTGTTCATCTGTTAAGCCATGGTTGTGGTGAATTGTGTAACCTGGTTCAGGTTTTCCTACTTCAATTGGGTGCTAAAATGGCTTACATGTAAACTAGTGGTCTCTTCTTATTAATTTTTTAAATTTTTTAAAATTTTTTATTATGTTATCTTAGTCACCATACAGTACATCCTAGTTTTTGATGTAGTGTTCCATGATTCATTGTTTGCGTATAACACCCAGTGCTCCATGCAATATGTGCCTTCCTTAATACCCATCACCAGCTAATTTTTTAAATTTTTTAAATTTATTTTTATTTACTGGGGCGCCTGGGTGGCACAGTGGTTAAGCGTCTGCCTTCAGCTCAGGGCGTGATCCCGGCGTTATGGGATCGAGCCCCACGTCAGGCTCCTCTGCTGTGAGCCTGCTTCTTCCTCTCCCACTCCCCCTGCTTGTGTTCCCTCTCTCGCTGGCTGTCTCTATCTCTGTCAAATAAATAAATAAAATCTTTAAAAAAAATTTATTTTTATTTACTTATTTTTTAGGTAAATGTGGGGCTTGAACTCATGAACCTGAGATCAGGAGTCATGTGCTCCACCCACTGAGCCAGCCCGGTGCCCCTCTTTTTATTAATTGTAAAGAATACATTAGTATTATTTTTATTTTTTATTTTACTTTATTTTTTTTAAGGTTTATTTATTTATTTTAGAGAGAGAGAAAGAGAAAATGGAGAGGAAGGGCAGAGGGAGAGATTCCTAAGCTGACTGTCCACTGAGTGCAGAGTCCACTGCGGGGCTCGATCTCATGCCCCTGAGATCAAGACCTTTAACTGACTAAGCCATCTATTTTTAAATCTACGTGTTTCATCCACTATCCTTATTTTTTTCTTTTCTTTCTTACTTATTACTAATTTCAGATCACGTGTTATATTTCATACTCTTTGAAATCCACTGTTAGTCCTTCTCAGAGTATATACTATGTTAAAAAACTTATCACAGTGAAGAGATAAACAGAGTGAACTATCTAGCTATTGTTTCCATTGGCATTTATACCCAACAGACTTTGTACTGATACTTAATTTAGAAGATACAAACAAAATACTAATAGCGAAGAGTCAGTATGTGTTACATACACATGAAATGAATTTTCAAAAATTGAATGAAGATAATTTTAATCAGTACAAGATTTCCAGATATTTCCTATTTCATGAAATATTTCTTGAGTATGTTAAAAAAAAAACCTCTCTCTTTTTGAAGATATTTTGGTGTTACATCTTGTGGAGAGATAGCGATTTCTTTTTGCTTTGGAGGAAATTATCTCTTAACAATTTTTGTACGTGAAAATGAAAGCCAATTAATCATGGTACCCATTTTTGCAATGCCACATTCAGTAGATTCATTTAGCCTACAATATGGAAGTGTCTGGTTGGTGTCTGCATCACTGGTCTTTTGCCACAACATTGCTGCATAGCAAACCACTCCCTAAAATTAGTGGCTCAAAACAACCACCATTTACTATTTCACAAATGCTTGGGTCAGCTGGGTGGTTCTGGTGATCTGGGCTGGTCTCATTTAATCCTGTCTGGGCTCACTCATGACTCTGCGTTCATATGGTAGGCTGGCTGGACTACTAACACAGGATGTGGCAGATTGTAACTAGAAAAAGAGTCACATATATTCATTTATGTTTGTGTGTATTTTATTTTAAATGACAAAAATGAAGAGCTCATCCTTTAGAGGAATTATTTTTCTTTCCAAATTTAAAATATGAAAGCCATATAGAAATGGAGCTGGTATGGAATAATAGTGAAATGAGGAAGGAAAACCAGGAGGAAAATGGTAACATTGATAACGCAAAAGCATGAATAAAGTATGGAGTTCCCATTATTTATCTTCTCTAAACTCCTTTCGCCGAGGCAAAAACATAACAGATTTGACTAAGTTCCTTTCACATCCCTTCAGTTCCTCTGTTACTGCTTTTGTTTTCCACAGAGGAGCTGACACCAGCTAAGAGACAACAGAAGGGAAAGACATTAAAAAAAAGTAATAATAAGCTGGGACTTTCAGCCTTCACACAAAAGTAGGCTGACAAATCAAGCGGATGCTGTCGATGACCCAAAAGAAAAGTCATAAAGTAAAATAAAATTACAAACAAAAGCCCCAAATCCCATGCATTCATTTGTCAAAGAAAACTAATGTAAAACAATAACTCAGTATTTTTAAGTGGCATATGCATTTATTTTCATTGCCAGCATTTTTACATGTGGTAGAAATGAAGCCAATTTTTAATTGGGATGAATTGGTTGTAAAGTTTGTTTGGGGCTTGTCTTCATTCTGCCCTGGCCTATTTACTTTATTAGTTGCATATTACTGTTCATGCAGAGATACATGAAAGGAAAAAGAAGGCAGAGATTTTCCAATCAGCCATAATAGAAGCTGCCCAGCCATGAAACCGACAAAAAGAACATTCCCTCCATGGCAGCCATCGCTTTCCAAAGCCCCTCAAGGAGTGAGAAAGCAGTGCCTGATCATTAACTGAGTAAAAAGGACAACATTTTCCTTCATCTTCAAATGAAGTGGAGAAAGGATTATCTATGCACACTTGCAGCTGAGTGAATTCTGACTTTCTCGTAATCCCTGCTAAAAACAAAATCTTGACAAAAAATAGGGAGAATGGTGATGTGCTCATTTGGAA
The DNA here is from genome assembly GCF_017311325.1 of Ursus maritimus. Taxonomy (NCBI): domain Eukaryota; kingdom Metazoa; phylum Chordata; class Mammalia; order Carnivora; family Ursidae; genus Ursus; species Ursus maritimus. The sequence goes on from NW_024424675.1 coordinate 15,898,097, forward strand.
ATGAAGACATTTCTTTTTTTCCCAGGAGTTCTATATCCAGAAGTTGATGGACAGAGAAGAGAATTATCCCTCTGGGAACTTGAACACAGGGAGAGATTTTGCAAGATCTTTCTAGAATTGCACCCAAATGGCTTTTTTCCATCTCTCCTTCGGAATGAACTCTAGCCATGTACTTAGACAAAATCTTTTCAGATATGAGTGCCAACATGTTTCGCAAGAGATAATCTCTTTTAAAATACCTCGAAGGCAAAGATGAGAGGCAAAATGATTGGCATGTTATTTGGAGTTTCTAAAAAGTCTACTAAATAAACATCATGAAGAGTTTAATTAATATGAGTGTAACAATTTGGTTTTCCTGTATATGCAGCTCACTGTGAGAACCTGATTGAGGATCCCCTGGATTTAAACTGGATTCCACAGAGGAGGCCAGTTTCTTATTTTTCTTACATTTCATCCTCTCTACCCCTGCACACTTCAGTGTTTGCTATGGATTATCTGAAGCTTAGAAGCAAGGGTTTGTCTCTTAGGAGAACATTTTTGCCTAAAATTATCTTCATTAGACATATGTTGCTTGTCAGTAAGACGAGTCTCAGCTCTAGGACATATGAAATCACAAGATTTAAATGCCTAAATAGTCCACATTGTGTAATTAATTCTTTGCCCAGAGCTTATTTAACTCCCTAAATTATTTTTTCATGATGAAAGGAAAAAAAAATTTGACAGGTATATTCCTTTAAGGAGGCAAGAGTGGCCAAAGACTTACTTAGGCAGAAGTCATCTACTTCGGATATGAAATACAAACTTTCGGAGAAAAGAATAATTCTGAGTTGTTCTTATTAAAGAAGAGACTATCAAATATCACCTACTTGATTCCTCAAACAAGCACTATAAAAATAATTGCCTTGGAAGGCATTATGTAGCCCATAGTCTTTCATGCATTCAGGAAGAGATACTCATTTATTCATTCTTAATTATTTAGTAAACGAGTGCCTATTTTCTTCTACGGGCACAGAGCCGAAAGGGGCCTATTTCTACAAGCTTAGAGAATAACTAAAATTCATTCAGTCACCTACTCATTCATCCATCCACTTTTTAAAATAATTACTGAGTGTCTACTACAAAGAAAGTATGATGCTTTTTCCTGCAGAGAAGGCTTTAAGAGAAGAAATTGTCTAAAAGTTAAAACAAAACAAAACAGGTATATTAAGCTGTGTAAGAGGGAAGTTGGCTTATCAGGCATAAGCCAAACACTAAAAAATAAAATAATTCTTGTTTACAAAGCTCAGTGCATTCTAGTGTGATTACAATGCTGGAAATCTGAAGGCTAGTAGCAAGCTAAGTGTTTTATAGCAAATAATGCAGGATTTTTTTTTTTAAGTATAGTTGACACACGATGTTCCATTAGCTCCAGGTGTACAGCATAGTGATTCCACAAGCTTATTCCTTCTGCTACCTTTATGGCAAATGTAGCTACTATCTGCCGTCGTACAACACTATTACAATCGTGCAGTCTTATTATGATAATTTAAAGAATTTGCATGTGGAACTAGTGGACACTGAAGAAGTTTGAACATGAGTATGAGATAATCAAACTGTTATTTGGGTTTTAGAGATCTCTCTACATCAGCGTGTAGAATACGAATTGAAACTGAAAAAGCAAAAACCAAAGCAGAGTAATCATTACAGTGACAACATGAATGGATGAGGGAAAAGGGTCACGGCTAGGAAGGTGGCAGTTGGTGGAATCAAAAGGATGAGAAGACAGAATGAATAGGAAGGATCTTTAGGGTGTTAAGTTACTGAAAATATGGGTGATGAAGAGGCAAGAGTCAGGTCTCTCAATGCCATTTGTGAGGACGGAGGAGTTTATAAGGAACAAATATTTAAAATCATAACACCCACAGGCCTATTATTTTTGTATAAGAGACCAAGCAATCATAAACCCTTGCCCAAATTAAGGCATATGTTCATCACCATATTAATACCTTTTTCAGAGAGATAAACTCTTCTTTGGAAGTTTGTCATAGAGATGATTTCTTTGCTGTGTGTGTTTACGTATGCATGTATGAGTATGCATGTTTGCATGTTTAACTTATAAGTCTTCTTTGGTCAGGTGTCCATTCAATGTTTTTAATCCATTTATTAACTGGGTTGTTTGTTTTCTTACTGCTGATTTTTAAGAGTTCTTTATATATTTTGAATACAAGTCCTTATTAGATATGTTTGGCAAATATTTACTACAAGTTTGTGGCTTGGCTTTTCATTCTCTTAGTGTCTTTCACAAAGAAGAGCTTTTTAATTTGAATTTAAATTTTTTAAATGTTACCAATTTTGAATTTATAATATTAACAAATTTAATCAATTCTTTTTTTTTTTCATGGATCACATTTTTGGTGTATGTAAAAACTCATTGCCAAACTTAATGTCACCCAGATTTTTTCCTATATTATCTTCTAGAAGTTTTTATAGTTTTGTGTTTTACATTGAGATTTGTAATCGATTTTGAGTCATTATTTGTAAAAGGTATAAAGTCAGTGTCTTGATTGATTGACTGTCTCCTGTTGTTCAGGAGACAGTGTTCAAAAACACTATCCTCTCTCCATTGAATTGTCTGTGCTTCTTTGTCAAAGATAAGTTGACCATTTTTCTGTGGTTGTATCTGGATTCCATTCTGTTCCATTGATTTATCTGGCTATTCTTTCACCAATACCCCACTGTCCTTTTTAATGTAACTTTATAATATGTCTTGAATTCAGGAAATTTCCATTCTCCAAATTTGTTCTTCTTCAGGGTTGTGGGCTATTTCGGAATTTTTTTTTTTTTTTTACTTTTCATATAAATTTTATTTAATTTATTTGTTTATTTATTTTTTGGGGGACAGAGAGCGTGCATGCAAACCAGGGGGTGGAGATGGGAGGGCAGGAGAGGGAGAGAGAGTATCCTAAGCTGGCTCCATGCTCAGTGTGGAGCTCAATGCAGGGCTCTATATTACAACCCTGAGATTATGACCTTTGCCAAAATCAAGAGTAGGACGCTTAGCCAACGGAGCCACCCAGGTGCCCCTATTTTCATATAAATTTTAGAATCAATTTATCAATATCTGCAATGTAATAATATATATGTATGTATAATACGTATTTTGTTAGATTTATTTCTGAGTATCTGCCCCCTCTTTTTTGGTGCTATTGAAAGTGGTATTGTGTTTTTAATTTCAAATAGCACTTGTTAATTTTGGGTGCATAGAAAAGCAACTGACTTTTGTAATTTACCTTATATCTAGCAATTGTGATTTAACCGCTTATTGGTTCCCAGAATTTTTTTGTCAATTCTTTGGGATTTTTGCAGATAATCATGCTGTCTGTAAAGAAAGTTTTAGCCCTTTCTTCCCAAACTGTAAGCCTTTAATTTCCTTTTCTTGTCTTAGTGCATTAACTTGAACATCTACTATAATACCAAACGGGTGGTGAGAAGGATACATTTGCCTTGTTCCTGATCTGAGTGAGGAGGCATTCATTTCTCACCATTATGTATGATGCTCACTGCAGGTTTTTTTCTAGATGGTTTTATCAATCCGAGAAAGCTTTCCTCTGCATTAGTCAGAAATCTTCAGAGAAACAGAACCAGTAGGATCTGTATATAGAGAGGAAACGATTTATTGTAAAGATTTGGTTCACATGATTATGGAGACTGTCAAGTCTAAAATCTGACAGGACGGTCCAGCAGGCTGGAGACTCATCGTTGCAGTATGAGTCTGTAGCATGTCTGCTACAGAATTCCCTTTTGCTTGGGGAATGTGAGATTTTGGTTCAATAAAGGCCTTCAAGTGATTGAATGAGGCTCATTCACATATTGGAGAGTGATCCACTTTCCTCGAAGCCCACTGATTTAAATGTTAATCTCACCCAAAACCACCCTCACAGAAACATACAGAGTAATGCTGACCACATATCTGGGAAGCGAGGCCCAGGTAAATTGACACATAAAATTATCACAAGTCTACCCCTCGCCATCCTGGCACATATGCATATCCTTAAACCACATTTAACCTCCAAATAAAAGGAATAACAAGGTCATATTTCCACATAATGTGATACACCTGCCATACACACAACAGAAAATGCACTAACCCTTTCCCCAAAAGACGAAGCAATGTCTTTGGGTAACATTTACTTTTCTCCTTGACAGTCTGTAACTAATACTATAAATTGAATACTATGATTTAAATTAATAATACTTGAATACTATGGTGTAAATCAAGCATGTACGTTACAAAATATGGGGACAAGAGAGGGGAAAAAACCAAAACTATTATACACACATACAAACATATTCATAAGAAAGAAAGAGGAAATAGTCATGAAAGTTACCTTTGTTTCTGTAACTGCTAACATAGTTGTAGCTGGTATTTATAACTGTATTCTTCCACTATTCATTTCATATTCTCTTTGCCCTTGGCAAGGAACTCAGCCAACCCTAGGTCTTTACTTGACAGGGCAACCAAACCCTTCATTTCTGTCTGCTTTATTAGTAGTCTTGCCTGGATTGAGGTGGTATAGTTTTCCACTGACCTGACTCACGGGGCATGATAATATAAGAGACAACTTAAAGGCTCTCCTGTATTCCACATATACTCTTCCTTACCTCCATTGTCAAGTAGTAGTCCAATTTCCATTCCGTACTCAAGATCAGTCACCCCAGTCAGCACAGCAATTCCCTTCTGTGCTTATCGAGTCAAAGACAAGAGGAACCCAAAGTGGATGGGCAGTAGTCTAAGTTCACAGGAATCATTGCTGTGTGTCTTGGTAGAATATTTCTCCTTTTGGAACTACGATCGCTAGGCCAACAGAATACAGAGTTGAAGGAACAGGAAGTAAAATTTTGTTAGTGGATCGCTAGGGGTAATAGCGAATGGTGCTGTTCCCTTTCCCACCCCTCGATTCCTGGACGCCTGAATTCTGGCAATAGGAGAAGGATACTGGATGCTGATTCAGAGCATATATAGCCTCCTGAAAAATCTTGCCCCAGTTATGCAAGCTGGTGCCACCTACCTGGCACTGTAATAGTCTTCAAAAGACCATTTCACCATTCTTTCAAGCCAGCTATTTCAAGACAGTGGAGAACGTGGTGAGATCAGTGAATTTCATAAGCACAGGCCTATTGCCACTTCTCTTGCAGCAAAATGAGTTCCTTCATCAGAAGCAATGCTGTCTGGAATACCATAGTGGTAGACAAAGCATTCTGTAAGTCCATGGATGGTAGTTTTGGGAGAAGCACTGCAGGCAGGGAATTCACACCCAGAATAAGTGTCTATTTAAGTAAGAACAAAACACTTCTCCTTTGACAGAAGTGGTCAAATGTAATCAACCAGCCACCAGATAACTAGCTGATCAACACAAAGAATGGTGGTGTATTAGAGACTTATGTTAATCTCTGCTCCTGACAGGCACACACCAGCAGCTATAGCCAGATCAGCCTTAATGAGTGGAAGTCCATGTTACTGAGCCCGTGCACAATCTCCATTCCTGCCTTTGGATACATTGCTCATGAGTCTGTAGGGCAAGGACAAGGGTGGCTGGGCAAAGAGGCTGACTGGTACCCACAATATAAGCCATCCTATCCACTTGATTATTAAAATCCTCTTCTGCTAAGGTCACCTTTTAGTGGGCATTGACATAAGACACAAACATCTTCATTTTTGCCCACTCAGAGGGTTCTATCTATACAATTGTTCCTCAGACTTTCTTGTCACCAATATCCCAATCATGTTCATTACAAGTCCCTGACCATCCTGCCAAACCATTGGTCACAGTCCATGAATCAATATATAATCATACATCTGGCCATTTCTGTGTCTAAGCAAATTTAAAAACCAGGTGTACTGCTTGAAGTTCTTCCCACTGGGAGGATTGCCTTTCGCCTTCAGTGAGGTCTCAGAAAGGGGCTGTAGTGCCACAGCTTCCTGGTGGGGCCTGTGTATCATGCAGACTGAAAACTAGGCCTGGCTTTTCCTCTGAAAACTGACCCAGAGGTGCAGACTGGGAGAGAGAAGGTAGTATAACAAAAGTGGAGACCAGGGACATTTGGGCCACTTTTTACTTGTAGCTTCAGGCATGCTGGGGTCCAATCTTGCATATACCCCTTCCATTTGATGATGGAGTACTGCTGTACACACATTCTATGGCTCAATTGTCAGATAACTCCAAGTTCATGATGGGCAGTTCAGTTTTCATGGTAACTTGCTGGCCTGTGGATCAGTATGCAGTGCCCCTTAAGCCCCATTAGCAGGCCAAAAGCTGTTTCTCAAAAGGAGAGTAGTTATCTTTAGAGAATGGCAGGGCTTTGCTCCAAATCTTAAGGTCTTGTGCTCTGATTCACGTACTGGGATCTGTCAAAGGCTCCAAACATCTCTATCGGCCACTGACACTTCAAGTACCATCGGATCTGCTGGATCATATGGCCCAAGTAGTAGAACTTGGACTTGTGACATAGCCTTCTCTTGTTCTGCATACCACGCAAAACTTGTAGTTTTGGGGTCACTCAGTAAATATGCCTTAGTATCACAACCAAATGAAGAATATGTTTCTTCTAAAATCCAAAGAAGCCCAATAAGCAACGTGCATTTGTTGTTGTTGTTCTAGAAGGGGTAGATGCAACAATTTATCTTTTACCTTAGAAGGGATACCTTGACATGTCCCACAGCATGGACCCCTAAAAAATAAAACTGAAGTAGAAAGCTTTTGAATTTTAGTTGAATTTTTCTTTTTGAGCCTGCTGATGTGTTGATGTGATGTGATTTTTGAATGTTGATTTACTTTGCATACTTGGGATAAATTCAACTTGATCACAGTGTATAATTCTTTTTATACATTGTTTTGGACTCAATTTGCCAATATTTTGCTGAGAATTTTTGCATCTATCTTCATAAAAGATACTGGTTTGTAGTTTTCTTATTTGTAGTCTTTGCATGGTTTTGGTGTTTGGGTAATGCTAACCTTATAGATGAGTTAGGAAGCATTCCCTCTGCTCCTATTTTCTGGAAGAGATTGTAGGAAATTGGTATACTTTCTTCCTTAAATGTTCAGTAGAATTCACCAGTGAACTCAACTGGCCCTGGTGCCTTTTGTTATAAAAGGTTATTATTATTATTTAAAGATTTTATTTATTTATTTGAGGTGGGGGAGAGAGAGAGAGAGACTCTGAAGCAGACTCTGTGCTGAGCACAGAGCCTGACGTGGGGCTCGATCCCACAACCATGAGATCATGACCTGAGCTGAAACTAAGAGCTGGAGGCTTAACAGACTGAGACACCAGGTGCCCCTAAAAGGTTATTATTGATTCAATACATTTAATAGATATGAAGCTATTCACAGTATCTATTTCTTCTTGTATGAGTTTTGGTAGATTGTGTCTTTCTAGGTATTAGTCCATTTATATAATTTATCAAAGTGGGTATAGAGATTTTCATAATATTCCTTTCTAATCATTTTATCTGACAAAAACTTGTATCTGGAATATAAAAATAACTCTCAAAACTAAGAAGTAGGGATGCCTGCATGGCTCAGTTGGTTAAGCATCTGCCTTCAGCTCAGGTCATGGGCTTGGGGTCCTGGGCCCCCATGTTGGGTTCTCTGCTCAGCAGGGAGTCTGCTTCTCCCTCTCTTTCTGTGCTCTTTCTCTCTCTTGCTCTTCTCTCTCTCAAATAAATAAATAAAATCTTCAAGAAAAAAACAAAGAACAACTAAGAAGTAAAAACCAAACCAGAAAATCCATTTAAAAGTAGTCAAAAGACATGAAAAACAGATATTTCACCAAAAAGAATACACAGATGGCAAATCAGCACACAGGAAGATGTTGAACATCATTAGCCATTAAGAAAATGCCATTTAATACCACAATGTGATTATCACTACACACACACATCAAAATGGATAAAGTAAGGAAAAGTGGTAAAACCAAAGGCTCTGCAAGGATGCAGAGAAACTAGACCACATATACACTGCTGGTGAGACTGGAAGATGATATGGCTATCCTTGAGAAGATACGTCATTTACTAACAAAACTAGCTATACGTTTACTATACAACCCAGCAACAGCACTCTTGGGCTTTTATTTCAGGAATGGAAACTTATATTCATTTAAAAAACCTGCACATAAATGTTCATATTGGTTTTATTCTAAATAGCCACAAACTGGAAACTCAAATGTTCTCCAACACATGAACGGTTAAACAAAATGTGGTACATTCATACCATAGAATACTACTGAAAATAAAAAAGGATCAAACTCTTAATACATGTGACAACTTGGATGGATCACCAGGGAATTATGCTGACTAGAAAAAGTCAATCTCAAATGGTTACATATTGTATGATTCCATTTACATAGCATTCTTGAAATAACAAAATTCCAGAGATGGAGAACATATTGGTGGGGTTAGTGAGAAGGAAGGGTCAGGAGATGGCTGTGGATTTAAGAGTGCAGCATGAGGGATCCTTATGTTGGAACTCTGGTGTTGGTCCCACCAAATGTTCACATGTGATAAAACTGCACAGATACTCTTTCTCTCACACGTGCACATTGATGAGTACAGGTAAAGTGGTGAAATCTGAATAAAGTCAATGGACTGTTTCAATATTGATTTCCTGGTTGTAATTCTATACTAAAGTAGAGCAAAATGTTAGCCTTGGGGAAAATTGGGTAAAGGTTATACATGATTTCTACAGTATTTCTTTTTTATTTTTAAAGATGTATTTATTTATTTATTTGAGAGAGAGAAAGAGTGCTGGGGGGGAGGGGCAAAGGGAGAGGGAGAATCCTCAAGCAGACTACCCTCTGAGCCTGAGTGTGGAGCCTGATTTGGGGCTCAATCTCACCACCCTGAGACCATGACCTGAGCTGAAATCAAGAGTTGGCTGCTTAACCAACTGAGCCACCCAATACTACAATCTCTGTAGTATTTCTTAAACTGCATGTGAATCTATAATTACCTTGTATATACAAATAATATAATATGATGCAGCCTTAAGAGAAAAGAGAAAAATTCTGATATATGCTATAACATGGGTGAACTTTGAACACATTAGGCTGAATTAAATAGACACAAAAGGACAAATATATGATTATAGTATATACAGTAACTAGAAGAGTGAAATTAATAGACACAGAAAGTAAGGCAGTGGTTTCTGGGGGCTGGGAAAAGGAAGAGGATGAGAAGTTACTATTTAGTGGACACAGAGTTTTAGTATGGGAGAGCAAAAAAGTGCTGGAGATGGATAGTAGTCATTGTTGCCGAACTATGTGAATGTACTTAACGCCACTAAACTGTAAACTTAAAAAATGGTTTTAAAATGGAAAATTTTATGTTCTGTACATCTTATCACAATAAAAAAGCTAAAATTATCTCAACATAAAAAGTTTAAAAAGGCAGGAGGAGGGGAGGACATTCAAAAATTAAACCAGAGACAATTAGTTTAAAGCACTGAAATTTTACTCATATATCATTTCTTAAGAGGAGGAAGAGCATCTGTGAAGTCTGCATCCTAGGCTTAAGGCAAGAGTGAGACTGACAAAGGAAAATTCCACAGAATTTCACAGGAAAAGATGACCAGTAGGTTTAACTCATACTTGGACTGTCAGCTCAAGACTGGTTGGTTGTGGTGGAACTTGGTGCTGGATGGCTGCTGAGCCCCAAATCCACTGTGTTTAAGGAACAATATTGACCCAACAAATCCATTTACATTAGCCCAAATTTCTTACAGGGTCACAGACTTTGGACAGTCTGCTCCTGGTATGTTCTTATACAGATCATAATCACCTCTTCTTAAAGTAAAGAAGTGGTTTCTCTTGTTACTTTCTTCTGCAGGCTTGGAAGCTCTCGCAGTCCCCAGGGTTACTTAGGGCCCTACGTGTAGGCTCACAGCTCAATGGAAATGTCCTTTATCGCAATCTTCAGTCACCGAAGTTGGTTTAGGGGAACTTCCCCTTAAGCAGCTTCCCTTAGTTTATGGTTTAGTGTAGAATCACCAGGGAAGCTTTTACAAAGTCCTGGTGCCTGGGTCCCATCCCTAGAATTTCTGATTTAATTGGTTTGGGAAATGGCCTAGACCTTGGGATTTTTAAAAGCTCCCTAAAGGATTTCATTTTTCTCTTTGCATCTGAGAACAAGTGAGGTATAAAGAAGGGGGTGAAGCAGAAGATTGTTGTATTGGGAAAGGAACATCTCTTGTAGGACACCTCAGCAAAAAAATAATGACATTGTCCCTACCTGGCAAAAGCTTCCATCTCCTTCACCAATCCATTCCTTTTATTTTTTTAAAGATTTTATTTATTTATTTGAGAGAAAGAGAGAGAGAATGAGGGGGGAGGGGCAGAGAGAGAAGTAGACTCCCTGCTGAAAATCATAAAGTCCTTTGATTTTTCAGTGAAGACGTAGATTTAAAAATTTTATTTTTAAGGGAAAAAAAGAAGGCTTCTCATGGTGTAGTATGTTACCATCAAAACGAACATATCAAATAACTATTTATAAGACCTGAAGGTTTTTGTATTTGGACTTCTGCACAAGTAGCTATACATTTAATAGCTCAGATTTAATTTATCTGACAGAGAAAGGAAGGTTCAACTCGACTTGGCTTACTCTTGGACGCAAAGTACTTTTGTAGCCTTTGACCTATTTTATGTTCACAATCAGCTTCCACAACCCCAGCTATGCATGTGGAAGATGGCTTCTTACGTCTTCAGTCAGAGAAAATGGATGCAATCTCTCAGCCCTCAAAAGCCATACTGAGATTTTAGTGTCTGTGTCTGCACTGAGATATGTGAGGACAAGAAGAGCAGTTCACCTCTGGCCTTCTATTCACTGAGAGGCATGAAGGCTGAGTGTGTGATAATGTTGGGGACGAAGTAGAGGAATGGCTGCAGAGAAAACAATTAACCCTGGAGAAGCCAGATCCCAGTCCCAGCTCTACCACTAACTGGCTGTGTGAAATGGGGCAGGTGATTTAGGGTATTTGGGGCTCATCTATAAAAAGAAGAGATTAGACTTCTTTCTAGATCTCACAGTTTGTGTTTCATTTAGACTTGGAATTTATAATATGTGGAACACTGGACAATGGTTTAACTAAGGAGGGAATTGTATTCTAGGTATAAAAACAAGACCTGAAGCAGGATTAACTCATTAATATATTACAGGAGATTCAAGCCTTCCAAGCATCTTCACTCAAGATATTTCAGTAACGGTGTTTTAAGAAAGGCCAAGGCAGATATAAGGATTTCATAAGTTTCAAATATATAAATATATAACCTGTGATGTATCTTGTAATCTCCACAGAATAATTTTAGCTGTAAGCAAATATAAAATATTCATTATTTATAGGAAGCTTTGAAATAGATGATTAGCTTTTTTTAAAAAAGATTTTATTTATTTTAGAAAGAGAGAGAGCACATGTGCTCGAGTGGGGAGGGGGCAAAGGGGCAGGGAGAGGGAAAGGGAGAGAATCTCTAGCAGACTCTGCACTGAACATGGAGCCCAACACAGGGCTCAATCCCATGACCCTGAGATCATGACCTGAGGTGAAACCAAAAGTCAGACTGAGCCACCCAGGTGCCCTGAAATAATCAGCTTTAAGTTGGCCAATGATTCTTGTGTACCCATAATTATTCATCTATTTTTAAGAAAGGGATTTTTAAGAAACGGATGTCTCTCAATCTAGATTCCCAATATATCCTATGGTTTCCATTAAGTAATTTCATTAAGTAGTTTATAATTGTTTTATTTTATTAGAGCCCAGCTAATATAGTCATAAAAATCTCTCTGACACATGTGCTTTCTACTACAATCATCCTGTATAAACAGAATGGACCTCCACCCAAAACTTGGTTCAGAGACTGAGACTAATAATACCGAAATAGCAAGAGGTATTTGAAAATGTATACTGCTTATATAATGACTATTTTGGGGAGATACAGAATGGGCTTCTGAAGCAGGCCCAAAAATGGCTTGAAAAAGCAGGGAAAGGCTGGTGTCATTTTTATGGTGCTAGTGGGTGTGGTCGAGGCGAGGTTTCCAACGTGCAACAAGGGTTTGTGCCCACTGGCACCAAAAGAGGGGATATCCAGGCTTTTTTAGCTTCCCTAAATATGAGGCAGAAGGGGAAGAGGGTGGAGTGAGGCTTAAAATTTGTTAGCAGTCAAATATCAAAAAGGGGCACTTTTCTTTTACACTTTTCATATAATTAATTTCCACTGAATTTTTAAAACGTCTAGATAGAGGGTTCATCAGCTTCACTTAAATCATCAACTGATGTGCTCAATTATTTTTAAAGTGTGATTTGGGCTTTTGTGTTATTACTGAAACTTTGTATTCTTTAATTGTGTCAATTGTGAGTGATCTGTTTGGATATTTTACAAAGATACTAATTCCTAAGTCTTGTTTTGCCCTGCCTCTCCCCAAGCTGTATAGGCTGATGACTTAGCCCCACATTTAAAGGCAAGATCACTGAGGATGCACAAAGCTGGACCAACATTCATAGATCTTGTGTACAACTGAAGCCTAAGTTATGGAAAGGAACATAAATGATGAGCATTTCACACACCTCTTTCCCTCCTGAACCTCTGTGAACCTCTTTCCCTACAGTCCTATGACAGGATAAAGTTAATCATCTTTTCCTTTTAGTTCATTAATGATGTGATACCAACGGCTAAGCATCTTGAACCATGTATAAAGTGTTTCTTTTTAGTATTTAGAAACACTGTTTCAAATAAAAAACATCTCCAAAGGAAATTCCTTGCTGTTTCTATTATTTTAGTGTTATTTTATGCACAAATTCTTCATTATCCTATTGGGTGAAAGGCAATTCAGTCAAAAAGATGGAAAGCATATTTTCTATTTGAAGCTAAAACATGAATGTTTTCATGGTGTTACTGTTTCTAGAATAAGAGCTTAAAACTTTTTAGAGATGAGCAGTCCTAATTCTTTCAACTCTTAGAATTGATGTCAATAAAGGATTAAAGATGTCCAGTAAGATATTTGATGACAATTGATAATAAAAGAAAGGAAAAAAAAAAAGTAAAGGAGGGTCACTGAAATTATAGAGAGGTTTAGGGTGCCTGGGTGGCTCAGTCAGTTAAGCATCCAACTCTTGATCTCAGCTCAGGTCTTGATCTCAGGGTTGTGAGCATGTATTTAATAATTAGGGGTTATGTTGTACTTAGTAAATCAAAGTAAATATATGACCTTTAAAACAGATATATTTTTTAGCACCTTTATTACAGTCATCTATAAGCACTGTCACCCATAATGAATGCTCATATAAAATAATGTGGTATATATTGTTACCACCTAGATACTGTTTTCTAATTCAATTAATCACTTAATGTATAATTGAATGCCTTGGAGTAGGGAATCCAAGATAAGCAGAGTGCATATCTGTTGCCAGAGAACAAAAATACTGTCGTAGACATTGAAAGAACCAAAGCTAGCTCAAGAGAGGTTTTCCTTTACCAAGTTGTGAAGATGTCATTTTCTAAAGAAAATAGAATTTTTGTGAATGATATATTTTTTAAGTTTTTATTTAAATTCTATCTAACATACAGTGTAATATTGGCTTCAGGTGTACAATATAGTGATTCAACACTTCCATACAACAGTCGGTGCTCATCACAAGTGTACACCTTAATCCCCATCACCTATTTCACCCATCCCCCACCCACTTCCCCTCTGGTAACCATCAATTTGTTCTCTATTGTTAAGAGTCTGTTTCCTGGTTTGCTGCTCTCTTTTTCCCCTTTGCTCGTTTGTTTTTTAAATTCCACACATGGGTGAAATCATATGGTATTTGCCTTTCTCTGATCGACTTATTTCACTTAGCATTATACTCTCCAGCTCCATCCACATTGTTGTAAATGACAAGATTTCATTCTTTTTCACGGTTTAGTAATATTCCATGTATATATATATACCACATCTTTATCCATTCCTCAGTCAATGGATAGCTGGGCTATTTCCATATTTTGGCTATTGTAGATAATGCAGCTATAAGCAGCAGGGTGCATGTATCCCTTTGAATTAGTATTTTTGTACTATTTGTGTAAATGGCTAACAGTGCAATTGCTGGATCAGAGAGTATTCCATTTTAAACTTTTTGAGGAGCCTCCATACTGTTTTCCAGAGTGGCTGCACCAGTTTGCATTCCCACCAACAGTGAAAGAGGGTTCTCTTTCTCTACATCCCCATCAATACCTGTTGTTTCTTGTGTTGTTGACTTTTGCAAGGGTGGTTCAATCGACACGAATCAATCAACATGATACACCACATTAATAAAAGAACCATATGATCATTTCATTAGATGCAGAAAAAGCATTTGACAAAGTACAACATCCATTCATGATAAAAGCCCTCAACAAGGTAGGTTTAGAGGGAAGATACATCAACATAATGAAGGTCATATATGAAAAACCCACAGCTAATGTCATTCTCAATGGTGGAAAAACTGAGAGCTTTTCCTCTATGGTCAGGAACAAGTCAGGGATGTCCACTCTCACCACTGTTATTTAACATAGTACCAGAAGTCCTAGCCACAGCAATCGGAAAACAAACAAACAAAAAACAAACAAAAGGCACCCAAATCAGCAAGGAAGGTGTCAAATGTTCACTATTTGCAGATGACATGATACTCTATATAGAAAACCCAAAAGACTCCACCAAACAATTGCTAGAACTGATGCGCAAATTCAGTAAAGTCACAGGATACATGATATTTAAAAGGGGGCAAATAATATGAGGTATGCTAGAAAAAATATAAAAGTTTCCAATAACATTAATAGATAACCCTATATTGATCCATCCAGCTTTATGCAGCATAGTATTTATGGTTTTGTGTAAGCTGTGTTTTTATACAAATTTAGTAAGGTTTGTAAGCAGTTTGCCACTACGTATATGCTTCATTTGTTTTAAGATGTATAAAAGCAGTTAAAGAACTTCTCAATGACATTTCTAAATTGGATTTATTACACTTAAGTGCTTTGGAAGGTTTTCCTTCTTTGATTGTAAGGTTGACCTACAGGGTATTTTTAATACTTGAGAAAAAAATATATTATATTTGTAACTATGGTTTGAAATGCCTGGAAAATATTATTAGGTAAATATTGCTAAGTATTTACAGGTTATTTAATAGGATAAATTGACTAAACTAGTGTAACTAATAATTTTCTTTTAATTAATTGATTAATTTGAAAAACAATGTGAGTGGGGGGAGGGAGGGGGAGAGAGAATCTCAAGCAGACTCCTTGCTGAGTGTGGAGCCTGACTAGGGGCTGGATCTCATGACCAATGAGATCATGACCTGAACCAGAATCACGTGTCTGACACTTAACCAACTGAGCCACCCAGGCACCCCTGAAAGTAACTGTTTTCTTATGAATAAAAACGTATTTGTAAATTATGGGCTTAAGAAAACTATATCTCATATTTAAATTTTAACAAATAGGTATTTATTAAAATACAATAGCTGTAGATATATTTTCTAATCTCAAAATCCCCTTGTGAGACTTTAATCCCAAACTGTTGACTGATACCAGATCACCTCACTACTTATTATTTGTGGTTTCACGATGTTATATATTCTTCATCATGCAAGATTCTCTCTCTTCCCAGTTTACTGTAATCTCCCTGAGGACACACTCACCACAAATCAAGCCCAGTGTCAGGAACACCACAGGCTTCTCTCACTTCTCTGAAATTTCCTTTGTCAAAGTTACCCAGTAAGCTAGGCAGATGTTGCCAAATTCAATGATCAATTTCAGTCTCAATTTACTTGAATTCCCAGCAGAGATTACTCCAGTTGTTCACTCCATCTTCTTTAAACATTATCAGGACACCATACTCTTTCTTACTTTCCTTCTTACCTCAACAGCCACTCCTCATTTCCCAGTGCTGAACTATCACCCTCTGCCAGATCTCTGTGCTGGAGCTCTCCAGGGCTCACTCTTCATGGCACTTCTATTCTATATTATTACTCCATGTCTCTCTCTCTCTCTCTTTTTTTTTTTTATGTTAGTCACCAAAAAGTACATCATTAGTTTTTGATATCGTGTTCCATGATTCATTGTTTGCTTATAACACCCAGTGCTCCATGCAATACGTGCCTTCCTTAATACCCATGTTACTACTCCATGTCTTATGGCTACACATCCCAATTAGACATTTAGAATGCTCAAACTTGTATCTCGAACCTGGATACCTTTCTATTTATCTTCCTTACCTTTATTCAATGAGAATATCAAACATAAGATGCCCAAGTAGAAATCTTGTTCACCTACCCACCCAAGACAATTCTCCCTAATTTCTCTATGCCACCTGATGGGGACTATTTTTCTAGTTTCCTAGGTCAAAGGAGGCAGTCTTGATTCCTCACTTTCTCAACAACCCATGTGAAATTTAAAAGCAAGTCCTGCCTGCTTTATCTTCAAAACAAATCTCAAATCCCACCACTTCTCTCTTCCTTCCAGCTACTAGTGATTAGAACCATCTAGTTAATTCCCACAATTCTATTCCTGACCAGCTTCTGTCTATTCTCCACAAAGCATTAAGAGAAATATTTTCATAAATCATATCATATCTAGATGAACTGGAACCATGGACCTAAAATGCTCTGAATTCTACTAGTAGTAATTGCTAGATGAATAATCAAGTATGATATGCAAGAATAAAAAGTCTTTATCATGTCATATACATCCTCACATCTGGTCCACAATTGCCTCTCAGACCTCATCTATTGCTTGTTACCCTTGGCCATTCTGCTTCAGGAACACCGGCCTTCTTACTGTTCCTCCTTCAAAGAAAACTTCTTCCTGTCTCACATCATCACCTTTGTTTTTCCCTCTGTGGTCTGTGCCACCCTGCTAGATTCCTTTTTCTGTAATACTTTTAGTATTATGATTTTTAAATTAATTCTTCCAGTGGATGGAGTCTTGTAATTTCTCACATATATCATTACCTGCTATTTATTAATTTATTTATTATCTGTGTTCCCCAACTAAAGTGTAAGCTTCAGGAAAATAGGGAATTTTTCTTTTAAGTTAAGTTTCATATCACCAGGAGCCCCCACTCTGCTTGGCATTTTGTGATTTCCTCAAAAAAATATTTGTTGAATAAGTGGATTTTTGTAGAAAATATTATGATAGGTAAAATTAAAAGAGAAAATTAACATAATTTCAAATATGGGTTTATGTTACCCTTTGATTAGACTCTTTAGTAGACAATGAACTGTAAATTTCCGAGGGGATTAAACAATAAACAACAAAGAAATAGAGTGTGCATTATCTGTGCTTTCACCCTCAGTTCAAAGTTCTGAAATTCTTTTCGATTAGTAACAATAATTCTAGCTGCCATTTACTGAATATGTAGTGTGTGTCAAATGGGGGTCTACAAGATTGCATAAGCTGTCTTTCTTTAATTCTCACAAGACCCATATGATGTATACATTCCTGTTTTCATTTCATTGATGAGGAGCGGGAATCTTAAAGAGATTAAGTAACTTTCCAATTCCCACAGTTACTAGGGTAATTAATAAAGCCTGGTTTTGAACTCAGCTCTCCTAAGTACAGTGCCCATGACCTTTGAACTTCATTTCTCAGTATTTCAAGGAACTAAAAGAATGCCATGGAAAGTTCAAATCAAGGATGTCGAATAGAAATATAATGTGAGCTATATGTGTAATTTTAAATTTTCAAACAGATAATTTAAAAAACAAAGAAAAACTAATTTTGATAATATATTTCATATTTCCTGACATATAAAAATATAATTTCAGCATATAATAGACATAAAAATTAATGAAAATGTTTTGCATTCTTTTCTTCATACTAAGTTTTTGAAATCTGGTTTGTATTTTATCTTTATAGCCTATCTCAATCTGATCAGCCATATTTCAATAGCAGCTAGTGGCTAGTGGCTACCGTGTTGAACAATACAAAGCTCTCTATTTACTTTGATAAAGTATATTTCCTAGCTGTCTTCACTTTCTCTATTACCTGAAGTACCCAGGATGGATCTGTTTTAAATGCTTAATGTTAAAAGGATTTACATTCAACCTAGTTGAAAACTTTAGTTCCCCTAATTTCTAGAGTAGAGATTAAGGGAAAATTCCTTAATTTTAAAGATACCTGACAGCTGTCTGATCAACTGCTTGTGTAGCAGGTGATTATATTAGATCGCTGTGTTTTTTTCCTCTTGAGAATAAAGCAGGAATATAATATTCAACAACTTTGAGCAAGCATTTCTAATATTCAACTTATCATGTCATAATCTGGCAGAAAAACATTATGCTTCAGTACTCAGATCAAGGTATGAAGGCTCATTAGCTAATACATAATTCAACTCAAGTAGAAAAAGAAATGGTGCACACCAAGGTCATTACTGTTTTAGGCAACACCCACCGAGGACTACTAAAATCAGTGGGCACAAAGAAACAGATTATTTAAGAAACAGGATACTGGTAATAGTCTCAAAGTACCCCTCAACATATTTATTCATTACAAAGAGAAAAACAGTAGATGTACAGAAAAATGACCAAGTAATCAGGTCTAAGATTATTAAAATTGAGACATCTCAATCTCATGCATGAGCTCAACCTAATCATGAGAACACATCAAACAAAAATTAATTGAAGGTCATATCGGATAATCACTCTTTCAAAAGCCTCAAGGTCATGAAGGACAAGGAAAGACTAAAGAATTATTGTAGATAGAAGACACTAAAGAGACATAAAACTAAAAACAGTGTGGGATCCTGGGTCAGGAAAAGTACATTAATGGAAACACTATTGAAATTCTAATAAAATCTTTTATTTATTAGTATCACACTGATGTTAATTTCTTAGTTATATTATGGTTAATGCAAGATGTTCAAATTAGAAAAAGCTGGATGAACAGGAGAATATGTGAACTCCACATTATTTTTACAATTTTTCCTATAAATATAAAACTATCTTAAAATTAATTTTTTAAGGCAAAGTTTGAACAAATCACTGCTCAGCACTCTTCTCATATGGCCATCCTACACTTTGTCAATGTTCATCTAACATGGAAGCAATTATTCAGCTGAGTTAAAAAAGCATGGCTAACTGGAGCACCTGGATGGTGCAGTTGGTTAAGCATCTGACTTTTGGTTTCAGCTCAGGGCCTGATCTCAGGTCCTGATCTCAGGTTCGTGGAATGGAGCCCCACATCAGATTCTGTGCTCAACCTGGAGTCTGCTTAAAGATTCTCTCTTCCTTTCCCTCTGCGTCTCCCCTCCTGCTCGGTCTCTCTTTTTCTCTCTCTCTCTCTAATAAATAAAAAAAAATCTTAAAAAAAAAAAGCATAGCTAATTACTAATTTGCATAGGCAAAATTATCCATTAATGGAGTTTTTCACTTTTCAACTAGTTGTTCACTATTGGTTAGCCTCAACCCAAGAAGAGTACTCTTAGGGAACTAATGAGGATTCTTTTTATTTCCAAATATTTGCAAACTCATAAACTCTTACCCAACTAAAGTCTCTTTGTTATGCCAGATATTGTACATTATGATGATATATGGTATTTTAAAATATATAATCATAATATTGATTATATTTTCTTGAGCGGTCCAAGAAGAAATGACTTTTTTTTAGTATGTCATAAAATGTTATATAGTCAAAGTAAAGAATAATTCCTACAACTTATTAGAAAAGGCTGAATGCTATTCAATGTAGAAACAAAGAAAATGAAGTTTGTCAATACCACTGGCAGGACCTAGGAAGAAAATCCATTTCACACCTCCTTCTTAATTTGTATACACAGGCAAAGGGACTCCAATTTGAAAGAAAGAATGATGTTTTCACACAATGGTATTCTGTTCCCAAGAGCATTTTAGGCCTGGAAAAGGTAGATCTCAGGGACCTATTAACAATATCAATATCACTCACTGACAAATGGGTGTGAAGCCCAGAAGCCCATGGGAGTGGGGACAACCTGGCTTTCTCTCTACAGGGCTTTTTAGGATAAAATTATATTGCTTGTTTCTACAAATGATTGTCTTTCTGTAGCACCAGAAATGTTTGCAAATAGGCTGTATAGTGTGAGAAATGGGAAATACAAAAACTCTACCCCGGGGGTGCTTAGAATCCAAAGGGATTCCCAACACACTCTGGAAATCCCGTGTAATCTGACTAGGCTTAGCAAACCCGCCTCGATTTATACTCTCACCACAAAGTGCCTGATCTGAAAGGGAGAACCGGGGGCTTGAACTTGGAGATTGAATTTGAGTGAAGACCAGCTTTAAATGATCCTTTGTTCTATTTATTTTTTTTCCACATAAATGTAAATGAGCCCTTTATAGAAGTCATGGTAAATGCACCATTTTAGAGTTTACAGAGAATGTTTATTTAAAATACTTAAACAACCCAGTCTGTAGGGTTGGCCTTCCCTTGCAAAATAAACAGCCACCCATTTGATAACCATAGGGGTTTAAAGAGCAAGAACTCACATAAAGTAGGCTCAAACACATCCTTTTAATTAAGTAGAATGATACAGTGGTTAGGTGTTAATACTTAATTATTAGGACTATCTTGATGCCCTTTTCTTTTTATTGCTTGGAATGCGTAAATGTGATGTTTCTAAAATGTTGATTATTTTTCTCTTTGGGAAGGTTAATTCTAAAGAGGTAAAAGACACAGAGAGTTTTATTTGGCTTCAAATGCAATGCTGAAAGCTACTGATGTTTCCATTGGCCTAAATCTATAGCTAAATAAGCATAATGTAATGAGATTTTTAGAAACTTGGTCATTTGATTTCAGAGGATCAATCAGGATTATTTGAGTTCAGTCCTCCTCTCCTCATATATAACATTTCTTTTAGGTGCCACTCAATTATCTTCTCTGAATAACTGTCTCAGCTTCTTTGTTTCTGGAGAGCATGAAGGAGGTTGTGAATTCTTAC
Organism: Ursus maritimus; assembly: GCF_017311325.1. Taxonomy (NCBI): domain Eukaryota; kingdom Metazoa; phylum Chordata; class Mammalia; order Carnivora; family Ursidae; genus Ursus; species Ursus maritimus. Next base: position 15,919,050 of record NW_024424675.1, read on the forward strand.
GGGAAGAGCATGGACTTTGAGTTTGGTAGCTTTCTTCTTTTTACACTGAAGAATATTCCATCGTCTACATGTGCACAGTTTACTTATCCATTCACCTGCTGACGGGTATCTTGGATGCTTCCAAGTTTTGGCAATTATGAACAAAACTCCTATACACAACTATGCACATAGTTTTGTGTGAACATAGGTTTTCAACTCCTTTGATAAGTACCAAGGAGCATGATTGCTGAATCAGATGGTAAGAATACGATAGTAATATGCTGAAATCCTGGTGTTTTGTTTTAACTTCAATAAAATGTACTCCACTGCACCCTCCAATTTTTTCTTTTGAGAGAGAGAGAGGGAGGGAGAGAGAGGGAAAGAACAGGGGGAGAACAGAGGGAGAGAGAATCTTAAGCAGGCTCCATGCCCAGCGTGAAGCCAGACACAGGGCTTGATCTCATGACCCTGAGATCATGACCTGAGCTAAAATCAAGAGTTGGACACGTAACAGACTGAGCCACCCCAGTGCCCCTTACCATACAAAACTTAAAATGAATCTTTATTCCATTCATTTGGTTAGCATACTATTAATTAATTCACTATTTCTTGGGATTACCCTACGATCAGTAAAGAGAAGCAATTTTTAGAATTAATCTTCTTCATTTTTTACTCATAACCGAGAACTGTCATTCATGTAGAGTGGCAAGTACATTCTAGTTAATGGCCCTCTCATAGCAATAGCATATTTTAGGACCAAAGTCATCTTACTGGATGTCAAGTATGTCTCATTTCTCCACCCAGATTGAGAATGTTGTTTCCTACATGTTTTACATTATCAGTTTTCCTGAAGCCTCCATCATCTGGGCACAATATCAATCAGAAGAGAAGAGACGCAACGCAGAGGAACCATTTTTACTGCATAACTGCAACAGCCAAAGATACCACATTCTCTCTAAATACAGACTTACCTCAGTAATGGTTCCTCAGGTAATGAATTTTCACCCTAATGGGTCTTTAAAAATGGTATTTGACATCACAGTTTCAGGCGAAATCACACACACTCCCTTAACACAACAGTCAGAGGACTTCATATGGAATGAATTAGAATTGTATGCCCTGTTTAGATAACACCAACAGCGTTGCTCTGTGTACTCACACTGAGAGGAAGCAGTGAAGAAAGAGCATTCACAACTATTCAGGCTATTGTGTGTATGCCCTATTCCTATGTATTTTGAGCCCTTCAATGAAAGGTTTAGCATTTAATTTGACTAAAGATATTCTTCTGTGTTAGAATTTTACTTTAAATTTCAATTTGAATGTGAGAAAATAATGAGCCTCAGAAAGGTTCAAATATTAGTGAAAATAATGGTACAGAAAAAATAAGCCTTCCAAAAAATGACTCCCTGGAGCCTACCTTCAACTGCTATTACCCACTCTCAACTCTTCATATTTTGGAAAGTAAAATAAAGATTTATTTCATTAAATTTCATGTACATACTATTTATGTACTTTCGAATTGTTATTTGTTAATTATGTAGACTTGATGCTTTGGTCATTTGATATATTTTTTATCTCTGATAAATTTATGCATATTTTGGGGTTGGAATAGAAAACATCATTTTTCCCATAAAACTAATGAAAAAATATATTGTTTTCACTTCATGTATTTGCATTTAGAGTCTGGGTCTTCAGGAAGAGATAAAAGTCAGTGCATGGGAAATAGGTAAATCAAGCAGAAAGAAAGAATGTAGGGGGAGAATATCTAGAATATTAAGCCCATTTTCTACAGGTGCACTTATATTTCCCTTAGGGCCCTAGTGCCTCTCATTCTTCTGGCTGTTGAAAAAAATGTTTGAGTTATAGAAAACCCAGTTTTTAATGTTTATGAAGTGCCTGCCTTCTGGAAGCATATTACTGGAGTCTCTGGCAAGCACAACCATCTGATGTTAAACATAGCATAGAGGCGATGAAGATTAAATTTGTGCAGAAGCTGACAATTTTGTCGATAGGTTCCTAGGTCTCACACCCGTGCTGTAGGTCTAAAATTAAAGTTGTCGTAGGTGATAATATTACTGAGTTGTTCTGAAAGGCATTACTTACTCCATATAATTGAAACAGAGTGTATTCCTACAAACATTAGCATGTCATAAATCATATGGGTTTTGGAAAACTACTGGCTTTCAACAGGGTTTTATTTAATGAAAATTAGCACAATAAAATGTCTTCATTGCAGTAATCATGCTGCAGTGGAACCCATTCAAAACACATGGCTTTCATTTTTTTTTTTCTTGAAAGACTAAAACATCTTGCCAAAATAAGATAGGCAAAAAAAAAAAAAAGTTTGATTATTTAACATTCCATGGTTTGTAATAGATGGAGCATTAGAGAATAACAGTGATGAATACCAGAACTGATCTCATGTCACCAACTTAAGACTTTATTTTTGGTAGCATATTACAGTGACATGTGGTAAAGGTAGCCAAAGTGTTACAGCAAAAATGAGGGGTGGAGAAAAATCCAATTTTGCTCCATAAGAATTGTGAATTGAGAACAGTCTTTTAAAATGTTAGTTCAGCTGAGACTTTCTGATGAGTAGGAAGGTGTGAGTAATTTGCTTTGGAAAGCAGTCATTTGAAATTGCTGGCTATTTGTTTGAGAGCTAACCAGAACAGGTAATATGTAGCAGCATACGTTTAAAGGGAATCACTTAAAGTTAAGAGCTCCTTCTAAAATGACATCTTTGCACAATCCACCTCCCAACAGAGAATGACCACTTGTGTACGTTTATATTAGGCAGGTTTAGGCTGAAAGCATGTTAAATGAGACATGTGCACGATCCTCAGAAAATTAATTTATACTTGACTTGGCATGACAACAAGAGAGGGAATATTCTCACGGATTTTTGGCATGCTCACACATTAGACATGACGTTGGTGGAAATGAAATTAAGTGCATAAAATATACTTTATAATAGTACAGTTGGCAGGAAAGGGGAAATAAGCCTTTACTAAAATAAGGAAAAGCATCTAAGGTAATAGCAGCTGTCCAACGTGAGCATCTTGACCTTTGCTGTTTATTGTTATTGATGGGATATTTTCTTTTATAGCATGGGCAAGTAGGAGACAATTTTCTTAACCTAAAACTGCATATATCATTTAGCCTTTGAGTTTGCATATTACTGTAACCATAATTATAAAAGTTAACTAATCAAAACTGATCTTATGTTTATACAGTGTACATAATATATGATAAGCAGACACTAGGTCAGGCACTAGTCCAGTTAGACTCACTTACGTACTGCCCACAGTTACTTACCACAGATGTCTTCTAGAATGATACATGTGGATGTGGCAACCTGTCCACAAGGGTGCAGAGGGAACAACAACCCCAACAGCATTCTCAGGTCTATGAAGACGGAAATCCAGATGGGGAAACCTTCATCAGCCTAGGACAGTCCTCAGGGATCCAGAGAAGGAGGAAAATTCCATCTGCTTTGAAATAAAAAGTTCAGTATGCTTAGAGAGCATAGTTTAAGTGTACTTGGGTAAAAAGCAGAATATCTATCTTTTAGGTGGTACTGTCATAGAAACTATTAAGTATGTCTACACAAATGCCTACTTCAAACTTATCATTCAGACGACTTTTGAGTTCCTGAAGCTATGGGCATCAAATGCTTGAGATAGAGTGTTTACCTGATAGTTTTGATCCCAGTTTTGAAGGTCTGTCACTCCTCTCCTTGTTCAGGACACTAGCACTATGCCTGGCAATGAGGAGGTATCCATTAAACCCACAAGGACTTAGATAGTTGGAGGAATCAGCCTTAGCTCATTCCCTCAGTGTGCACCTCTCTATCCCACAACTTGCAAGCCCAGCTCCAAGGACAAAGCGACTATAAAATCTGTACTTCAACACTGGTAACCATGCTTATGGTCATGCTTATAGCTAAACTGTGACCTCATTCTCCAATTTGAAATATTAGGTTACAATCTTGCTTTTGAAATGCTTTTTACTATAGTCCACAAGTATCATTTTGATATTGCATAAAAAATAACTTCAAAACTTAGTGGTGTTAAAAAAAATAACTCAATAAATTTTAAAGAGCTCATTGGCTTCATACAACCATTCATGAATTGGGGAGCATCCAATCCAGCAGGTAGAAAGGAACTCAAAGGAGCTATACAAAATGAAAGACTTTTACAAGCAGAAGGGAGCAGAAACAAGAAAGTTATACTAGACAAAAAGAGCTGATTGGTTACTGCAAGGACACTTTACTTTAGGGGAGGGTAAGGGTATATCAGGCAGATTACTTAACTAGTGCTGATTAGGCAATTCCTGACTGACTAGTTTAAGATGTCATTTCTAGGAGAGCTGAAACTGTAATTAAGACTTAATTTGGTAACATAGGGCTTAGCATAAATGACTTCATTTTGGGTCTGTTGTCTTAATTTTTTAACAGTGACTTATGCATTAAGCATTTTGTTAGCTCAAGAGTCTGTTGCCAGCTAGCTGATTCTTCTAGTCTAGGCTGAGTTGTATCTGAGGACAGCTTCAGTGTGGATTGGTCTAGGCTATCCTCAACTAGGATGGCTCATTTCTTCTCCATGTCACTCGCCAACAGACTAGGTGGAAATGTAATTTTTATAGGCTTTTGGATCAGCAATCAGCAACTTCTATTAAAATTAAACATGTCTAACACTTAAACTAAACAAATGAAAAAAAAATATGAAAAAAAAAACTAAACTGAGCAATGCCATTATTAGAATACCATCATATAGACAAAAGGGAATGAGAGAAAAAAAATAAAAATTTTTTTAAAAATTAAAAAAAAGGAAATGAGAGGATACCAGACCATGAGGGCAAAATTAAGAATTTTCTGGAAGCAAAAACTTTGAGTTTACCATACACACACTTTCAATAAAGAAACTAGTAAAGGATATGCTCAGGAAAGAAGAAACTGAAAATAAAAGAGAAAGAGGAGGGTAGAAGAAAGAATGGTTATCATATGGTTTCACTCATTTGTGGAACACAAGGAATAGCAGGGAGATCGGTAGGAGAAGGAAGGGAAAAACGAAGGGGGGGTAAACAGAAGGGGAAATGAACCACGAGAGACTATGAACTCCGGGAAACAAACTGAGGGTTTTTTTTGGGGGGGGGAGTGGGGAGATAGGTTAGCCCAGTGATAGGTATTAAGGAGGGCACGTATTGCATGGAGCACTGGGTGTTATACGCAAACAATGAATCATGGAACACTACATCAAAAACTAATGATGTACTGTATGGTGACTAACATATCACAGTAAAAATAAATAAATAAATAATAAAAAATAAATTAAAAAGTTAAAAAAAGAAGAAAGAATGGTGGTCAAAGACATTTACTAAGTAAATCAAAAAACCTGACTATTGGAAAACAGGGTAAAATAATGACAAATTTGGTGATGATTAAAACAAGGAGGAACTGAAGTACTAGAAGTTTAAGTTCTCAAAAAATTTCTTTTTATGTTGCAGAATATGCTCCAGCATAAAAAGAGAATTAATTTTTTTTAAAGGAAGATAGGATATCCAAGAAGGATAAGATGTAACCAGAATAGCTAAAGAAAATGTTTGCTTTGATGGTAAGGAGAGATCTTAGGAGGCGAGCTTCATATATAAAAATATATACAACATGGTCACAATACCATGTAAGACAAAAGGGTGATATGAGTTAGTTTAGCATTATAAAATTCCTATAATATTGGGAAGACAGAATTTTACTACTTTGAATTTTTGTTCAGAAAAATAATTCATGTTGAGAATGAAGGTGAGTTAAGGGCAACGGATGTCAGTAAAAATGGCAGAGTAAGGACCTCAAAAAATTCTATATAAAAGCAATGAGAAACTGGCAAAATTGTCAGAATCTAATTTTTTCAGAACTCTGGAAGTTAGCCAAAGGCTTGCAGCAATCCAGGGAGCATTTAAGAAAAACAGCTGAATCTCAGTAAGAACAGTTTCATAGTGTTATAACTTACCTAGTCCCATTTCCCATTCTCCAACTCACAGTAGCTTTGAAAAAACAAGCTCACGGTCTCAGTACTGATGGGAACAGAACAGAGCTATAGCTCTTTCAAATTCTCATTCCCAAAGAATATGCATATTATTTGACCTGTCTAATGGTTCCATGAAAGACCTCACTTGAAAGGACTGTCTTTATCTAACCTGATTCAATGCTCATCTCATGCTAACTGCCCCTCCTGGGGGGCATTTGTCAGAAACATTTACAGGCAAATGTTTTAATGTCATGGCTGCCTGAGGCAATGCATAACATTTGGGGTAAACCATAGACTAATGAAAAAGCATAAAAGGAAAAGCTGAGCAATGACATGTCCCATAGGGGCTTTGAAAAGCTCTGACATATTTCTAGGACTCTAGAGGGCCATGCACATGTGCAAGGCTGAATGCATGCTTCAGAAAGAAATTAAAGAAGACATAAATAAATGGAAACCACTCCAGTGTTCATGGATTGGAAGATTTAATGTTAAGATGGTAATGCTCCCCAAATTGAGCTATAGATTTAATGCATCAAAGTTTCCACTGACTTTTTTCTCCCAGAATTGGACAGCTGATACCAAAAGTCATATGGGAATACAACGGACACAAAATAGTCAAAGGTATCTTGAAAAAGAGCCGAGTTAAAGGACTCAACGCCATTTGATTTCAAAACTTACTATAAAGCTACAGTAATCAACAGCCATAAAACAACCCAATTAAAAAGTGGGCAGAAGACATGAACTAACATTTCTTCAAAGAAGACATCCAGATGTTCAACAGACACATGGAAAGATGCTCAACATCACTCATCATCATGGAAATACGGATCAAAACTACAATGAAATATCATCTCACACCTGTCAGAATGACTAAAATAAAAAACATAAGAAACAAGTGTTGGTGAGGATGTGGAGAAAAAGGAACCCTCTTGGACTGTTGGTGGGAATGCAAACTGGTGCCGCCACTATGGAAAACAATATGGAGTTTCCTCAAAAAGTTAAAAATAGAACAACCTACAATCCAGTCATCACACTCCTGGGTATTTGCTCAAAAAATACAATAACACTAATTCAAAGGGATTCATGCACCCCTATGTTTATGGCAGCATTATTTACTATAGCCAAGTTATGGAAGCAGCCCAAGTATCCATTGACAGAAGAATGGATAAAGAAGATGTGGTATATATATGCACAACGGAATATTATTCAGACATAAAAAAGAATGAAATCTTGCCATTTGCAATGACTTGGATGGAACTAGAGAGTATTATGCTAAGTGAAATAAGTCAGTCAGAGAAAGACAAATACCATATGACTTCACTCACATATGGAATCTAAGAAACAAGACAAATGAGCAAAAGAAAAAAAAGAGACAAACCAATAAACACACTCTTAACTATGGAGAACTGATGGTTACCAGAGAGGAGGTGAATGGTGGGATGAGTGAAATAGGTGATGGGGATTAAAGAATACACTTATCATGATGAGCATTGAGTAATATATAGGACTGTTGAAACACTATATTGTACACCTGAAACTAATATAATGTTGTATGTTAACTATACTGGCATTAAAATAAATAAAAAAATTAAGTAAGATTAAATCTTAAAAAAACATGCATCAGTTGATAAATAGGAAAAAAGTGTGCAGTACTGGTATAAGAACAAACAAATTCATCGAATAGAACTGAGAGTCCAAAAATAAGACTATTATCGATTGACAACTGATTTTTGTGAACAGCACCAAGACTACACAATGGGGAAAGAAAAGTCTCTTCAATAAATGGTGCTGAGACATCTGGATATCCACAGGTGAAGAATGAATCTGGAGTCCTAACTCACATATAAAATTTAACTCAAAATGGATCAAAGACTTAAATGTAAGAAAAGAAAACATAGGTATATGCATTCTTGACTTTGATTAGGCAATGGTTTCTTATATATGACTCTCCAAACAGAAGCAATTTGTCTTAGTCTGTTCGGGCTGTTATTACAAATACCACAGACTGGGTAGTTTATAACCAAATTTATCTCTCACAGTTCAGTAGACTGGTAAGTCCAAGATCATGGTGCTAGCAAATACCAGTGTGGTGGTTGGTAGGGGTTTGCTTCCTGGTTCATACAGGATGCTTTTTCACTGTGTTCTCACATGGGAAAGGACTATGGATCTCCATGAAGCCTCTTTTATAAGGCACAGATTCCATTCACGAGGGCTCCATCTTCATGATTTAAGTACCTCCTGATGTGATTTGTTGTGGGGTCTGGGAACAAAGAATCAAGAAAGAATTCTTGAGACATTTTTGGTGCAAAAAGGTGGTTTTATTAAAACACGGGGACAGGACCTGTGGGCAGAAAGAGCTGCACTGCGATTGTGAAGGAGTGATTGATTACATACTTTTAAGTTGGGAGGAGTAGAGACAAAGGAAGTTTCGAAAAGTATTTTCCTACGTTGAAGACGACTTACAGGATTTTGGAGGCCTAGCTATTGTCAAACTGAGGTTGTTTTTTCCTCTAGCAAGACACTGACATTAAGACAGTTGGGAATTCTGGAGGAATGTCATACTCTGCCTGTCTCAAGAAATTGTCAATGGGCTGCAAGTTATAAGGAAATTTAATTTTATCTACATTCCCTTTTGCCTTCATTTTCCATATCACCTCCCAAAGGCCCAATTGAAAACATGAGCTAACATGGGGTTAGGATTTCAACAAATGAACTTAGGTTTGGAAAAACACAGACACACAGACACACACACACACACACACACACACACACACAAATACATACGGACATATTCAGACTATAGCACAACCAAAAAAAAAAAAAAACCAAGAAAACAAAACAAAAGAAAGAAATTGGACTTCATCATCAAAATTACAAACTTTTCACAGTAAAAAACACTACCAAGAAATTGAACTAGTCCACAGAATGGGAGAAAACATTTATAAAGCATATATCCGATAAGGATCCTAGATGCAGACTATATAAAGAAGACATACAAATTCAACAATATAAAGACACATAGCACAATTAAAAAGTAGGCAAAAGACGTGAATACACATTTCTCCAAAGAAGATAGACAAAGGGCCAATAAGCCCATGAAAATACGCTCTACATCATTAGGCATTAGGGAAATGCAATTCAAAACCCAGATGAGATACCACTCCACAACCTGTATGATAACTATAATAAAAAGTATAGACAGTAACAAGTGTTAGTGAAGATGTGGAGAATTTGGGGACCTCACTCATTACTAATGGGGCTGTCATATGTTCTGGTTGTGGAAAATAATCTGGCAGTTCCTTAAAAAGTCACCAACCATACAACACAGCAGTTTCACTCCTATGTGTGAAAACATATGTTCACATTAAAACTTGTAGACCAATCTTAAGAGCAGCATTATTCACAATAGCCAAAAGGTGAAAACAACCCAAAAGTCCATCAACTGGTGAATGGAAAATGTAGTATATTCATATAAAGGAATATAATTCAGACATAAAAATAAATAAAGTTACACGCTACAGCAGATGAACCTTGAAAGCAATATCATAAGCCAGACAGAGAAAACTGTAAATTGTACGATTCCATTCATATGAAATGTCCAGAATACGCAAATCCATAGAGACAGATACTAGATGAGTGGTTTCCAAGGGCTCCAAGGAGAGGAATGGGGAGTGACCGCTGGTTGAGGGAAAGTTTCTTCTGGGGGGTGGTGAAAATATTCTGGATTGGATACTTGCGATGATTATACAGCCTTGTGGATATACTAAAAACAAATGACTTGTATACTTTCAAGTCATGAATTTCATGATATGTGAATTGTATCTCATTTTAAAAAATGAATTGAAGGCACTAACCAAAATAATAGAAATAGAACATATAACTTGCAAACCAGTTGAAGGACAGTGTACTAAAGTATGATCTACTTGGAATCAGTAAGGATGAAAAAATGTAATTTTCTAAGTAGAGAAAACAACAGCAAAAACAACAACAACAAAAAAACCCATGCAGAATTGATCTAAATGTTATCAACAATGACACCAGGTGTAGACTAGAGATTGGAAAATTATGGCCTGGGTCAAGGCCTGCAGTCTGACTTTGTATAGCCTAAGAACAAAGAACGTGTTTTGTATTTTTAAGGAGTTCTTGAAAAGAATGAGGAAGGTGGTGGAAGGGGAGCAGCCACTGAAACCAGGGCCCTCAAAACCCAAAATATTCACTCTTAGGCGCAGTACAGAGAAAGTGTGCTGACCTCTGACAGTCTCAACATTTTCAATCTAAACCAAAATCTAATAAAACAATAAAACCAAACTTCTCCTTGTCAATGTCACCTGCCAGTTTTGGAACAGCTGCTGGGAAAGGTGCTCTTCACTGTCTGTTTCTAGGTTAAAGGTTGCCATAAGAGGACCTGGCATGACATCTGGAAGGCAGAAGGGAGGTCACGTATTCATCGGCTTCAGCCTTCTCACAAACACCTTCTTTGATATTCCTGGTTTAGAGAGTGGGGAGAGCTTTGCTAGAGACTCTGGACAGTTGCAGGCTTTCCCCAGGAAGCTTTTGGGAACTGCCCACTTTGGTGCTCTAGCTAAGGTCCTCAGGGATCTTGTCTCCAGTATGTATGCTGTTTCCCAAACTTTCTTTTCCTATACCATCCTACTTGCATGCAAACCTCTTGAAGTTTGGTTTCACATCATTCCTGCCACGTGCCATTTGTCTGGCAAGCCAAGAAAGGTGGGTGGGGATATTAGTTTTATGAAGAAAAGTATCTAACAGGAGCAATGACTTTTCATTAAAAAGACATAGCCAGATGATGGCAACTGTACAGAGAGAGAGTCAAAAGAAATACCCCTACTTCCGTCTCTTTATCTCTTGACACTGCTCCCATTGGCCAAACTAAATAGGAAAATATGTCCCTGTAGATCAGCCTCAGTAAGGTCACCCTCTCAGGTGGAGAGCACAGTAGAAAAAGAGAACAGATTCAGAAGGGAAATGGAGAACAGTTCAGTTACCAATCTAAATGGCTTATTCATGTATTAGAAGAAACACAATCTTACTGGGAATTGAAGATACACATATCAAAATAATAATCTACCAATTCAGGTCCTAAGTGGTAATAATAAAAGTAATAACAATAAATTTGATAAGCTCCAGTGTTGGCACAAATCAGTAATGCAAACTAACAGTTGACTATTTGGGATCCCCACTTCATAGGCTGAATTGGGAATACCTAAGAAAGTTGATGATCCACCAGCCCTATGAGCCAGCAATTCTAATGTTGGGCAATCAACCATGGAGAGACTTAAGTGCATATGCAGATAGATGAATATACATGAAATCGTTCAATGTTTGCAATATCAAAAAGAGAGAGAGAGAGAACAAACATTTAACAGTTCCTTAGAAGGGAACTGGAGGAATAAACTCATTTAAAATAAAATAATCAATACCAGTTAAAAGACATAGACTAAAGTTTCAAATATTAGTAATGATAAATCTCATAAAAATATCATACAAAGTGAAGAAAGCAAGGTGCCAAACAACAAGTGCAACAAGTAAGATACAATTTCATTTTTTTTAAAGATTTTTTTTATTTATTTGAGACTGAGAGAGAGGGCATGATTAGGGGAGAGGGAGAAGCAGACTCCCCACTGAGCAGGGAGCCTGAGGTGGGACTCCATCCCAGAACCCTGAGATCATGACCTGAGCTGAAGGCATATTCTTAACTGACTGAGCCACCCAGGCGCCCCAGATATAATTTCTATAATGCATGTAAATTTAGGTATCAGATCCTCTTTGGGGGAACTCTCTAAAAGCAGAGCATGGTACAGAGATTGTGGTACATGTGACTTATCAGGGGACAACTGTCAGAAGAAGGGCAGGAAGAAAAGCAGGGCAAGGCAGAAGAAATAGTAGAGCAAGGTTGTGTTCTTGGCTGGAATCTCGCCTAAGCCTGATCTAAAAGGAGCCCTGGAGGATGAACTGAATCACAGGACTGGTCTTACCTAGAAGCAAGGGGGCTGACCTCATTGACTCACCTCCCCAACCCCCCAACCCAGGCACACACACTTGCCAATCAATCACTGGCTAATGGCCTACCGGTGGGAAACATCCTTCCAAGGGAACATCTTCATTTAGCCCAGGACAATCCTTCAGAGAATAGGAAGCTGAGAGCCATTAGTAGCCAACACCCACTGCAGCTGGAGCTTGAGTGTACCAGCAGTGAAAGGGGTCTGAAAGGGGCATGCCAGTGTCACTATAGACAGGAAACAATGGTGTACTATTTATGGCCTTACGTGTGTAATAAAATTACAAACATTTGCATGGAAATAAAAAACAACACTCATTTCAAAATAATGGTTTCCTCTAATAAGGAAGGGAGGAAGGAAAGGGAAATGATTCAAATGCTGGCCTTAAACTATATTTATATTAATTCCTTAAAAAGTGATCTGAAGTAATAAAGCAACATGTTAACATCTAAATCTCAGTATTTGCAAACTTTAAAACTTTAGGTAATATACAAAAACAAAAATAAGTAGTAAAATATTTAGATTTAAAAATAACAATAGTGGTTCTTGTAATTTTTTAATTTAATTTACACCAATGGTAAAAAACATATCTTTTCTAAATTTGATGAAACTGGAAATTATTCATTATTATTATTCATTATTGTTCACCATTCATCAAAAATCATACTTTTAATTATAAAAGATAGATATACAATTATTTGATATTTATAATATCTTTCTTTATATTTTTATTTATCCTCAATCAATATTTTATGTGAAGATATGTGAGAGAAAGAGACAGAGAAAGACCAGAGGGTAAGAGGGTAAGGGCTATAAAATTTCCGGAATAATATTTACCTGATTTTGAAATGAAATATATCTGGATGGTGGGATTTGGAATGGTTTCTTAATTTCTTCTTTATAAGTTTATTCATTGCTTTCATTTTTATAACGACCATTGTCTCATTTTTACAGAAACAATAAAGTCATTCTTAAAAATAAAGAAAAATGTGTATTCTCCCTAATAATAAAACCATTACCAATTTAACAACTCTTTGATACTATTTTACATTTGCTATATATGCCAAAATTAAATAAAAGAAATACCCCAAATTGGCAAGGATTTTTAAACCTGGTACAATGATATATTGTTAGTGGCAGTATAAATCATGATTCTGTTAGAAAAAAATAAGATCTGGCAAAATTTATGAGTAGCAAACAGATGTTTATATCCTCGGATCCATAAACTCATTTCCTAGAATTTATTCCGTGGGAACATTACAGTAAAGCAAAGATCTTTTGTATGAATGATGGTTATTGCAACAAAGCATTTGAAACAATCCACCTTGACTAAGAAATTTATGGAACGTGAACTTAATGGGGCACTATGCTGTGATCAAAACATGAAAAATGTGAATAAGTAAAGATGTCCATAGCTCCTGGACACCTAACATGTACCTAGAGAGCATAGGTGATTTTGTGAACTATTTTCTCTCTCAAAATTCTTGGCTTCAGTATCATTAAAATATCATTACAGGGGAAGGAGTCTACCTTGTCCATAACGGCATGGCGTGCTAATAAATGGCAGTACTAAGGCTCAGACCCAGTCCCGCCTAACTCCAAATCCCAAACTCCTTTTACTGAAGAACTTTTCCTAGCCATAGAATTCATTTTATGAATAAATTTTTACGCAGAACTCTCTTAGCCCCAAATCAAAGAGATGACAAAAGCTGAACTGTCTGGACGGCTGTGCCAGAGTCTGGGTGACCCTCAGACCCGCCCTGCCCCCTTGGCCTCCACACAATCTGACAGCACCACAAATAACTTTAAAAATCACTATACTACACCGTACTGTATTTGAAAAATATAAGAATGGTTTAATGTTAAGTTTTAAAAGATAGTAATATAAAATGTTACTACTCGCAACTCTTCATTGGGTAGTTTTCCACTCAGTTTCACACAGAGACATGGATCAAAATATCCAGGTGCAAACATAAGAATTGAAGTTGTTACATGAAGGGGTAGCATATCCAGCTAAGCCATGGGGCACTAGAGAGACAAATTGCTTGAGTCATTCACCACTTTTTTTTTTTTTTAAGATTTTATTTATTTATCTGAGAGAGAGAGAAAGAGCAGGAGCAGGGTGAGGGGCAGAGGGAGAAGCAGACTTTCCGCTGAGCAGGGAGCCCGATGCTGGGCTCGATCCTGGGACTCCAGGATCACGACCTAAGCCTAAGGCAGATGCTTCACTGACTAAGCCACCCAGGTACCCCTTATCCACCACTTTTGAGGTGGTCCTCAGAGCTTCCTTAGGCCTGGAAAGATCCACTTATCTTCGTGGTAATTCAGACATGGTCATTCCTAAAATATTATAAAGAGCATGCATTGTTTGTGAATGTGGGTGCACATGAGGATGGAGGAGGAATGAGAAAACTCATTTATATTTTGGGATCAAAATATATTTCCCAACAAACTGGGACAGACTGTGTGAGTCTCTTCTTTTCTTCTTGCTGGTCAGGGATCCCCTGACCCTGTCACCTGCCCCTCCCAATTCTATACCAGTAAAAGCAAAGATAGCTGAAACTTGCTTTCCTGACTTCCTTTGCTGCTATAACATGGCCATGTGATCCACTCTTGGTCACTGAGATATCACGGGAAGTCCGTGGCTCAGGGAAAGACCGAGCTCTCTAGAAGAGAGAAATGTCTGAGGAGAAGGCCTATCCCCCCTTTCCTGCATATGGAAGTTCTCCTGTGAGACTGTAGGGCCTGAAGTTACCATAGCCATCTTGAAATTGGGGAAAGAGCCAGGAATTCCAGGAAAGCTGACAAATACCTTCCTACATAGGTTTTGATATGTGATAAAAAGAACCTTCCACTGTTTAAGCTCCTTTGAATTGGGCATTCTGTTATTTGCAGCAGAAAGCATCTGAATGGAAATTCCAGAAATCTATCAGACACCCAAAGGTCCCAACTAGAACAAATCAATTCACAATTATCAAGGGTGTTGTCCTTTTTTTGCTAATATAAATAAAATGTGGGCCTTTTTACAGTCATAAAGAATTTCTGGTAATTTCCTTCTTTTTACAATGGTTATATCACAATTCATGAATTTTATATGAAGTGTGCTTGTTTCTGATTATTGTGGCTTCCCCTGATTTTTTAAAGTAAAGCTGCTGATTCCAAACAGCTAGAAAAAGTTCTGGCAGTTTTCAAAAGGGACATGGCTATTAGGTCCCCAAAAGATGAAGAATTACTTCTTTCCTTCCCTTTTCCTTTTCTTTCCATCTGTTCTTTCTGTCCTAAGGCCAATATTTTGAAGTAGCCCTCGTATACCACTGAGGTCAATATCCATATACTGCACTGCAAGGATCAAAAACAGTATGTGGGGAAGTGCATTAGAGGCACGAGAACATTCTGCAAGGCTACGTCCTAACAACATTGCTTCCCATTAGCAACAACAAACTAAGAGTAGACAACGATGGTAGGACTACCTAAATTGAGTTTCATAAACACAACTGAATTTACTTTAAAATTGGGATAATGTCTTGGTCACCTTGTCAGCCTTGGGTTGACATGGTTATAAGCACGGACTTCTTGCTTTCATTCAATAAACACTGAAGTAAAGTGGCTTAACCTTAAGTCACGTTTTAGGCACTGTTCAACATATTTTAAAAATAACAAGTCTTTCAGTTCCTAGGACAACTTTTGAGGGAGATACCTTCATTATTCTCATTTTTCTGATGAGGAAACTGAGACTTAAGTAACTTGCCAAAGCCACAAAGCTCGAAGTGTTAGAATTGGAATAATCATATTAGCGGACACTTTAGGGAAGGAAAAAGGTTTTTTTTTTTGTTTTTTTGGATTTTTGTTTTGTTTTATTTTGGGTGGAAGTTTTTTTATCCTCTTAGGGTTCCTGGCTGGGTCTGAAAATTGAACTGACAAAGACAGGTTAACATGAGAGAAGCATATAGATTTATTGAGTATATGTTTTAGTGACACAGGTGGCTTCATAAGGAAACGAAGACCCGAATACACAGTTAGACGTGTATTTTTTTAAAAGATTTTATTTATTTATTTGAGAGAGAGAGTGCGATAGACAGCACGAGTGGGGTGAGGGGCAGAGGGAAAAGCAGACTCCGCACTGAGCAGGGAGCGTGATGTGGAGCTCGATCCCAGGACCCTGGGATCATGACCTGAGCTGAAGGCAGACGCTTCACCGACTGGGCCACTCAGGGCACACTTAGACGTGTATTTTTATGCTAGGTTGGATGAAGAGTGGGCTGTTGTGTAGAAAAAAGACAAGTAAGGTGTATGAGGTAAGTGCAGTAAGCTGGGGGGGACTTAGCAAGGCCTGTTAAGATTCTTCTTTGGCCTCCCTCTGTCTTCCCTTCTTCTAGGTATAGGAAAGACACCTCTCACATGAGAGTTTTATGACCTGTTTCAGGGAAGAAGGGCACAGGGGAGGTCAGGGACCTTCCTCTTCTCCTGTTTTCTGAAACTCCTTCAGCTTAAAATAGTCAATATGCTAAGGCGCCATATTTTGGGGTAGTGTGTCCTGAACTCCATCACCATATAGAAGTAAATGTATGAAGTTATTCATTAAAAATGAGGAAGTGTGAACAGGTTAACCACATGCTTTGTTTTGTTTTATAGGCAATTCTAAAGAATAATGAAAGGAAGAAAAAAGAGGAGAAAAAAATCTAGTCGGAATTTTCCTTTCCTTTCTTTTATCTTCTTTTCTTTATTCCCCCCACCACTGTGTGTGTGTTTGTGTGTGTGTGTATGAATAATGAACTTCTTTGTCCAGAAATAACTATGCTCTCTCAACCTGCACATAATGTGAGAGGGAAGCTTTAAAGAAAAAAAATCATACTGTGAGACTCAAAAATCACTCCACGCATAAGTTTAAAGATTCCAATAATGACAATTATATACCAAAATAAATATGGCATCCCTATTTCCCACTGGTATTATCTTCTAGCATTTTCTTTGGATCTGAATGCACTTATGGTGAGAACATATTCTGCTTTCTTCTCATTTTTTTGCCTTATATGGTCAATTGCAAAGCTGACCACAAATTCTTCCTCTTCCTGCATCCATGCCTTTTTTGCAATGAGACTTCACAGCGTCTCTCAAGGAAAGGGGAGATTATTTCTCTCTTTTTTGAATCTAGATTTAGGCCTGTGACAGGTGTTACCCAATGAGAAATTAGAAAACCTGATACAAACTAATGCGTGACAAGTGCTTGAACACTGGGGCTCTTCCTGGCTTGCTATTCTTAGGAACTCTGACTACCGCCATGTGAATGAATCTCAACTAGCCTACTGGAGGATGAGTGACGCATGGTGCAGCTACTTCCATTGACCCTGAAGCAGCTATTCACCACCAGGCATGTGAATGAAGCCATCAACCACCAACTGATCCCAAACAAATGGGTGAACTCTACCGACACCTTACTGAGCAGAGAGGAGCAATCCTGCTTAAGCCCAGCCCAAAGTGCCAACTTACATTGTAGTGAGAAAAGACTGTTAGTTTCAACCACTAATTTTGGGATGGTTTGTTACACAGCAAAACCAGGTGCTCTAACTTGAAAGCGAACAGTATCTGATTCATCTTCGCAGAGAATGAAAGCTTCAGGTAAGATGTATGACTAAGGAAGGGAAGTCTTACCTACTTCTGGAGCAGATGCATGATTAGTGGCCCGAGGACAAAGTCAAAGTTCTGATGAAAATACTGAAAATGAGGAAATATGATTCAAAACCTTCTCTAAGTCTTGATAGTACTCCCACTCTCCCGCTAACCTCAAGGGAAGAACCACCCAATGTGTTTACAGCAGGGACAAGACTTACTGTAGCCAAATATGCTTTAGTTTTACTCCGTTCGGCATTTCTCTAGGCTTTCCCATGCTTAAGAGCCCTGAGAGGCAGAGCATGCAATGACTCTCTGCTTTACCAGCTCAAGGGCATTTCAGTGCTGTGGATCAATCTTAATTCTCTTAGAATGTGTCTAATTTCATTGCAAAAGTAATGTATCTGGCTAATAAGACTTAGGCTCCTTGGCTGTGTTTCCTTTCTTTCTCACCCTAGAGCCCTTGCCACTACACAGCACCTTTCATTTCCAAAGGATGCCTGAGCACTTCATAAACTTAGCCAGTGGACTTATAAACTTTATGGCCAAGGAATCAGTCCACCACTGAAAGGTAACCTGCTTCTGGTGTGAAAAGTAGCAATTGTTTACAGATGGTTAACCTGAAGGCATAAGGAGGCCAAGCATTAGGTTTAAAACCCTAAGATGCCTTAGAACAGGTCCTGGTAGGATTTCCTTTCCTTTATTAAGTTCTCTTCTGCACTGGTTTAGTTGACTTAGCCCAAAGGAAGTGGAACCAATGAGTGAACTGAACCCATGACCCTAAGCACCTGGTGAGAATCGGTCTCTGTGTAATGACCTGAGACAAAACTCCCAACTCTACATGTAGGGGAGGTCAACAAGAAAAAAATCTCATTTGTAAAGCTCTTTTAAATTTTTAAAGGAAAGAAACCTATTCATACACTGTCATTTGCTCATTTTTCTGTCCCTTTCACATAGAATTTCACACTTATTGTCTTGAGTTTTATTTGTAAAATAAGCATTTGCTGTAACTTTCTTAGACTCTATCAAAATGAATATATAGAAAAGGAAGCACTTTCTTTCCACCTCTCAGTTCAGTGCTATGTACCACCTCCTCCCAAAAGTTTGAGAAAGATTCGCTAATCATGATGCTTCATTCGGGACATTTACTGGACTACTGTTATGAGTGGCAGCATGACTGTGGGTTATATAGGGGCTCAGTTTCTCTCTTCATTCACTCCATGCAAAGGAAGCAATTACTCTTTTTTTTTTTTTTTTTTTTTTTAGATTTTATTTATTTATTCGACAGAGATAGAGACAGCCAGCGAGAGAGGGAACACAAGCAGGGGGAGTGGGAGAGGAAGAAGCAGGCTCATAGCAGAAGAGCCTGATGTGGGGCTCGAACCCGGAATGCCAGGATCACGCCCTGAGCCGAAGGCAGACGCTTAACCGCTGTGCCACCCAGGCGCCCCGGAAGCAATTACTCTTGAAGCCTAGACATCTTATTTTCTTCATTATCCCTATATTTGCAATATGCTGGCCATTGTTTCATAGTTTGCACCACTGTGAACAGCCAGTAATTCTTAAGATTTGGGATGAGAGGTGGGAAGCAGGAGACTCCATTTTCTCAAGCCTCTTTGCTGGTAGGTTGTAGGCAATTGAATTGATCACTATTGACCAATATGTGTTTACTTCTCTTGACAGCCTCAAGGTCTCAAGGAAAAGAGATGTTTGGCAGGAATGGGTTTTGGTCATTACTGAGGCAATTGGTGAAAATTGAATGGAATTTGAGGATTCAATGTTAGAAATGCATCAATGTTAATTTCCTGATTCTGACAGATATCTTGTGATTACGTAAGAGAATGTCCTTCTTTGTATAAAATACACTAAAATACTCAGGGGTATTGGGACATCAGGTTAGCAATCATTCTCGAACAGTTCAGGGGGAAAAAATCTTTATACTGTACTTGCAAAAATAACAAATAAATAGTCTCTTAAAGTTGTGATTTCAGACTAATTGGCCATGGTGTTTGTCTAGTTAAGTAGAGGACAGAGCGATTCAGCCGGAAATGTTGATGAAACAAAATGAACAGTCAAGGAGGGCCTTACAGGTCAAAGTCAGAGTTTTCATAGATGCTAAAAAAGCAGTGAAGGATTTTAATTAGCTCAAAGCCAATGACCATTCCTGCCCAAGTTTCAGAAAGTGCAGTAATGGAGGAGACACTACTGTGCTGGTGCCCTGCCACCTGTTAAGTCCCCAGCAGCCTGTCAATAGTCACA
The DNA here is from genome assembly GCF_017311325.1 of Ursus maritimus. Classification (NCBI taxonomy): domain Eukaryota; kingdom Metazoa; phylum Chordata; class Mammalia; order Carnivora; family Ursidae; genus Ursus; species Ursus maritimus. Next base: position 15,938,941 of record NW_024424675.1, read on the forward strand.
TCTCCATTTATTTGCCTGAAGACTACTTAGTTATCAAGTATACTCTACCTGATACCCAGGTTTAATTAAGTCTCATGGGACCAACCTTTGACCACTGACTGATGGAAATTAGCGTACAAATACTATAGCTCTCTTGCTCTGTAGATGGGATAACTCTTGACTTGCATGCAAAGGGGCTTCCAGAATTCCCTAGTGGGGCTGAGTTCAAGCTGCCTACAGTGGTAACTTGTTTTATAATATACCTTTTTAGGTTGCCTTTGCTTCCATGAATCATTCCAACCTCACTTCCTGTGATCACCTCCCAAATAAATTATGTATACTCATATCCTAGTCTCAATGTCTGTTTTCAGGGAACTCAAACTAAGGCCAATGTTTAGCTTAATTATTATTGGCAGGGCTCAGCCCAAATCTAGATATGTGTCTACATAAAGTTTAAATATTGTTTTAAGTACAAATTTCTCATCTCATTTTGAATCAGAATGTTTTTGTCAATCTGGGTTAAAACAAAAAAATACATTCGATGATAAGTTATTGGTTCTTTTAAACATGGTTGAATCTACACAAATAACAGGATTGGACTCCTCTTCCTATTCCAGAACTCCATTATTGTATACTCAACTATTACAATGGGTGAGTGACAGTATTTGCTATAGGTAAAGGAAAGAGTTGAAGAAAATACAAAGACAAGGTGAAAACTGAAAGAGTAAAAAAATACAAGTTAACCCAATAACTTAGAGGTTTAAGGACATTTCTCCATAGATTTACTCTGAGGTTAATGCTTCCTGTAAGAAAATACACGCACACATTTACTCCAATGCTCCAAGGAAATAAGTGACTGTCTTTGGGTCTTCATGCATTTTCAGTGTGGCAGGCTTTGTCACTGGGATTGAACAAATGAGAATCAGTGGAGGAGAAAAGAATACAGGGCTACGGCAATAGGCAAGTAGAAACTGTTCTATTATGTGCTGTGAGGCTCGAGTGTGAATAGGGCTGCACCTGGAGGAAGAGAAAAAAGGAAGCATTCATCCATCTCTCCTCACATGGGAAGCCAGATAGAGCAAGGGGGCTGTCCTGTCAAGAGAATGATTCAGGAGTCCTTTCTCACTGAAGATTAATCATACCAAAGGGCAGGGGTAAAGAATACCCTGCTCTATTTGCTTCCCAATCTCTCCCCTTTGCCTAGGTCCCAAATGACTCTATTTTCATATGTCGAGATATTGGTGGAGCAGAGCTGCTGAAAGGTCTGAGACATCTGGGAGATGAATCACTCCATGCAGAAATAGAACAATTAGCTGCGTTTAGTCCAGCACAAAGGCCTTGAGAGGTGTCTAATTGAGTGGCCCGCAACAGAGCCAGGAAACAATGTGGATTTGAAAAGAATCCCACAATTAATTTCTGCATTGACCTAATGGGCAATAATTTGTTAATGTGTACAGAACCCAGAGTGGGCCTTTTCCATGGTGCTCATGGATTTAAAGTGCATGGCGTTCCCCTGTGTTTGTGCATGCTTGGAAGAGTGCTTGAAAAGTAAAGAATGTAGTTAAATGCAAGCCTCTTTTTTTTTGTAGTCCATTATTAAATCTGTGACCATTTAAACATAAAACGAGACATTCTGGCATGGTTTATGCCACACATTTCTCCAGAACATCAGGTTTAGAATTAGACATTGGCAGTCAAATGATTTTGAACCATTAGGACATTTTACAAAAATCACATTGCCTTTGGACAATTTTAGAAATAGAAAGAAGGTAAAAGTGTTTAAAAAAGAGAGAGAGAGAGAGAGAGAGAGAGACCCAACATATTTTTATTGAAAAAGTGGAAACAGATTATATCATACAGACTCTTTTGTCCAAGAAAAAAACTTACTTCCTTATAGATGCTAAAAATATATTAACTACACATGCTTATATGTGATTGTGCCCTAGACTCCCTTTCCCCTGGTTCCCAGAGAATTAGTAATATTTTTGTTAATTTGGGTATTTTAAAGAAGAAATTATAGTTATTTTCCTAAGTGAAGTAATTGAAGGAATCTAAGGAGGCTTGACCCTTTATAATAATAATAATTTATCACTATAATTAAACTTGGATTTTAATAATAATGAATTATACTGTAGATATGAGTTATGCTTAGATTTTATCTCTACTTTTTTTCACAGATTTTTTTTTTTATTCCCAAGCAAGCAGACTGTGTGAAGACAAACACTTACTTAACCACTTGGTATTGAAGTTATTTGTGTGAAAAAGGGAGTAGAAGTATTCATAGGAGCCCTTCCTGCCCTGAATTCAATGATGTCATAACTTCTAGAATATTCACAAAGATAACAATTAAATTACTGGTGTGAAAAGATCAAATTCACTAAACTAACCACAAATCTCCTTTTCTTTTTAATGCCTGCCAGGGAAGCAGCTTTTCTTCTGAACTGTATATTTGTGGTTCTCCGACACCAGGCTCTAAGGCATGGCATGTAGCAAAGGGGAAAGTGATGGGGGATTTAACAGTGTTGGAGATCATATCACTTTAGCAGGGGCTGGTTCTGTAGGGGAAACATCTGACCAGTGTATGACAGGAGAAAACAAGAGTTGCATGCTTAAATGAGAAAGACATTTCTTCTGTTAGGAAACAGAGGATTACAGAAGGATGGAGATGGGCAAGAGAGAAAATGACTTAAGAATGGGTGTATGGTGGGGCACCTGGGTGGCTCAGTCGTTAGGCGTCTGCCTTCGGCTCAGGATGTGATCCCGGCATTCTGGGATCGAGCCCCACATCGGGCTCCTCTGCTGGAAGCCGCTTCTTCCTCTCCCACTCCCCCTGCTTGTGTTCCCTCTCTCACTGGCTCTCTCTATCTCTGTCAAATGAATAAATAAAATCTTAAAAAAAAAAAAAAGAATGGGTGTACGGTGCATGTGTCTCTTCTGGCTCACCACTGTACCTCAATGGACCCAGCAAAATGTCTGGGACATGTGGGCACTTAGTTAATACAAGATAAATGAATGGGGGCTTCTGTGTCAACACGGTCCCTTGACCTAAAGCAGAACTGAATTTGAAATGGTCCAAACAGATGAAATAAAGGTGTCACATAGCTGGGGAGAGTCGTATGAGTTGCCACTGCAAACTCAGAGTTTGTATTTACATGCACAGTCTTTCAAGTTCTACCTCAGTGTCCAATGATACCAGTCAAATAACTGGCCAATTTGGGCCATAAGACAAAGTGGCTGGTTTACGGCATCAGCTGGTCAGCTCAGACCTGATCACTGGTCACTGAGCTGATTTTGAATGCACACGGATTAGCAATCCCAAAGATTTACTGGAGTAGGTTTTCATTACTTTCAAAAGTAATGAAAGTAGAGTTCTAAGGAACTTATTTTTCATTATGTCTGATCAATTGTACCAGAACCTTACAGTGCTGAATGATAAAAAAGTTCAAACTACTAGCAAAAAGAATAGCTGCTTCTATAGACAGAATACCTAAAAGTCCCATGAAATGTTCATTAACCTTTTTTAGTGAGATAAATGAAAACCCTGTTAGTGTTCATTTTAGTTGCTAAGGAATCAATATCACAGTCTCAAAAAAAAAAATCTCTAAGAGAGATCTTTAGTGGGGTGCCTGGGTAGCTTAGTCAGTTAAGCGCCCAACTCTTGATTTTGGCTCAGGTCATGGTCTCAGGGTCGTGGGATTGAGCCCCATGTCCGGCTCTGCACTGAGCATGGAGCCTGCTTAAGATTCTCTCTCTCCATCTCCTCGTGCCCCTCCCCCACCCATGCTCATGTTATCTCTCTCTAAAAAAATTAAAAAATAAATGAAAGAGATCTTTGGAACCAAAAATTCTGCATATTTTAAAAAGTTAATTCCCTTAAAATAAAATGGAGAGAAAATGTTCCCTTTGCTGGACTTGATAAACCAACTAATAGACACCATGTGAAGATTCTTATGTTGAGATAGAGACGCATTCAAGCAGGCATATCCTTAATAGATCTTCATGTGACAGCATAAGGTAGGCTTCCAACATTTACTCCTGATACTACAAATTCAACCTTAGTTCCTTGACTTGAATTTAGCAAATTTCCTCCGAATTTCTAAAGAATTGTGTGTGAGCTTTGAAACTGAAGCCAAATGGCCGGCCCTTAGGGGAATGGTTCCCCTTACCAACAAAGCATCTTTATGATGTCTTCTCACAGTTGTTAGTAAACTAAAGACTCCCACATCCTTTTCATCAGACGCACCTCCTGCCTCCATGCCTGATTCCTTTCAGTGGAGAAAACCACTTCTATACAGTTGTGCTTCTGGGTACTCATATTGCTCTTGATTAGGCTTAATTTATTATTCTTTTTCACAGTGTGCCCCATCGGTTTCCAGAAATCTTTTTATGTTAGATCTGTGATCTAGGTGGTTCTCAAACTCTGGAGTATTTTTATTGGCCATTAACAACAATAAGAAGAAATGTACTGTTATTTACATTTGTCTCTGAAAATCAGATGGTTGGTTCAGTAAGTTCATATGCCAGCACACTCCGACCCTAGGAGGTAGTTTCTTTAGTTGAAATATGGGTACATCCAAGTCAGATAGAGGGAATTGACAAACTAAGTCACTGCATAAGGACTGTTTCTGGAATGTCCAAGAAGAGCATAAGAAAACTGGTGTGTGGTTTGCTTGCTGTGAAGCTTGGTTGTTGCTGTGTTGCTCAAGAAAGGCCACCTCTATGAGACAAGACATAAAATTCAACAGATTTCCTCATGAGGATAAACACTGAATCTCATTTTGGACCATGAAATGGTAGACATGCAGATACCCAATTTATTGATCATACAATAATGCTCTACTTCAAGGCTGCCTAAAATGAAGAAACCATTCCATGTTACTCTTCCTTAGTTACAGAAATATACACTCTGAGTTTACCCAATAATGATTTTGCCTATGACTTACGAAATCAGCCCAGCCCTGGGATTCATGTGGAATGTCAGCGGAAAGTGAGGAAAGAAGGAAAGTAGAATCTTCGTTGCTTTTGCAAATTGGTTCAACCTGAATATGGAAGATTTCAAAGGGGTGGATGGGGATTTTTTCTTTAGTTTCAATTTCCAGTTCTTTTATTTATTCCCCAATTATTACACATTGAAGATGTCCTACAATAGTCTATCCTTTGCCACTGCCTGTGTTTTTACTTGTTCTAGTAAGTAATCCTTTTTTTTTTTTTTCTAAATGGAACAAGGTGTGGGGGCAACAGGAAACAAGATTCATGTGCTTTGTTATTTAAATCATATGTTCTTTTTTCAGAATCAAATTCAAACAGGGGCATGCTGCTTCAGACCTCACTTTCCTCCTGGTATCAAGAGGCTCCTTTCCAATTTCTTGCTACCCACTTTTTAATGGGTGACACAGTTACTTCAGGATCAATAGGGGTAAATCTGGACTCATTAACTCTCTCCTGAAAGCATCTATTTTCTCTGGTACTCTTCATTAAGCCAGTTTTTATTGCATGTACACATAATACATACTCTGCTAAAATTCGGGGATATATATATATATATGAGTTGTGAGTGCCTGAAAAGGTAAGCATTTGGAAAACTGGAGACCTGGCTTTTTCGGCAAATGTTAGAACATGTACAAAGTCACCATCCCATAAATGGATAAGCAGGCATAGAAAAATAGAGTTCAGTGGGGCTGGAATGGAGGAGTTACGTGAGGTTAATTTGTGTGGCTACTGTGCAGAAGAAAGAAAGTGTAGACTCAAACTATGAAGGTCCTGTAATGGCCCCAGATGAGATATGAAATTTAAAATGTGGGTCTTGGTGAAGTTGAGGTCTAAACTTGTTAGGACAATGGCTAGCAGCTAGGAATAGGAACTTTCAATGGCAACTTTGAAACTAAAGTAACTATCTAGGTGAGGTCATGGTTTTAGAGTCCAAACATTGGTATAAAAGAAAGCTGAGAATATTCATGAAATAGAAAAGCAAACGAAAAGAAAGCTAAGTGGATAGTCATATGTGAGGGGTGAGAAGAAGGGAATATCACGTTGACTCTGAGGTACTGTGCCATTCTCTTCTTCAACACCCACGGAATTCAAAGGCATCTTTTAGTTCCTCTTTATCCTACATTCTGAGAGCCTTTGATGGCATCTCAATGTCTGCTGGATAAAGTCCAAATTCCCTGCTTTGCTGTAGGAAATGCTGTTGGTCGTCCTCTGATATCCCTCTCCCCAACTTTGCCATTTCAGAATGCATATCTGAGTATCAAATATTTGTCTCTGCATCTCTTTGCCTGAAAGCTTTTTTCTAGCCACTACAGCCATCTCTGCTGGTGCACAAGGGAAGGCAGAAAAGCTAAGGAATTAACAATGCCTGCAGAAGCAACCCTCAAGGAATTACTGAAGGTAATTACTTTGGTCCCTTCACTTCTCAGGAGCAATATACTTGAGGAATATGTTCAGCACTGTTTCTCAGAGATTCCCAGTGAGATTAGGCTCTAGTTGCCCAGGGCAGTTTGGCAATTCACCCTACAATGGCTTTTCCTTCTTCCCAGTCTCACTTCCCCACGACATCATTACTGTTTCTGGATCATTTTTTAAATAAACACTTGCAATTGAATTCTTAGTTGGGAGTCTACTTCTGGGAGAAGCCAAGATAAAACATATGGCATTAAGGTCATTTGCAATCAGACCCTAGTCTACTCAGTCATTTTCAAATTCCATATGCTCTGAGAAGTATCCCACTAACTTTTTCATCGAGAATGTATACTCACAGAGGACTCTGTGATTTTCACAATATTTAATCATGTATACATCTGTTTCCCCCGAAAGACTGAATCAGTGTCTAATATATGAACATACTACGATTTCTCCAGAAATCAAGCAGTAAAAATGGAAGAGGTACCACTCACTATTACCCTAGTGACCCACTAGCAAAAATATTTGTTTCTTGTTCCTGTGACTTTATGCTCCCCTGGCCTCGAGGCTTTAGTTTCAAAGGGAGAAATTCTTCCACCAGGAGACACAATGATTCCACTGAACTAGTGAAGACTGCTACCTGGCCATGTTGGATTCTTCATGCCTTTGAATCAACAGGCAAAAAAGGGAGTTCCTGTGCTGGCTGGTGAATGATCCAGATCACAATGGGAGACTGGACTACTACTACATAATGGAGAGCCCTTAAGGTGACTCTTAGTATTACTATGCCCTGTGATTAAGTTCAACGGAAAAGTACAATGTCCCAACCTAGGCAGGAGTGTCAGTGGCCCAGACCCTTCAGGAATGAAGGTTTTTATCACCCTACCAGGTAAAGGATGGTGATCAGCTGAAGTGCTTGCTGAAGACAAAGGGAATACAGAATTGATATTGGAAGAAGATGGCTGGTAAATACTAGCTACGACCTTGTGACCAATTGCAGAAATGAGGACAATAACTGTCATGAGTATTTCCTCCTTTTTTGTTATAAATATATTTGTGTTTGAATATAAGAGAATATCTTTGTTTCCCTCTCTCTCTCTTATTCCCTTATGTAACATAAGATGTATTATCTTTATATCATAGTATTTAAATATTATTAGTTTTACATCATAGTATTTAAGTCATGGAGGACTCTACCTCCTCTACTGGGGAAGGGGTTGGTGTGCTCTCAGTTGTGTCTACAACAGTTGAATCATGTTAGGTCAAATTAGGGCCTTGTCATTGTCTTTATTTGGAGATTACGTATGGTTTAAAGAGATGTGTATAGGTGCCAAGCTGAAAAGGGATGGACTTGTAATGTTTAATCTTATGTATCTATTTGACTGAGTCATGAGGTGCCCAGACATTTAATCAGAAACCATTCTGGGTGTGTTTGTGGGGGTGTTTCTGGATGAGATAACATTCGGATCAGTAAAGTGAGTAAAGCAGACTACCCTCCCTAATGTGTCTGGGCCTCTTCCAATCAGTTGAAAGCCTGAATAAAACAAAACAAAACAAAAAAACAACACTGACCCTTCCATGAGTAAGAGAGAACCCCCCTGCTTGATTGCCTTCAAGCTGGGACATTGTTTTGTTTTGTTTTCCCTGCCTTCACACTTGAACTAAAACATTGGTTCTTCCTGGGTCTCAAGCCTGCTGGCATTCAGACTAGAATTACACCATCAGCTTTCCTGGTTCTCAGGCCTTCAGGCTTGGTCTGGAACTACACCATCAGCTCTCTTAGGTCTCTGGCTTGCCAATTGCAGATCCTGGGGCTTATCAACCTCTGTAATCATGTGTGCCAATGTCTTTATAATATATTTTAAAATTTAATACATATAAATTATATATGTGAAATGCTATTGGTTCTGTTTCTCTGGAGAACTCTAATACAGATGTCAAAATTTTGTCTGAAATTGAATTAGATGGAATTAAGTATTTTAGTTGGGATTTCTGCAGAAAAGATTCTATGGAGTTGTGAAGTATTTGAGGGCTTTCTTTTGGAATTTCCATTAAGTAAGCTGATCTGAGTGGTAATTTGGTATCTCTACATGTCTAGGAATTTGAGATAAAATTTCAAGGCTGTGCTTGGTTTGTCTGGGAAGCCTGGGACCTGATCATGCTTCAAGAACAGGGATGAAGATATGGGTAGAGAAATATCATTTAACAAATACATGAGTGCCAACTTTGTGTTAGATTCTGAAGAGTCCACAGTGGGGAGAAATGACCTCATGCAGCATGCTACCTAGTGAGAAAGACATTCTCAACACAAGTGCTCAAGTAAATTCATAATCACAAATTCTGGTGCTATTTTCAGGGATGTGGTAAATTCTCCAAGAGTATGTCTAATAGAAAAGCTTAATCTCATCTGAGGAACCAGAGGAAGCTTCTACTACACATAGAATAAAATCTGAAGGATGAGGAACAGGTAACCAAGAGAAGAGGTGAAGGAAGATTATTCCAGAGCAAGAGAAAGTTTGTGGAAAGGCCCTGAATCAAAGCTAGAGGACAAAATGTTCATTTGGCCAACTTAGAGATGGGTAACCAGAACCTACGGAGTGAATTCCTGACAACTATTCTTCCCAGATTTCCTTGCCAAATGGCTTTTGGCAATTATGTCCAATGGGATGTAAGAGCAAGTGAATGGAGGGCAGAAGAAAGGAGCAAACCAGTGTTATTTCTCCCTTTACCTCTATCTACCTTGACTGCAACCCTGTCAGTAGCTGTGTACTCCCTATGGCTCCAGCTCTTACCTGACAGCCCCTCAGCCCATGGTCCCAAAAGGTATGATAAGCTTGTCTTCTACCAGCTGGTCAGGATAATCTTGTCTTCTACCATAACTTGGGTTCCTTCAACATATTCTATCTGTTGAAATTTCATCCTTAACCGTGGTCATGTCTTCCTGCTTTTGCTGATCTTTTGGAGAACTTAGTTCCCCTTCTGGGTTCTTAAACCTTCTACTCTCAGGGTAATCAAACACCTCTATTAAAATCTCCCTGTTGAAAATACCTAGAGTAGTTTCTGTTGCCCAGTGGAAGGCTTGATCAATATACATAGCAAATAAGAAATCGAATCAAGGTTTGATCCCAGGCTGGCTCCACAGGTGTATTTTTTTTAAGATTTTATTTACTTATTTGAGAAAGAGAGAGAGAGTGAGCAAACACAAGTGGGGGTAGGGGCAGAGGGAGAGGGAGAAGCAGACCCCCAGCTGAGTGGGGAGCCTGATGTGGGGCTTGATCCCAGGACCCTGGGATCATGACCTGAATGGAAGGCAGATGCTTAACTGACTTGAGCCGCCCAGGCCCTCTTCCACAGGTGTATTTTTAACTATTATTTTGTAGTATCAAATACCAAATTGCCAAATAAATAACTGCCTGGCTAGAAACTAAAATTGGCCAACAATGTTGATACCTGATTATATAAAACTTACTATAAAATGGATTTGGGATTATAATATACAAACATAACTGCACAAAAAATACATAAATATGTTTTACATATATCTTAATTATATCTTATTATTGAAACATCAGGACTCAGTAAACTCATCTTTGAATGTGAAGCAATTATTTAAATGTTGCTTATTGAGTGCTTATGACATACTAGAGATTATTCTAGGTATTGGGGATGCAGTGGGAAGACAAAACTTCAAAGAACATACTTTTTAATAGCAAAAGATAAACAGCAGACACATAAATGAATGTATGAGAAAACGAGATTGAAATCACTTATATGAAAAGAATAAGTCAGGTAATAAGGATAGAGAGTGGTTATAATATATTTAAATTACATTAAAAAATAAAACAAATAAATTGCATTTAAGAATACAGTTGTTAAAAGGAAGACAATGCCTTTCCCACTGGATGATGAATGCCATTTAACTTTCAGAAAAACAACTGTTTCAGGAAGCCTATTTATTAGTCACATTTCTAATTTACATGGTTCTGAATACTCAGATACAAATGTGTCTATATATACAAATGCGTGTATATACATACAATAAATGTATGCATACAAAATTCATACAAGTGGTTGAATACTACTTGTATAAATAGTCTATATAATTGTTCAACCATTTATTTTCACAAGTGGTTGTATCATTTATACAAGTACAGACAACATTTATACAAGTTCACAATATTTGTGAACCCCAAGAAAAACCATACTTCGTTTTTTAAGTGTCTTTATCAGCAAAACCTGGAAATACCACCAGGTGGTGATGTTTTTCTAAAAGAAGAAAATTCTGACATTTCCTGTTTTGTTTTGTTAAGATACTAATTAATTCATTCAAATTTAATGGTGTCCTTGTCTGCTAATTCTAACACCTGGATCAGTTCAAGGTTGGTTTGGCATGATTTATTTGTTTCCCCATTGGCTGTGTGTTCTTTTTATGCCTGCTAAGAGTTGACTGGATATCACACATCGCGAATTTTACCTTCTCATTTGCTGAATAATAATAACAATTTTGTATTTCTCTAAATACTCTTGAATTTTGTTTAGGGATAATGACTTGGAAACAGTTTAATCTTTCTGTCTTGTTTCTCAGATTTGCTAGATGAGACTGGCACTGTGTGCAATCTAGGGCTAATTATTCCCCACTACGGAGGCAAGATCTTCCTGTGTACTTCACACAGTGCCCCATAAATCTTGAGGTTTTCTACTCTGGCTAATGGGAACAAGCAGTATTTCTGGTTCCTGTGAGTTCAGTTACACAGTGTCAAGTAGTTTCCTCATACACACGAACTGATCAGTACACCAAGGGGACCATCCACAGACCTCCAGGGCTCGCTCTCTCTGTGCAACTCTTCTCTCTGGTTCTTTGTCCGGTCAATTTTACCTCGTTGCCCTCTGCTCAGCAGTGTCTCCTCACATTAAAGAGTCTGCTGGGCTCTTCTGAGCACCCTTCACTGTGCTGTGGTCTGGAAACTATCTTAAGGCAGTCATCTGGGGTTCTGGAAAAGGCTCATCTAATTTTTTTACCAGCTCTCAGGCATCACTGATGTTGTCTCATGTCCAGTGTCTTGAAAACTGGTGTCTCATATATTTTGTCTGTTTTTCTCTTGTTCTAGACGGGAGGATAAACATCATGTTTACTCTGTTATTCCATCTTGGCCAGAGTGGAAGTCACTTCCTCTCTTTTTAACCAATATTCCTTATAACTTCTTTTGTTGTATTGTTCTTGATATTCATTCATTCAGAATTTGTTGAGCAATTGCTATGAATCACAGTAATGCTAAGGATATCAATCTGATTAAGCTCAGAAATAAGACACAGTAATACGGAGGTAGATTTCCCCCCTATAATCTAGTTCTGCTTTTTTACTATTCTAAGTGATTATAAGAAATCTGAATACTTTATGTTGACAAAAGTAATGATGACCTTAAAGTTAAGGCTTCCTTAGAATAAGGATTGTTATCAGTTATTTCTTTAACTTAGAAGGGTGAAATGGAACTACTGAGTATAATAGACAGAAATTCTTAAAATTAAACATGTATATGAATCATTTTTTTTGTTAAAATGCAAATTCTGGTTCCAGAGGTCTAGTGTCAAGTGAGATATATTGCATTTGTAATAAACAACCAGAGGATGTGGGTATTTTTAGGTGATATATTTGGTTTTGTGAATAAGAGTCACCTGTAGACTGAATATAAAATTTTACTTGGTAATGAAGATGAAACCCAGATTATAAGAGATATTAAATCTGGTGCAGTTGATCTCTTTATGTTGGGGATTGTAAGACCATGGTAGAGTAAACTGTAAGGCAAGGTCTATGTATTGTCTGTCCGTGTATTTCAAGACCCTAACACAGTGTGCCGACTTATAAAAACTGTTCAATAAATTTTGGCTGAAATGAACTAAATAGAACACTAGGGTAGTAAAATTTCCTTGGAGAAGTTTAATCTCATGATTTTTAATTTTGGGGGTCATATCTCCCCTTGTAAAAATCTGTAGAGAGCATATGTGGAGAAGCACCAAATTTTAATGCAAGTGAGTGCTTATGTGCACTCCTAAAGTCCTTTCACAGGCCAGCTAGGATTTTTAAAACTTTTAATTTTTATACACACTGACACTGTTAATGAACAGAAATTTTAAATTCTTGACCCAAATCCCAGGGCTGATCATTGGCAGAACTTTTATTACCTCCCGAGTCTGTTAATTTTCAATGATTTTCCCCCCCTCTTCCATTACACTATACTTTTTTTCTAAAAGGAATATATTTTCCACTCCCAGCAAAGAGGATGGACTCCATTGTGTAAAACTAAATGAGCTGACCACTGGGAGTTGTAATTTTGTCCTGGGTTTACTGGCCTGGGAATCTCCAGTGTAAGCATGTGTTGTTCCCTAGGGGGAATTGCTTAAGTGCAACCAGGACCACCTGTTGCTAAATGCTTTCTTGAACAGCTCTCAGTACCAAAGGGGATGTGAATGTTAATGTGAAGTTGTCTCTAGCCAGAGTAAGGTAAGGAGTTTATACTTTCATCCAGATGACTTTAGCACATAGATTTTTGCATCCCGAGTTATCAAAAGAATTAACACCATTCTCTCTCTCTCTCTCTCTCACTCCCAGGTAGGTATTACACAGTTATAGCAATTGCCCATGGGCCATAAAAAATGGATACTAGATAATGTGGACCATAGGCATGTATGAACAACAGGCACATAATAATGGTTTGAAATCTGATGTAAATGGACTTGCTTTTGGTAATGATTGGCCAGCAGCACTGAAAATGAAATGAAGTTAAAACCAAATACCCATGTAGGTCCCAACAATGTAAGAGGCAACCCAAGGAAGAACCTTGGGCAGTCCACGTTCCTGTGTGTGGCAGGAAGAGTAATGTTCCAGGATTTTTCCCAACAACATACAAGAAGAACATCCCTGGGAGTTGTTTCGGTTAACATGTGAGAGGCTAGATCACGGTGCTGACAATTTGAAACAAAAAACACAGTGCCCTGGAGCACAAGTGAATGTGAGACCATCTAGAAACAGAAAGCTTCCATGTTTTGTGTTCCAACATTTCTTCCACGTTGAGCTCTTTAGTGTCTTTCGAAAGGTAAGGTCTGGTTCGGTGCCACCAGGGCATATAGGCACTCAACAATCTGTTGCTCTTTTATTAAAATGTTGATTTGATTTTTGCTCACTTATTTGAGAGCTTCCCAGTTTAATCTATTGATTGGTTTAAGCTTTCCCTGCTGGTCTTGAACTGGGTCATCGGAATAACTCTTAACATTTAACTAGAGTCATTAAAAGTAAATAGACATTTGAGAATAGTGTAATTGGTTGTGAAGGCATTTCCAAGGTGGAGAGGCCAGAGGTGGCAAGGTCAGTCCGTGTGGGCATGCTGTCTTTGAGACCTGACTTACTCAGCAGTTCTCCAACACGACTAAAGACTTCCTATAGCTTCAGGCACTAATTTGTCCGAGGACTGTTGTAAGACTTTGGCTAAAGAAAACCAGAAAGCCTATGAAAACATGGCTTACTAATAACACATCCCAGCTGTTCGCTCCCTGTTAAAAAGTAGAGAATGACGTGTTTTGGAACAGCTTAAGTACTCTGCTGGGTATGTTTTTAGGACTGTACCGAGTCTTAACAGCAGGAGTCCTGTTCATTTTAATCGGGGTTGTGTAGTTGAAACTTGTTTCAGACCCCAGCTTTTTTGCTGTTGATACGTCATGTTCAGTACATCACTCCCTCACGTAGGAAGGTATCTTTATGCCGCCTGTTAGACTTCTTTGAAGACAAGTTATCAGTCCTCTTTGTCTTACCCGGAGCAAAAATCCTCACATTGTTGCATGCATAAGAGCATGTCTAAGAATCACCTAGAACACTTCTTAAATCACAGATCACTTAGATGCCACCTAAGAGACTGATTCTGTTATCTGGAGTGGAGCTTAAAAATCTGCGTTTTTAATGAACTCCTTGCTGCCGATTCTGGGGCCATACTGTGGGTAGCACCACCTTGGAGCCCTGGTCCACAGCCCTATCCAACTCAAAGGTCTTTATTTATATCAGAGATTTTATAACATAGCATTTACTGTACTAAAATTAAATTCATAGATAATATAAACCTCCCACACACTTATTTTAAGTCAATATAATGCTCTAAATATATTGTAAAAATACATTGTAAAAGAAATTAAAAGGAAAATAAATTATGATAAAATAAGTATTTCAACATGTAAATGCTTAAGCGTAACTACATTGTAAGATATAATTAAATTGTCAATGTTTACACTCCTTCAAGATTCACCTTGAATGTGAGTTAAAATGCAGGTGTGTTATGTTGCCACTCAACTATGCTGAGTGGTGTTGCCTTCTTTGAGGTGATTCTCTGAAATACTAAACACTTCTTGATAAAGTGCCAAAGAAAACAAAGGGCACATTCCCTCAATGTGTATGGTAGTTACAATTAAAACAGTGTAGAAAAGATAGTTTGTATTTATATATAGAATGGAGTTGAATTTTAGGTTTAGGTACTTATAAACACATTTTTCATGCACATAAATGTCAGATGGGACCTGAGACATTTCTTTTTTCTTCATCATGTGAGATTATCCCACACATTGCAGGGCATCTACAATTCCAGGGCCCCACCCACTAAATACCACACCAAACATGGTGACAACCTCCAAATTCCCCTAGCAACTAAGGACACATCAGAAATAGAACAGCAAACGCAATGCCTTGAAGATAGTAGGAAACTGATCATTTTTTAAAGAATTAAAAAGAAATATTATTCCATCCTAAAGGGGGATTGGTTACTGGATACTTTCTTTAGACATATTGTGACTCTTTTTCCAAAAAATAAAACTCAACAACAATGATCAATTACATTTTTCTTTACACTAGTTATTCTTACTTAAAATGGGTATGAGACATCTTCACCACTGTGCATTTTCATCATTATTTCAATCAGCTTGTAAATCAGCTGACAGAAAAGAGCAGCCTTTGGGTCATATTCAGCAACTGAGGTGGGAAGATGTCATGAATCCAATTGCGTGCAGCTGTGGCCTATACCTGGAGTGACAGTGTGTCCTGCTTTGCCTTGGACGGCTCTGCTTTACACCTGTGGTTCTGGTATAATTATAAATAATTACATTCATTCTCAAAAGTATCTCTATTTGGACGATAAATTATACTGTCACCCTAGTTATACCTCACTAACAATTCCAGGTGTTAAAGAGCTTATATTTTTACCTTGTGTAACATTAGAAAAAGTTTCCAAATGGAAACACTATGGCAACTTTTTTTCTGCAGTAAAACAGGGCTGGACAAGCCTTGGGGTTCTGAGATTTTGGTCCCATGTCCTAGATGAGAGTAATTTACTATTCACTAAGCAGGGTAGGATATTTTCATTACCAACCATCCTGAAGCACAAGACTCGACAATTCCTTATGTTCCTTTTGTATTTCTGTGACTTTCTCTTATTCTGACTGTAGACGGGGCTATCTCAGAACAATGAGTGCATGCCATCTTCTTCCCCTGAAATTTTATGGCTAAGCTGACATTCACTAAGTGGAATGAAGAGAGTATGGATTTTCTTTATTCCAAAGCTTTGAGAATGGCAGTCCATACCCACAAACTGTAGAATCTAACTTAATCTCGGAAGGAAACTAGAATCCTAATCTGCCCATTTAGTGGTTACAACATCAGTCTTGTGGCCCTAAGCCTTGTTTCTGGGGTGAGCCTGGGAACCCACAAATCTAAGTGCAATCTTTCTCTGATTGCTTGGATCCTGTAACTGAATTATCTGCCTTTCCTGAGTCTGCTCCAACTATTCTTTCTGAATCTCAGCCTCTTTGGTGAGAGCTCAAATATTCTGTTTTTTCTTCTCCTTTCCTCTTGGACATGGTCCCTATTCTTGTCCCCAAAGCCTCCCCCACCTTCAGTCTCTGGCAGAGTCTACTGCCTAATTCTAGGTAGTTATCTCAGTAAAAGTAGCTGTCAGTAAAAAAAAAAAAAAAAAAAAAAAAAAAAAGAACAGAAGCAATTGCCCTAGGTTCAAATAAATTTACTTAATTGTGATCTTGGGTCTGCTCTTCTATTCTCTTAACAGTCTTTTCTCAAAGTAACCCACAGATCGTTCTTACTCCCTAAGATGAGAATCAAATGATACAATATTTGCAAAATGTCTAGAATTCAGTGGCGTTCAACAGAGCAGATTCTGGAACAGAAGCTCTATATAAAAGTAACAGGAACCATATCCCCTCTGACACAGGTAAGAACTGCTTTTGAGTCCCAATCTATCTACTTTCAAAGCCATAATCAGAACTTGAATCCTTTGGAACCTGGGAGGCATAGCATTTAAGAATTGATTTGCCTTTCCAGTTGTCAAGTATCATCAAGATGGAGGAGAAACATTTACAACATTACAATTCTTGAAGATGAAGTAGTATAAGAAGTCTGACCCTGTATATCCAAGAAGAAATATAGGGCAGAAACAGGGGGAAAAAAAAAAAAGAACAAGAACTAGTTGGTACCCTTAGACTGTCACATCCTATATTTCATTAAAACTCAGATCTCCTAAACAGGGGGAGAAAAGCCCTGGGTGACAGAGTTAGCATGGCAAGCATGACACAACGTCATCTTTGCAGATAGCAGCCTATTCCTGCTTCCTCCCTTGGACATAGTTAAGGTTCCATAGGTGTGGCACATAGCAATGTTCATCAGGAGCAGAAATAGCCATACCAGTACGAGCAGTTTATTCATTAAAGATGAGGTTCTCTGAGTTCAAATTTTAGGGCAATCCTTACAATAGAGCTGGAGCTGAGAAAAGAGTTTCATGGCATTACTCAAAAAAAAAAAATATATATATATATGTGTGTGTGTATATATATATATATATATATATATAATGTTTTCTGTATACGAGCACTAAGTGCGACACCTCCCAAGTAACAAGACACTCTAGATCATTTCTGTCCAACAGAAATTTCTGCAATGATGAAAATGTTGCATATCTGTGCTTCCTCACATGGTAGCCACTAGCCACACGTGGCTGCTGAGCACCTGAAATGTGGCTAATGTGGCTGAGGACCCGAATTTTTCATTTTAATTAAATTTTAATTGAAATAGTTCCATATGGCTAGTGACTATGATACTCAGTACCACAGTTGTAGACGAGTCGTCTTGAGTAGCAGATACTTGTTTCCAACACCCACACTTCCTTCCCTGCATATTTATTAGGTTGCATATTATACTTTTACTATGATCCTTTCCTTGTTTTTCCCCTTCGAAGCTGCTACAGTCATTCATTTTAACCAGGTTTCTCCTGCATAAAGTTTTTGGAGTGATTAACAGCACAAAATGGAATTTATCTTTGATCCTTTATAGCAGTTGCAAGATTAGTCCCTTTTGGAGGAAAAATCCCAACTGATGATCTATTTGCACTAGTCTTCCATTGGTCATTTCAATGAGAACTGTGGATTCTTGATATACTGGCACACCAAAGGGATGAAAACACTGTGGCCAGGGGCTTCCTGCCAGGGTTGTGTGCAGGTCACTGTGACCCAGCCAAAAAGCTACAGATACCATGGTGCATAATCTGGATCCTGATTGAAGACATAGTTAAAAAATTAGCTCGTCTTTTTATAATAGATGCTGGGGGGGTGGCGCTCAGTGATGAATATTTACGTTTTTTGAGCCATACAAATAGCAAATTGTTTTCCTTAACTTTGACAAAGACATTCCTTTGCTAGACCAATGAAAACTTCATGCTCTGTTGGAAAAGTTCTAATCAGTGAGCAATGGATGATACCACCGATATTCTGGAAATACCAATCCTCCAGAAAGTCCCGCCAATGATAACAAATACCCTTTAATACCAACATATGGATAAATCCCATTTAAAGCCATTTGCTAAAAACCAAGAATAGCTTACCTGTTTAAAGAACAAGATGGTTCTACTGTACTCAAAATGATTTCTTAAATAATTCATCTACTTATTTTGGTAGTTATTTGTGCTTTCTCTCTAAATCTCTTACAGATACATTACTGTAACGTGAAATATTTGTAATGTTTACGAAGGGAAAATGCACTGAATCTGCAGGTTTATTTAACTGAATACAAATTGGTTGAGAACTTCAGAGGAAACGATATTATTGAAGATGAGATGTAGAATATTTCAAATAAAATAAAGTAAAATAAACTATAGCACCCTTATTCCTATACGAAACTTGTAACTGGTTTAACATTGTATATTCTATATTCCCTTTGGTTTCCTACAAACAATCAAATACAGTGAAATATCAAGGACATTGCTTTTAAAAATGAGGGTAACTGGGATCTGTATTACAGTATTTAGTAACCACTTCAGCTACCTGGGAACTATCTCTCTTTCTAAGAGAACCTGAAAGTTGGTTGTATATTATGTATACTATGTAGCAATTATATTTCAGTCACTAGGCTAGACATTCCCAAACTCTGAGATCACTGTCGTAGATTAGACTACTATTTGGCAAATATTTACTCCCTCACCCATTTCAATGGGAGAACGGGACTGCCCTACTCTATAGATTTTGGGCTTGCCTGGCTATGGCCAGTGGAATGTGTGTGAAAGTACTGTTGTGCCAGTCCTGAGCCTGAGTGTTCAGAAACATCACATGTTTCCACTTGTGACCTCCACCTTGAGAAAAACGTGTGTCAGGTTGCCAGAATGAGGTATGCTGAAGACACCTGCACCCAACCTACAGAGTGAAACAGAGCCCCCTCCCCCCTAGCTCAGCCCAGATTGGCTGAAGCACACTGGACCTGCCATTCTGGGAATGTGAGACTATATTTATCGTCCTATGCCACGGAGATTGGCTGTTGTTTCTTATGGCAACAACTACCTGCTACACTCAGAATAAGTCACTTTGTAAAAAAATAATGCCTTTCCGTAGTCTATGCATTGCTCCAGCATCTGTATTCTTCACTGTGATCTTCTCATACATGTAACCTCCCCTTCTGATGTTGCTAGAGGTAGCAAAGGATGTTCTAGATGCTTGCGACCCACAATACAGCCCCGCTCTGGCAGTTTTACCGTCACCTTGGGGCGCGTTCGAAATGCAAACCCTCAGGCCCCACTTCAGACCAACTGAATCATCTCTGGGGACAAGGCCCAGAAATCTGTGTTTTAACAAGTTTTCCAAGAAATGCTCCCCACACGTTAAGGTGGTGACCATTTGCCCAGGACTGTTTTGGTTTTAGCACTGAAAGTCACTCTTTATGAGAAACCCCTCAGAAGGTTGGTTAGTGGAAGAATCAATGTAGTATCCTACGGTGATGAGATTTCTGCAGTACTGGGAAGGCACTGTTCTCCCCAAGCCTATTTCTGAAAATACTTCTGAAATACTGTTAATACTTCATGTCTTTGGCAATGGCCAGAGATTTCCCTTGCTAAGCTGCAAATCTCCACAGAAAGGTAATTCATGGAGCCTTTCCAAGTGGAGTGTATTGCTTCATGATGAAGGGCAGCTTTCTCAGATGGAAGGCAGCAAGGACTGGTAAACTCCTCACCGATGCTCTGGGTCTAGAGCATAAATGAATGAGATTTTTAGATTCTTATGTGACTGGTCTTTGCACTGAGCATGGGAAGAGAAGCTAGAGACAGTGAGGTTAGACACCAACTGTATACTTCAAAGACTTAACAGTTCTACTATAAAACTAATTTTTCCAACATGACTTTCCTCCCCCCTCTTCAGTGACAGGATGGGGCTCCTTTTATCCCAATTTCCTTAGGCAGCTGTAGAATTAACTCACTCATGTTCTACTGAACACTGGGCATGTAATTCCCTGTGCAGGTTAAGCTGTGGTGCCTCGTGATTTCAGGGCTCTCTTCGAGTCAACTTCTCTTAGCCTGAGTTGGAGCCCATCAGTCTGTGGGGCCCAGAGCAACCTAACCACCTTTGGATAGAATCCATCCAAGAGTTCACCCAGTGCCCTGAAGTCCTGCACATGTGCAGGAGCCACAGGAAGCCCCTTGGATCAAAGAGAGCCGAGAGAGCCTCGACGGGGCTGCAGGAACATCGTGTAATTTACCCAAACCATCTGCGAGTGACATAAATACCAGCCGCGCAGAACACCTGCACCAGATGACTCAGCACCAAGTTGGGAAGCCAGCAGGGGGTTGAAATAAAAGAAAACAAAAACTTCAGTGACTGGAGCAAAACAAATCATCACATTTTGGCACCAGCTGCACTGGAAAGAAAAAAAAAATGAAAGAAAATGAGTTGGCAATTTTTAGTCAACTTCCAGTCAGAGGGGTTTGCCAGCTGAATGTGTCAAAGTTTGTGTTGGGGGCGGGGGCGAGGAGGGAGGGGGTTTAAAAGAAAAACTAAGAAATATTAAATCCCAGAGACCTCCAACAATAGTTTCAAGGGCCTGAGTTTCAGGATAAAGAGCAGCTGCTGCTGAAACTAAAATGTTGATTACGACATAGAAGGAATGGGGAAAGAGGGGCCCTGTTGATAGAGTGAAGAGGGAGTGAGCAGGTGTGGACTTTGGGCATGCCATGCCCCCGCAAGCAAGCCCAAGAAGTCCTGATGGGCCACTTCCTCTCACCTGCGAAGGCACTCGTTTATTTAGACACAGTCCTTCAAAAACTCAGAAAATCTCCCTGCAGCTTTAGCCACCATGAAGAAGGCCGGTCACACAATTTCAAGACGTGAATATACCATCAGTAGGCAAAGAAAAACCTGATTGCCTCTGAGCTCTTCTAATGAGGCAGTTCCTGGAATTTCAATTACTCTGGGGTGCCTACTGTTTATAGCATTGACCTTGTATTTTGTTTGGTAGAGAGGAGCGATGTGATGAATGGTGGGCACACCACTTTCCGCCTCATCCACCAGATGAATGGCCACAGAGATCTTGGCTTCCGAAGCGGTCCAGGTGGTCCCTCTGGCCTGATTCCCTTGGCCTGTTTTCCTTTCTCATCTGGGAATTTTGACCCTCCTGCTTTCCAACTAATTGTATCATATTATCTCCTTTTTGTTCATGACTGTCCTGTCAGCAAAAGGTTGCAAAATCTCAGGCTGTTGAGATAGAAAGTCTCAATTAACCTCTAACCTCGTTTCAGTGCCCGTGGCTTGGGTTATTCCTTACACCTAATCACGGGCCCATTAACAAGTTGTGCGAAAACAAAACAAAACAAAACAACTGTTTTGACCAGGCTGTAATTGCGGCTAAGTGACACTTAACAATGGCTCCCTTGTACCACTGCTAAATGGACAGTGTGGGCCGCTCAGGCATACTGCTAAATCCTGGGCAGTGAGATTTATTTGCGATAAGGGCCTCCCTGTATCTCTTTAAGCGCTTCGTCCAGCTACTCTCTTGATTGAAGGGTGGTCATTTTTTGGATTGCCAGAACTGACAACACAGCACAAAGCATGAAGGACAACTCCCACGGAGGACTCCGAAAGCCTTCCTCCCCTCCTGCTGCAAATATAATTAGTTTATGTTAGCTGGAAAAGGTCAGAGGTTGTCAAAGGGTAGCACAGTCTTTGTTTTTAGGCAAGATAGTGGAATAATTGCTTGATGCTCAGATCTGCAGGTGCTGTAAGGAGCTCATTTGGGCTTGGCAGCCTGCAGGGAAAGCTCATTTCCTCTGGAAAACCACGGAATTCCTTGTGACAGAGTCTATTTGCCGTGACAGGAGTGATTATCCATTCATGCCCTCAGGACAATACCTGCCACACTCTGCCTTCACCTTCCTCCCATTTTCACACACTCCAGGCATTGAGCCCCCTTCCTCTCTTTTCTTATGAGAACAGTGGGAGCATGAGCAGAGAGACCAACCTGGCTGATTTCATGTGAGAGAATATCCCGGGTGTATTAGAACGTAGAGAGAGAGAGAGAGGGGAAAAAGCTCATGGAGCAGTTTATTCAAGAAAAAGGAGAAATCAAAAAAAAAAAAAAAGAAGAAGAAGGAAAAGAGATCCTCTATCATAAGGCATTAAGTTAAATGTTACAGTTGGTTTTGTGTGGGAGAATAAAGAGTAAAGAAGATTCTTTAAAAAGAGGGCCTGATTAAAAGTGGACCCCATTCCCCCCAAGCTCATCAGCTTCATTTTGTTTTTCCTGCCTCTCTCAAGAAATAGTAACAGGCTGTAATGAGATACCTAATTAACCTGGATTACAAAATCTTTAAAAACCAAGGAAAGCTCTCTGTATTTACTCTCTGGTGGACTCACTTTTGCTGTTAGGAAATCCTTTGTCAGTAAATCTGGGGATGTTTTACTTATATGACAAGACTATGCTTTCAGCCATCGGTTGAGGAGGCAAAGGAAAGTGATTCTAAAGCCAGATAGTTCAGATTCTCTTGCACCTGTTAGTTGTGTGAACTTGGTTGGACAAGGCATTCAACTTCTTTGTTATAGGTTAAGTTTCTCCAACTGTATAATGAGGATAGTAATGCCTTATTACATTTCTTGCCCAATTGAGCTCAGGTTCAAAAGTGTGTGTGTGTTTTTTAAAGATTTTATTTATTTATTTGAGAGAGAGAATGAATGAGAGAGCTAAGGAACAGAGGGAAGGGCAGAAGGAGAGGAAGAAGGAGACTCCCTGCTGAGCAGGGTGACCCATTCAGGGCTTGATCCGGGACTCCAGGATCATGACCCAGGGCCTAAGGCAGACACTTAACGGACTGAGCCACCCATGCACCCCCAAAAGTGTGTCTTAAAGTTACCCTTCCCATTCCAATACACAGCTCAATTGTGATAAAACGAATATGGATTTTGCTCTTAGTCTTTTTTTCAAATCTTTGTTGCTGGTGGCTTAGGGTAAGATCATGTCCAGGGTGGAAAGTCTAGACCCTGGAGGTTCTCATTGAACCTTCCACTGAGAAACCGAAGGCTTGTATTTGATATCTAATGTGCCTGACTCTTGAATAGTCCACCTAACAAGACTTGTGTTGTTTCTCTCCTACTTTCCAGCTCTTTGCTTTTACCTGGCATCTCTGTAAAGGTCCTGAAATTATTTGCTAGCCTGCCATACCTTTGGTCTCTACATAAATTATTCAAATTTGGAATTTGGAATTTGGATTAAAGCAGAATTTTACATATATATATATGAGATAATGAGATATATGAGATAATGAGATCAATATTGAGGGCAGCACCTGAATTAACTACATCTTGACAGTAATACACTTCACATGACTAATTTAGACAGGTTTGTAGCTTTGTGGTGGCACTTAAAAAAATAAAGAACACAAGTCTTTGATGTTTTAGGAGGCTGTGCCTTTAATGTGTTTTGACACCTGTTTTGGGGGGTATGCACAAGTAATATGCCTAGAGAAATACTAGCTATGGAGAGTGAGTCAGAAATCTAATTAGCTGTGATGAAAAGAGTTTTGAGCCTCTTTGTCCTCAATAAGTTAAAATCCTTATATCTAGAGAAAAGTTTTAAAAATTTAAGAAAGAAAAAGGAAAAAAAAAAAACTAAAGAAGGAAGTAAATAAGGAAGGGAGGGAGGAAGGAAAAAAGGTAGTCAAAGGAAGGGAGGGATTAATGGGTTATATCCAATTACCAACAAAAATAAATATTAAGATACCAGAACTCCAGGGAGGAGTTAATATACCAGTCCCTCATTGTCTGATTGGACATCGTCTTTTATGAAGTAACATTCAAGAATGTAGATACAAAAGAGAAATGATGGAAGCTAACTGTGAGCACCTTAAGGTGTTGGATGGGAAAGAAGGTTAGAATGATCACTTACAGAGTCAGGGACACATGACCCAAGTCTCAGAAGAAAGCTAAGATGTAGGACCTGGACAGGCAGGGAGAGGAGACAGAAGGGCATGAGGAGGGATGGGGAAGGCCATGTGGTGGTACATGCATTGCATCAATAGCCCCAGTTTTCACCCTCTCCTGAATCCATGCCCTTTGCCCTGTAATGTGTAGTGTCCTCCCACTCTGGGAAGAGTGTTCTGTTCTATCTCCTGATTCTTTTTTTTTTTTTTAATTTTTGTTATATTATGTTAGTCACCATACAGTACATCCTTAGTTTCTATCTCCTGATTCTTGCTTTGGCAAACTGTTAGCAAACATGGCGTCAACAGAGGTTGTAAAAATATACCAGAACTCCAGAAAAGTCCTTGAACATCTCTTCTACATTCCTCGTCTACCTTTGCCATGAGAAAATGCTCAGATTAGCCTGCTAGAGGATAAGGCATGGAAGGCACAGCAGAATTGTCCCAGGGTTTCCAGTGGGGTTCCTTCTAGACAGGCTGACAGTCGGTGTATCCCAGACATAGGAGAGAACCTAGCTAAGATCAGCAGAGCCCCCTAGCTCACCCACAGCACACTGCAAGCACAAGAACAGACCCATCCAAGACTTTAAGAGTCCCCCAGCCAACCTACAAACTAAGAGATAAATATGCTTATATTTTAAGCTAATAAGTTTTGAGGTGATTTGCTCTGCAGCATTATTATGGCAACAAGGAACTGATACACAGGTCATGCTGTAAATTGTGCATTCATTAATATAGGCTCTAATTTGAGGACAGATTCTTCCATTCTTTATGCTGTGGGTATTTGGAAATCATCTTTTGTAGAGGAGTAGGCATTGGTATGATGAGAAAGGAAGCTCAAACAGTTATGTTTATTTACACACGAGTAAACAGAATTGAGAAGAATATCATCATCAGTTCATTCATAACTAAAATAGTGTTCCTGAAATAGCTGGAAACTAAGGAAAAATATTGTACTCACTTGAATTCTCTCAACTAAGTGCCTCAAGCAACCACATTTTACAAAATTAAAAAAGACATCTGAAGTATTAAAAATTCACTCTTTGGTACTGCACATTTTTTAAGAAAGGCAATCCATATTTATTCTTTTTTTAACTTTTTATTAACTTAAATATATGATTTTTGGAAATAATAGAAAACACACTACCCAGATTATGGAAGAGAAGATTACAAATAACTTTTAGGATTGCTCCTCAGTGATCCTCCCCAGATATAATCCCTTCTGCCTTTTATTCTCCTCAAAAATGCCCACCAACCTGTATTTAGTGTTCATCTACACTTTTTCTTGTGTTCAGAAATATGTTCAGAAAGATGTTCAGTCTTATGACTCTGAAATATTTAGGACCAACTATGACCTCTCTGCAATGCCATATTTCTAACTACATACAACTGCATACATGTAGACGCCATTCTCAGTAGCCTGCTGTCACCTCAGAAATAACATGTCTAAAAACAGATTTACCACTGCCCCCAAAAAACAACTTCCTTTCCAAAATGTCTGAGGTCTGCCAATGCCCACACCCTGTCCCACAAGCCAACGCCAAAGTGGTCATGGGGTTGAACAAGAGAGGAAGCAGAGACAGGTTGGCACAAATCCTTCACCACTGCAGAAAAACACTTTGATCCACATATGGCCAATGGGTCACCAGCAACATCTTGAAATCATAAAGGTTATATGTAATTACAAAATTACGGACAGTCCTCATATTTTCCCACTCACCTGACTGAATAAAGACTTGGAAACAACCAAGATGTCCTTCAGTAGATGAATGTTTAAATAAACTGTGGTACATCTAGACAATGGAATATTATTCAGCACTAAAAAAAAATGAGCTATCAAACCATGAGAAGACATGGAGGAAACTTAAATGCATATTCCTAAGTGAAAGAAGCCAATATAAAAAGGCTACATACTGTATGGTCCCAGTTACATGACAGTCAAAACTGTGGAGACAGGCAAAAGATCAGTGTTTGCCAGAGGTGGGTGGGGAGACAGTAAATAGGAGAAACATGAAAGGCTTTCAGGGCAGTGAAAATATTCTATGCAATGTTATAATAATGAATATATGTCAATATTTATCCAAACCCATAGAAGGTACAGCAGCACCAGTACATGTTAATGTCAATTTGGACTTTGGGTGATAATGATGTGTCAGTGTAGGTTCACTAATTGTAACAAATGTACCCCTCTGGTGCAGGATATTGATAACGGGGAAGCTATGCTTGTGTGGGGAGCATATGGGTAATCTCTGTACCTTCCTCTCAGTTTTGCTGTGAACCTAAAACTGCTCAAAAAAACACAAGTCTATTGTTTTTAAAGGCTATTTAAGGAAAAGCAAAACAGTGCAACTAGTTCATTATTTTTTCCATTCTACAAAATGTGTAACTAATTCATTCATCAATTGGGTGACAGAGACCTACCAATAAACAAGACAGGAGACACCACTGCTTTTATGTAGCTTACGTTGTATTATAAGGGATGGATAGTGAGAAAATAAAGAAGATAATTTGAGAAAATGTTAAATTCTCAGAAAGTAATGAAATAGAATGATTTGACAGAGTTGGACTTGATTGAGTATAAAGATGCCACCTGAAATAGGACAGCCAAGGAAGGCTATTTGAAGGGATCACATTGAGGCCAAAACTGAATGAGAAGCTGCCATATATAATTATAATGAAAATCATGGCTGGAAGGGGCCAGTGGTAAAAAATATATATATAAAAAAATAAAATAATAAAAAATAAAAAAGCATGCATTGACTTGTGAAGACCATGAAGTTTCCATAAAATTATAAATTTTATTTAGGGTCAGATTATGGAAATACGGGGATGACAGTACTGCTGGCAGGGCTGTGGTGCCACCAAGTCCTATATTTTGTGTGTGTGTTCCTATGTTTTTTGTACTGTATTTTTTGTCCTCCTTTCAATTTTAAAGTAGCTCAAGTTTGCCTTGTACAAAGGTTATTTATGTCATAAATAAGCAGAGTACTACTGAGCCATTTACACTCTTTCGTATGGTTCTCTGTGATGAACTAACGTACATCTAAATAAAATAACTGGTATATCTATAATAGATTTTTATTTGTATTTACTTTTGGTTTGTAAGTTTTAGAAACCAAAGAGAAATTGCCAGAAGTATAAAATAGGAAAATGAACTATGTAACTGAAAAGTACAGGAACAGTGTTGATTTAGGCATGGCTGCATCCAGGAGCTCAGCTGAGAATATTGAACTCAGTGCCTTGCCATATTTCAGCTCAGTGCTCCTCTGTACTGGCTTAACTCCTAGGGAGATTTTCCCTGCCTACCAGCTTCTCATTCAGTGGTTTGAGAACTTTCATTTCCAAGTAGTTGCAAGACTGTCTCCGGAATGGGTTTCAAATGACTGCCAAGTCATACGTCCATCATTGAATGTCTTTACTGTGACCAAGGAAATGGAATACATAGGTTTGACTAAGAGCAGAAGACGGACTTTTCCCACAAGAAAATCAAATTCAGTTACAAAACCGTGGTGAAAACGATTCTGGGCCCACACGAATAATAGAGAACTATTATAGTAATGGTTCTCAAAGTGTTGCCCGCACACCAGCAGTGTCAGCACCTCTTCTTAGACATGCAGATTCTTAGGCTCTACCCTAGAGGTCGTGAGTCAGAAACTCTGGGGGTGGACCCAGTAATGCATGCTTTAGCAAGCCACCTAGGTGATTCTAGTGTGCACAAAGTCTGAGAATCACTGCTCTGTACCATCATACTTAGAACAAAATCCCCACCTCCTTTCCACGATCTACAAAGTCACATATATGCTTCATGATCCTCTTCTACCTCTTCGACCTCATCTGTGTCATCTCCACCTTGCTCATTTCATCTTCTAATTCTCAACATTCCAAGTAATTGTCATCTCACCGCATTTGTATGTGGTGTTTTCTCTGCCTTAAAATGTTCCTCATGTGGCTAGTTCTCATAATTACAGTAGCCCTAGGGGCACCTGGGTGGCTCAGTTGGTTAAGTGTCTGCCTTCGTCTCAGCTCATGATCCCAGGGTCCTGGGAACGAGTTCTGCATTGGGCTCCCTGCTCAGTGGGGACCCTGCTTCTCCCTCTCCCTGCTTGTGTTCTCTCTTTCTGTGTCAGATAAATAAATACAATATTTTTTTAAAAATAATTATAGTTGCCCTTCAAAAGTCATCTCTCAGAATCTTGACCACAATAAGGCATTTCCCTCTCAACCCAAACAACTTTATCACATTTTTATTTCCTCTATTTTTTATACCATAATCCAAAATTATCTATTCATTGATTTACATATTCGCTTATTAAGATAGACAAATATTAAGATAGATAATTGTTTTTCTGTCCAATATCCTTAGAATGTAAGTGCTGTGTGAGCAGTAGTATTTGACTTGTGACTGCAAAATCCTTAGTACATAAAACAGTTCTTGGCATATAGAACGTGCTCACTAAATATTTGTAGAATTATTTAATAAACAAATTATTTAATCTACTATGGTGGTTCCTGCTGCTCCATTGTCACCATCAGACATCAAAGAAGGGAGGAGAAAAGTAAAATTATTAAGCATGGTAGGGGTCAGGTTATCCCCAAGGGAAGGAACTACAAAAACCACAAGCACAGCGCTTAGTAACACAAACTGAGGGGGCCCAATTTTTCAAATAAAACCATTCTGGCTTTCCAGCCGTGAAGACCACATCCTTTCAGATGCTTGAGCAAAAGGAAAAAAGAGAGGAATTATCCTTTTCAAATAATAGAGTAGGATATTTAAATTTGGGTTTTTCCTTCACTTATAGTACATTTTCATCTTTTATGGGACAACACTAGCCAAGAGACAGAAGGACAGGAGAAAAGCTTGTTTTAAACAATGTAAAACTGAGGAATATGATTCCAATCTTGGGATGAGAAGAAAGCTGTAAAAGCATGGAACTAAAACAGGAACTTAGTGATAGAGATAAACATTTCTATGTGGGTAAGGAGAAAAAGATGTCCAAATAAATGCTCAGGAATAAAAACAGTAAATTGCCTTAAAATAGTCTGAAAATTCATTTATGGCAAGGGTTCACAAATATTGTGATGACCCTTCCCACTGTGGCATTTTTCTGGGTGTGGTTCCCTATAAATAGATTCAGCAATCCCTAAAGAGTGGAATGAGGAATCTGTTGGCAGTCCAAATTAATTTCACCATTGGACTATCATTGTTAATGGTTCTCACATTTCTGATATTACTGAAACATGGTGGTTATTGGTTTTTATTGTTCCAAATGCATGTTACAACTTATTCTTTTTTTTAAAGATTTTATTGATTTATTTTATTTTGGGGGGGAGAGGCAGAGGGAGAGAGAGAATCTAAAGCAGACTTTCCACTGAGTGTGGAGCCTGATGTGGGGCTCAATCTCATGACCCTGAGATCATGACCTGAGCTGAAATCAAGTCAGATGCTTAACCGACTGAGCCATCTGGGAATCTTCACAACTTATTCTTGATAATAATTCTTGATGTGGAGCAAAAAGTTTGATAAAAAATTCATTAATAATTTAAAATTTCCCTTACCCCAAAAGGTACAATCCTCTAAGGCAAAAAATTATAGAAGTTAAATATTCAAGTGTTAACTTAAATAGTTATGAACTTTATCTTGGTGCATTTTTTTTTTTGCGTGGGGAGAGAAGCATCAGTAATAACATTTTAAATCTATTACCAGTGGATTCGGAGGACAAAACACTAAGGCAGATAGAATGCTACCATTGTATCTGCTTTACAGGAGAGAAACTGAGTTCATGCAATACCCAGAATCATTTAGAGCCAGTAGCTAAGCTGTGAGTAGAATCAAGGTACCCTGACCCATGTCTTATTACTACTATAACAACAAAATGTATAATCCACAAATTGACCCAAAAAACTTTCAAAACAAAACAAAACAAAACCCAAAAAACCACCCCAAACGTTGAATGACAGTGGATTAACAGCAAGCCAGGGAAAGCCATTTTAGCCAATTTGAAAATGAATTTCATTTGCAGCAGACCAGGGAAGTTAAAAAGCAGAGGCTCTGGACTAGGACAGCTGATATTTGAGTCCTGGCTCGATCATCTGGGCAGGGTTTTTTTAGGTTTTTCTTAAACCTAAAGAGGGGCAGTGGGAAAGGGGGAGAGAGAATCTTAAGCAGGTTCCACAACCAGCACGGAGCCTGATGCAGGGCTCCATCTCATGACCTGAGCTGAAATTAAGAGTTGAACGACCAACCAACTGAGCCACTCAGGTGCCCATCTAGTCAGTTTTTAATCTTTGTGTGACATTGTCCTCATCTGGGAAATGGGTTAATACTAATACCAACCTCATAGGGTTGTTAAGAGGAGTTAATAAAGATAATGGTAAGTATTGAGAAAAATGAGCTTAAAAAAATGCTCTGGAAGCATTTTGTTCCTCACTAAAATTGGTCTAAAATTTCTATTTTGCTGATTGAGAATGAGAATTCGTGAAGAGCATGTTTTGATAATCTCATTTTGATCTTCCCCAAGGACAGAAATCAAAGGCAAGGGAGCTCTCCAACAGGTGTAACAGATGTCTATCCATTGCCTCCATCCAGAATGACAGCTCCAAAACATCCGTCTTCCATTGACCACGGGTGATTGGTGCCCTCAGTGATT
The DNA here is from genome assembly GCF_017311325.1 of Ursus maritimus. Lineage (NCBI taxonomy): Eukaryota > Metazoa > Chordata > Mammalia > Carnivora > Ursidae > Ursus > Ursus maritimus. The sequence continues at coordinate 15,969,731 of NW_024424675.1, forward strand.
TCATTGTGAGGAAAATTAGCAGAGAAGGATCAGTTAAATTTGGATTCTCAAAATGAGCAAAATGTTAAATAGTCAAAATGATGAGAACATGAAAGCCTGCCTATAAGTAAAAGGGCAACAAACACGTATGCTTGCAAAGAAGTGCCTTCCCTTATTTATAATACGTTTTGTCCTTTCTTTCTGCCACATTTAAGAACTTACCCACCATTTCCAAAGGTTTTGTGCATTACTGATTATTTTGAAAGGAATGCCAGGTACACATGTGGGAGACCTTTCTTATAATAAAATTGGATTGGAAAAAGCAAAACTATGAATGTTTAGCAAAAACAAACTTTGAAAGGAAACTCAACTTTTTTTTTTTTAATGTTTCCTTGGGCATTTTTCTAAAATCAGCCTCATTTCTGCATAATATTTTTCTTGGTTGGGCAAAGGCTGGTTAAAATATTCATTATTTTTTTAATGTACTATGCTGCTATTTGCAGCTTCAGGTAGTTAATATTTGTGTTTAAGCTTTGCAGTTCAAATGGGAAAATCCACCCTAAACAGCATTGCTGAACAGCATGAAGGAATCCTTCGAAACAGGAGGTCCCTTTCCTGAATACCAATCAGTGTGGCTTTCCTCTGTGGCTGGGAGAGGAAGCACTGACCAATGTTTGCACTCCACCATGTCCTGCATGTCACAAGCTTAATTTCTAACACTGGCCGCCTTGTCGACAGAGTTTCCGGATGGCAGAATGAATTGAGCCTCTGAGGACGGACGGCGCTACTATGTCTCCAGATGACGTCAACGTCTTCTGGGACAACAGCATGAAAAGCTGAAATGTAATCAGCGAGAGCCTGGCTCAAGATTACCTCAAAGAGTGCATATGTGTGTAAATATAACAGGTCAACCCTTTAAGAAGAACCACTGGTGTTTATATGCCAGGCTTGGGTTAAATGCAAGTGTGAGAAGATAGTAAGAGACGTTTGAACAATGACTAAACAGGCTAAGGAAAGGATTCTCTTCACATTTGCAAATTTAGATTCAAATGAACATTTGCTAACTTCTACTGTAGACCAACTCCATATCTTCTATCTCATTTAATACTGATAAAAACTTAGAGAAAAACTGTCAATTAGGAAAATAGAAATGTGGACACTGGGGTTCAGAAAGGCTTAACTATACTTTCTCAAGAGACCATTTATTATTTTCAAATGTATCAACTGAACCCTTAGTGCGTATCAGAACCTATGCCCCAACCAGAATTATAAGCAAGACAGGGTTGGGACATGAACTCAAGTTATATGTAAAAAAAAATTATATATATATAAAATTTACTCCTTACAACCTCACTTAACTCACTAATCTTCTTAGATCATTATGTCAAGCTATAATCAGGTTATTATCTCAGACACTCATGTTATTTTTAAATGGACGTATGTGCTATATTTACTTACATATGTTTTTCTTACATTTTTCCACTTTCCTTTCTCATATGGAGAAGAAAATAAATAGCAACCTTATCTCTGTATAACCCCATGTGTTACCTCCCATCCTCTCCACAATGTTTAATTATTTCCCTAAAAGGGCTTTGAGACTGTCAATTATTAGAATAGTTTCCGTCCTTCTCAGGATAGAAAAGGGCTTACTTTCAGTAGGCACTGACTTCTTGCCAAAGAACCACTGAGATGACAGAAAGGGAGAATGAATGTTTCTCTGTGACCTTCTCCTACTTCCTTTCCTTAACTCAGTCCCTTTTCCATCCTTATTGTTCTCTGGCCTAGCCTGGAATACCCATGCCCAGTTTGACTAGAATTAATCTAGGCTACAACTGCCAGGCAACATTAGCCAATATGGCACCACTACTGGTGCCAAAACTGTGTGTACTCCCTAAAAAGAAAGTCTGCAGTCCCCTCAATCTGGTCTAACCTACAATCTAGGTTGCTGCTTTCCCAGGTGTTGGTCGTTTTTATCACAGTCCATGTATTTCAAGGTTGAGAGAAAAGCTTGACTTCTTTGCTTCCAATTGCTGTTTCTAGTCCATTCACCTTCCATCTCAACGACAGTAACAACAGTACCAATCTGATCACAAAATCCAACTCTTGTATCCCATGCTGGTCAGCTCTACTGTGCTTTCCCTCTCTCCACACTCTCATCTATTAACCTCCTGGTTACTCCCTGTCATTCATCCAGCATTATGGACAGTAGGCTAGTATTTTTCTTCTCCTATTAAAGTCTGACCCAACACCCACATCCCACTCTTCTTCATTTGCTTGCCCTTCTCTTTTTCCTCCTCTTCCCCTCTTCCCCACTCATACCACTACTCCTTGGACCTTGTTATCTCCTGTAAATGCTCTACCTCAAAAATGTAAGCATCCTCTTCCTGATTTGACCTCTTCCTTGTCAACATTATATTTTAACTATTTTTGTTATGACTCTTTTGGCTTCACAATGCCCTCTTTCCATTTTACCATACCTTCACATTCCTCGGTAGCCAGTTTATATTTTAAGATGCTTACAAACCCATCTGCCTAACTTGTATCATAAATGGCATAGCTTCTCTGTCTTTCTGTATTTTCCTTATATTCTCTGGAAATTTCTACACATAGCTTAACATATTTTTTTTTTGTGCTCTCCCCAAGCATTCAAATGTTTCTGGAGAAATTCACATAATAGGGCTACTGGATTCTATTATCAAATGATGATAATCATGAATGAACTCTCAACACTACTGGGGACTTGTATATTCACTGCATTAGGGTCCCAATGCCTTGCCATCAACTGTATCCACCCCCCCCACACTTGCAAACAACTTTATAGCATGAGATTTTCTCCCACTAAAGAGGAACAGTCACTTTCCCCACTCTTTGATTCTGAACTGGGGCATTTAACTGAGCTTTGCCAATGGAATGTCAGCAGATGTGATGAATGCAGAGGCTTGAAAACACACTTGCATACTTTCGTTTCTGCTCTTGCATCTCTGCCTTGGCCACAAGAACATGCCTGGGCTAGCCTACTGGAGATGAGAGACACATGGAGAGGAATCATTCCTCCCAGTGACCCAGTGGAAGCCAGCCTAGATCAATGACAGTCAGCCAATCTCAAAATACAGAAGGAAGCTCAGACGGCTACAGAACTACCAGGCTAATTCACAGACTCACAAACTAAATAAAAGGCTATTGTTTTAAGTCACTCACCTTTGGGTTGGTTTGTTACATAGCACTGCTGTGGCAATTGATAACTAACATTATTAGCTATGTTTCTCTGATCTACTTGTGCTCTAATTCCCAGAACAATTTGTTTCTTCTCCTCATTCTCAAAAAATAGGCACATGCTTCAGAAAGAATGGAGGGCATCTAATGCTAACTCCTTCAAATTCCTTCCATAAAATCTATAAACATTTTAGCGTTTACATCACCCTGTCCTGTGTCTTTCCAATCTCAATAGAGAGCTGACCCGTTTGCTGTCTGTGGAACCTATACTTTAGATCAATACCTTCCTATTATTATCTCTTCTATCTTATGTGTGCTCATCCTTTCCTTCTGAACTATCTTCGTCCTTCAATTCATTTCTATCTGGGCATTAGCCCCTTCCTTCCATGTAAAAATTTTACCTTGGGTCACCAGTGTCCCCTAAATCAAAACTTTTTTTCTCAATTCTCATCTTAATTTACCTTTCAGAAGCACTCAATACTACAAACTACTCTTTGATTCTTAAAACATTCTCTTGTCTTTATGACATAGGCTGTTTTGGTTTCCCCCTTAAATATTTATTTACTTCCATCTTCACTTCAGATTTAATCTCATTTATTGTGCCAAGAAATGTTATTTTTCCATCTTCACTTCAGATTTAATCTCATTTATTGTACCAAGAAATGTTATTTTTCAAGGTTTTTTCCTAGGCCCTCTTATATTCTGCATTAAAACAAAGAGATACCATCTGGCCCAATGGCTTCGATTTTCACTCACTACAGAGGACTCACAAATGAGTGTCTCTATCTGAGCTCCCAACCCACTTATCCAGCTGTCTCTTTGATATGTCCATCTAGATATCACTGAGGCACCTCAAATTCAGTAGTTTCAAAATAAAGTTCATTATCTTTCCCCTCCCTAAATTGATTCTAGCTTCAGTGTTAACTATCTCAGAGAATGACAACTATCATCCATATGACTATATAAACCAGAAATCTTGGAGTCATCCTTTACAACCTATCAAATATAGCCAGCTACAAGTCCTGTGGATTTTATCTGATGAACAGTAGTCAGAGATGGTCATTTTCTCCCCCTCTAGAGCCATCATCTTATTCTGAACTATGAATTTCTCTTGCCTAGATCGCTGCCTCACAGTAGTCCCACTGCCACCAAAGTAGACTCCAAATATATAAAAATTATCCTCTCTTTCTCTCTTTCATGCACAGGTATGTTTAAAACATCTAAGTTTTCTCATCACCGTCCTATCCCAGTCCCCCACCGCCCTCTCCTCTGAAGCCCTCAGTTTGTTTCCCAGAGTCCACAGTCTCTCATGGTTCATTCCCCCTTCTGTTTACCCCCCCTTCATTCTTCCCTTCCTTCTCCTACCAGTCTTCCTATTTCTTATGTTGCATAAATGAGTGAAACCATATGATAATTGTCTTTCTCTGCTTGACTTATTTCACTTGGCATAATCTCCAGTCCCGTCTATGTTGCTGCAAATGTTGGGGAATCATTCTTTCTGATGGCTGAGTAATATTTCATTATATAAATGGACCACATCTTCTTAATCCAGTCATCTGTTGAAGGGCATCTCAGCTCCTTCCATGATTTAGCTATTGTGGACAATATTGCTATGAACATTGGAGGGTGCATATGGCCCTTCTCTTCACTATGTCTGTATCTTTGGGGTAAATACCCAGTAGTGCAATTGCTGGATCATAGGGTAGCTCTATTTTTAACTTTTTAAGGGACCTCCACACTGTTTTCCAAAGTGGCTGTACCAGGTTGCATTCCCACCAACAGTATAATAGGGATCCCTTTTCTCCACATCCTCTCCAACATTTGTTGTTTCCTGCCTTGTCAATTTTTGCCATTCTAACGGGGGTAAGGTGGTATCTCAATGTGGTTTTGATTTGAATTTCCCTGATGGCTAATGATTTTGAACATTTTTTCATGTGTCTGTTAGCCATTTGTATGTCTTCATAGGAAAAGTGTCTGTTCATATCTCTGCCCATTTTTTGATTTATTTGTTTCTTGTGTATTGAGTTTGAGAAGTTCTTTGTAGATCTTAGATACCAGTCTTTTATCTGTAGTGTCATTTGCAAATATCTTCTCTCATTCCGTGGGCTGCCTCTTAGTTTTTTTGACTGTTTCCTTGGCTGTGCAGAAGCTCTTTATCTTGATGAAGTCCCACAAGTTCATTTTTTCTTTTGTTTCTCTTGCCTTTGGAGATGTGTCATGAAAAAAGTTGCTTTGGCTGACGTCAAAGAGGTTGCAGCCTATGTTCTCCTCTATGATTTTGATGGATTCTTGTCTCACATCGAGGTCTTTCATCCATTTGGAGTTTATCTTTGTGTATGGTGTGAGAGAGTGGTCAAGTTTCATTCTTTTGCATGTAGCTGTCCAATTTTCCCAGCACCATTTATTGAAGAGACTGTCTTTTTTCCACTGGATGTTTTTTCCTGCTTTGCCAAAGATTAGTTGCCCAAAGAGCCGAGGGTCCATTTCTGGGCTCTCTATTCTGTTCCACTGGTCTATGTGTCTGTTTTTGTGCCAGTACCATGCTGTCTTTGTGGTCACAGCTTTGTAGTATAGCTTGAAATCCAGCAACATGATGCCCCCAGCTTTGTTTTTCCTTTTCAACAATTCCTTGACGATTCTGGGCCTTTTCTGGTTCCACACAAATTTAAGGGCTGTTTATTCCAGTTCCTTGAAAAATGTCTTTGGTATTTTGATCTGGATGGCATTGAAAGTGCAGATTGCTCTGGGTAGCATAGACATTTTAACTATGTTTATTCTTCTGAACCATGAACATGGAATATTTTGCCATCTTTTTGTGTCTTCTTCAATGTCTTTCAAGAGTGATCTGTAGTTTTTAGAATATAGGTCCTTTACCTCTCTGGTTAAGTTAATTCCCAGATAATGTATGATTTTTGGTGCTACTGTAAATGGAATCAATTCCCTAATTTCTCTTTCTTCAGTATCATAGTTCGTGTATGGAAATGCAACTGATTTCTGAGCATTGCTTTTGTATCCCGCCACATTACTGAATTGCTCTATAAGTTCTAGTAATTTGGGCGTGGAGTCTTTTGGGTTTTCCACATAGAGTATCATGTCATCTGCGAAGAGAGACAGTTTGACTTCTTTGCCGATTTGGATACCTTTTATCCCTTTTTGTTGTCTGATTGCTGTTGCAAGGTCTTCTAGTACTATGTTGAATAATAATGGCAAGAGTGGGCATCCTTGTCGTGTTCCTGATCTTAAGAGAAAGGCTTTCAGCTTTTCCCCATTGAGAATGATATTTGCTGTAGGCTTTTCATAGATGGTTTTTATGAAATTGAAGAATATACCCTCTATCCCTACACTCTGAAGGGTTTTCACCAGGAAAGGATGCTGTATTTTGTCAAATGCTTTTTCTGCATCAATTGAGAGGATCAAATGTTCTTGACTCTTTTCTTGTTGATATGATCTATCACACTGATCGATTTGTGAATGTTGAACCACCGTTGCATCCCAGGGATGAATCCCACTTGATGATGATGGATAATCCTTTTAATGTACTGTTGGATCCTATTAGCTAGGATCTTGCTGAGAATTTTGGTGTCCATATTCATTAGGGATATCGGTCTGTAATTCTCCTTTTTGATGGGGTCTTTGCCTGGTTTGGGGATCAAGGTAATACTGGCCTCATAGAATGTAACTTCACTGTATTCTTATCTATAAACCCCTAGATGATTCTTACACATATAAGCATATAGGAATTTCAAAGAAATCCTTTGTACAATCCTTCCTCTCACTCTGGTTAGGTTCCATAATGTCAGGGGCTGTATCTGTCTTACTCACTAATGCATTCCCAGCGCCTAAAGCAGTGTCTGGCAGAATAAGCATTATAATATAAACATTAGTTGAAAGAAGGAGGAAAGAAAGTGGAAAAGGGAAGGAGAGAGGGAAGGGTGAAGAAGAAAAAAGGGAAAGAAGGGAGGAAACCACATGCAATAAATATGATGTTGTTTTCAGTCTCCAGAATCCAATTGTCAACAATCAGGAATTAATCCTGCCCCCTTGTGTTATAATTATTGAAGCAATCTTTCCATAAAGAAGAGTGAAATCTGCTCAACCTATACCCAATTCATAATACTGCAGTACTATTCTTTGTTTTAAGAAAAATAAAGATGTATGTTTTTGGTGCAGCACTGGAAAGATAGAGCCTAAAATGGCCTCATAAGTCTCTAGAAAGTGAATGTGAGTACAAACCTGCAAAGACTCTCCCGGATTGTGCAACATGCCTCTACAAGCTCCCCATCAGCCCCACAACCACTTTGGAATGTAGCTGCTCTGATGGAAATATTGCAGTCCCTACAGGCTGAGAGTTTCTCCTTTGACCTTTCCCTGTCCCTCTCTTTTGATCACTTGTATCACCTTTATATTCTGCTATGTATTATAGGTACATTTCTGTCTCTTGGCCTGATTTGACAAATATCTAATGTATTGCCACAGTTGTATTTTTTGGTTTTAGTTCGCTGTCAACATTCTGAGAGGTAGGGTGTGAAAATCCAGACCAGTTTATTTTGCTCTTTTTTCATCATGAGGTTGTTGTTGTTTTGGTTCCCTATAGAGTGATTATTTCCAATCAATGCTTCTGGCATATTCAGTTCAACAGTTCAACAAATATATACTGTAGTGGGAAGGAAGCAGAAGGATCCCTGTCTACTAGACCAGAAGCTAAGACAAGGCCCTGATGGGAAAGGTCTGGGGGTGAGGGCTGGTTAACAAGAAAGGACAGGGAACTGCTTGCATCATATTACCCCAATTCAGAGGCAATCTGTCCCAGGGTTGTTCAACCAGACATACAGAGAAAAAGAGAGCACGTGCATTTTTACACATTCCCAAATTTTGTCCTCCAGTTTATAATGTGAAAGTATATTTCAAAACAGTGTGTGTGTACACACACACACACACACACACACACACACACTGTTTGTATATATGTATATATGCACATATATATATATACACACATTTTTTATAGGATCTGGCAAAAACCCTCTACCTTTTCTCTAGAGGATCTAGGTAATCCTGACCCAAAAGGGTTTATTTGGATGAAGATGCAATGGTGTGTTACCTCTCCCATTCTGTTGACTGGGATGGGTCATGGCTTCAGTCCAGCAGGCTTGGTTTCTAACTCTCAACTCTACTACCAGATGTCCCTAAAGGGGTGGGGCAGGGCAGGTTATGTAACAGCCCTAAGCATCTGTCTTCTCATCTCTTAAAATGAGCTAATGATAAATACAAACCTTCTGGAACTTTTGTGAGAACTAATGCCTGAGGTGCCTAGATAATGGGAGGTTCTTATAGCTGTTGGATTCCTTCCCATCTTTCTTGTGGAACGTAAAACTTACGGCATCTTTTAAAGTAGTGATTTTTACCGTGATTCAGGAAGAGCTGCTCACCTGAACAGAGAAATTTGACCTAGAATATATAATATCTAGATCCTTTTTCTCATGGAAAACTCTGATCCCCAAATTAACTCTTCTACTTATTTTTAAATGCTATTTGCTTGTAATCTGTTTAGTATCCATAACCTTTGGGGGGTTGTTTTAGCTGAAGGTAGCATAAAAAAAATTATGTGCATTAAAATGTATAAAACTCTACCTTAATTGTCAAGTATCTTAGTGTTGGGGCACTTGGGTGGCTCAGATGGTTAAGTGTCCCACTCTTGATCTCAACTCAGGTCTTGATCTCAGGGTTGTGAGTTCAAGCCCAGCATTGGGCTCCATGCTGGGCATGGAGCCTACTAGAAAGAAACAAAGAAACAAAGAAACAAACAAGAGAAAACAAAAAAAGAACACCTTAGTGTTTGCATGTGCACAATCTTATGAAAGATATTATAAGGAAGGTTAACACAAAATCCCAGCCTTTCAGAACCTTATTCATTCATTAACGCTCACATGCTTAAAGCACTGAATCAGGACGCATGGTGACCAAAGCACAATGAAGTTCTTGCTTTCATGAATTTATGATCTAAAGGTGCAAACATATTAATCAGGAAATCACACTAATAATAAATAATTATGAGGTTGTGCCACTGCTGTGTGCTCCATGCTAGCAAGGATACACAGTGAGTAAATGAATGAATGAATGTTGGTTGACTGAAATTGAAATAAGTACTCAAAGAGACAGAAGACTTGATTTAGAGAACGGAGCAAAGGAACTCATCTCATACTGTGATTTGAAAGATGATTAAAAAATAATCAAGAAAATGCTTCTGGGAATGGGTGTTTCAGAAAGGTAGTGTATTAGTTAGGGTTCTCCAAAGAATCCTGGGGGCTGGCAATTCTGAAATCTGTAGGGAAGGCTGGCAGTTCAGGTAAGAGTTGATGTTTTAGTGTTACACTGAAATCTACAGACTGAAAACTCAGGGATGGGTTCTATGTTGGAGGCTTGAGGCAGAATTTCTTCTTTTGGGAAACCTCAGTCTTTACTCTTAAGGTCTTTAATTGAATGAGGTCCATCCACATTACGGAGGTTACTCTGCTTTACTTCAAGTCTGCCAGTTTAAATGTTAATATCTGAAAATATCTTCTCACAATATCTAGACTGGTCTTTGACCAAACAACTGGACACACAGCCTAGCCAAACGGACACATAAAATTAACCACCACATGACACAATATGAACAAAGTCAAGAGGAAGCAGGGAGACATTGGAGAATGAGAATGTGTCTGGGCTTTGGAAAGTGAAGACGAGTATGAAGCTGGAAATGTGGCCACACAGAGGCTGGAGCTTCACTGTTCAATAAGATAGACACTAGCCACATTTGACTAGTTTGACTTAAATTTAAATTTACATTAATTAAAATGAAATGAAATGAAATGAGACCTTCCATTCCCCAGTGGCACTAGTCATATTTTAAGTTCTCAATAGCCACACAACCATTGACTATAGGACAGCACAGATAATAGAATCTTCTCATTTTCACAGAAAATTTTATTAGACAGTGCTGGGATAGACCACACAGGATTTTGGATCCTGGAAAGTTGACTCTTCATCCTGCATATACTGAGAAACCACTGGAGAATTTTCACAAGGAGGTGATATGAGTGGTTTTGCATTTTAAGATATCACTCTGGCCTTTGTGGAAAATAGATTGGAGGAGGTCCAGACTGACCACAAGGAAACCAGTGAGATGACTGAAATTGTCCGGGAGAGAGATAATTTTAACTTGGACTCAGGAGTTGGCAAGACTGAGAAAGAAAAGTCAAAATAGTGGCGGTCTGAGAAGACAGGGAGGAAACAGGTTAAGAATAGCAGATGACGTTTACTCTATGCCAGGCAAAGTTTAAAACTATATAGATATTAGCTCAATCACTCTTGCCACAACTTTATGAAGGAAGTTTTATTATTATCCCTATTTTACAAATGAGAAAACTGAAGTACAGAGAAGTTAAGTAACTTGTCCAGTCACAGAGTAAGTGGCTGAGCCACATTCCAAACCTAGACCGTGACTCTAGGCCCATGAATTCAATCACTACATGATACTGACTTCTGAGAACATAGATAACTGTCTCTCAAAGGAGAATGACAGTCTCAGAAGCAAGTGTAAGGCACAATTAGGTTCAGGGATCTTCTTGTAAGGTCAGAAATAACTTAAAGAAGTCAGTCTTAAAGATGAGCAAGTACAGACAGAGTTTTGACAGGCTAACATGGTGGGAAAGAAAGGTGTTCTAGGTGAAGGAAATGGGTGAAGCAAAAATTTGGGATGGAGAATACGTATGGAGAATATTAAAGATCTAGAAATGTGTCAACTTGGCTAGAATGTAGATAAAAGGAAAGAAATGAGAAAGATTAAAGGGTAGGCTGGAATCAGACAAGTGACAGCCTGGCACTTTGTTTTCAACTAATTGATAATCAATTAATTAACTGATAGAAAATGGGGAGGGGCTAAGTATTTCTGAAAGGTTTGTCCTATGGCTGTATCTGGCTACATTCCCAGAGCAGAATACAAAATGATTCGAAACAAAGAAATTGGTAACAAGATAGGAGGATTGATTCTTCATTAGTCCAGTGAGAAGAAATATGTTCTTGAGTGACGTGGACAGTAGTAAGAAGGGAGGAGTCCATTAAATTCAGAGACATGGAAGGCACTGAACTTACAACCATCAACTTGTCTGTGAGGGAAGAGAGGGAGAAGTTGACATAGGTTTTGTGATTACTAAATATTAGCAATAAGAAGGCAGAAAACAAATTAGGATGACAGTTTTAGATGGATAGTATATTTTAGAGAATTTTTTGGTTGGGGAAAATTATAATATTTATCACTTATTATATCTAATTCTAAATCATTTGAACCCAGGAATTTAACAGTAGCCATATATTTAAAAAATTCTTAGAACCATATTTGTTTAGATTTCAAAATATTTTAAGAAAATAGAATTGTTAAGTTTGTGAATCTTTACAGAAAAAGAGAGGGATAATTACCTCATTTTACAGATGGACCAAGTGAAGTATAAAGTTAAAAGTTAGCCTTTAACTTAAACATTTATAGAAGCATACAATTTTAAATAAAACAGCTTGTGCTGTGTTTGCTGAGGACTAAAATTTAATGCCCTCTTCCATTCTTCTTCTTTGGTCCTTCTCCTCCTTTTCTTCCTTGTCCTTTTGCAGGTTAAATAATCATCAATTATCATGTCCATTTAAATATCTAGGATTAAGGGCAAATATACATTTGGTATGATTCTTGTACTATTTTTTTTTAATAAATGGTAAATGCCTTTGGAACTTTCTATTTTTCTGTTATTTATCTAGATCAGTAGGGTACTGAAGAATATTTAAGAAAGAATTCCTTTCCAGTGATGTTGCAGTCTTCAGAGACCATAACAGTTCTTTATATGTTTTGCTAAGTAAATACTGAATTATTCTAACTTATTCTCTAACTTGTTGTGGGACCACCATGGCTTATGAAATAATAATTTATTGTATATACATCATGACCTAGTATTGGATATTCAATGGTGAATGGAACATTGTCCTTCTCTTTGTGATATTTATACTCTACTGAGGGATTACTGGATTTTCTAAATAACCACCAGTTCTCCAATTCTCCAACACCAGTGGGGTGTCCAACGATTCAATTAAATTCTGACACACTCAGAGTTAATGCAGATCCCATGAGTTAAGGGCTCAGGCTCACAAGACTGTCTCCACTTCAGATACTAACCATAAATGGAGTCTCTAGGCTACCTGCACTTCTGGCCCAGCTAACTACAAATTGAGTGGATCCCTTAAACTTTCCCAGTCAAGTTCAATAATTCACTAGAACACCTCAAAAAACTCAGGAAAGTGCTATTTACTATTACTGCTTTATTATAAAAGATACTACTCAGGAAGAGCCAAATGGAAGAGATGCACAAAGCAAGATGGAGGGGTGGAGAGGGTATAGCCAGCTTTCAGCTCATGGACATGTTCATCAACCTGAAAGCTCCCCAAGTCTCATTATTCAAAAAATTGTATTGAGATTTCAGTAAGATAGGCACAGCTGATTAATTCATCAGCCACTGGGGACTGAACTCCATCTCCAGTGCCCTTCCTCTCCCCCAAGATCTAGAGGTGGGTCTGAAAGTTCCATCACTCACAGACTTTCTGGTGACCAGCTTCCATCCTCAAGCTATCTAGGGGCCCTGCTCTGAGTTACCTCATTAGTATAAACTCAGGTATGGTTGAATGGCACTCGTTATGAATAAACAAAGACGCTCCTTCACTCAGGACATTCTACGAAGTTTTAGGAGCTCTGTGCCAGGAATCTGGGACAAAAACCAAATATGTATTTTTCCATTATACCACAGAGGTACAAGTATGCAGCCAGGAAATTAATGATAAAGATTTGCTCTCTCTGACATCATCTCTAATGAACTTTATACACGTGCAGTTGCTATCAGCTCTGCCCACTCTACCTCTCTCTATCCAGACTCACCCCAACCCTGGATTGGATCCAGTGTCAGGATCTTAGATAGTTATTAGAGTGGATCTCTTACATACTCTACACTATATTGTTCAGATATATGTCAGGTTGAGCAAGGAGCCAAAGACACTCTTATATGAGATTCTGAAAAATGATGGGCCTATGCACAGAGAGACAGCAGGATTTAGAGATCCAGCAAAAGATGTGAGACCATGACTACCAACAGTAGAAATCCATCATTACCTCAAGATTTGAGAGCAGCAACGATGGGAAATCACATTACTGAGAACTGGAGTGACAGAAGCAGGGCTTCCTGAAAAGAGCTGCTGTCCTGGAAAGACACCACCACTAGCAGGACTCCAGGTGCAAGAAAAGGGAGAGAACAGAGAAGGAAATAATCCAATCTATCTCTTCCCCAGCCATTTAGTTTCCTACAAGTTCTTTACATAGCTTAAGTGAGCCTGGGAGGTGACCCAATAATGTTATGACACATAGGGAAGAGAAACACAAAAAATTCATCTACGCAACTTCTGCTCAAGCTCATATCTTTTCAATGACTTATGTGATCACAGCACACTGATCCAATGAACATTAATAGCTAATTGCTAGCTACTATCCTGAAATGCTCCCAAATTTTATTTTAATCCATGGTGTCTTCTACAGATTATAACTCTTTGGTTTGATGTAATCAACTGCAGGTGTATATGTGTATGTGTGTGTATGTGTCTGTGTGTGTAAGTAAGTGTGATTGTAAATTGCTTTGTGTATTTACCACCCTTTGAATAGAATTAGCTGAAAAATCTACTCAGTAACTAAGATATCTGTTGTTTATTTAGACTTTCTCTAATTTAGGGCTTCTCAACATCAGCACTATTGGTATTTTGTGCTGGATAATTATTTATCATGAGTAGGTATTCTGTATTTTTTAAAAATATTTTATTTTATTTTTTATTTTTTTAGAGATTTATTTATTTATTTGAGAGAGAGAGCTTGAGTGAGCACACAAACAGGGGGAGAGGTGGAGCGGGAGGGAGAGAAACTCAAGCAGACTCCTAGTTGAGCAAAGAGCCTGACCCAGGGCTCCATCTCATGACCCTAAGATCATGACTTGAACTGAAACCAGGAGTCAGACACTCAACCAACTGAGCCACCTAGGTGCCCCAAAAGATTTTATTATTTTTAAATAATCTCTACACCCAATGTGGGGCTTTAATTCACAACCCCAAGATCAAGAGTCTCATGTTCCATTAACTGAGCCAGCCAGGCACCCCATGTATTCTGTATATTTAACAACATATCTGGCATCTACCCACTAGATGCCAATAGTGCCCTCCTCTGCACAGCTGTGACAATTAAATTATCTCCAGATATTGCCAAACATTCCCTGGGGGCAAAAATCACCACTGGTTAAGAATCACTACCCTAACTAATTCTGTCTTCATTAAAAAAAGTGAATAAATCACTAAGTTCTTCTGACATTAAATCTCTGACCATCTGCAGTAGACGGCCTACGAGAAGATCTCCAATGATTCTTGCCCCCTTGTATTCACACCCTTGTGTAGTTCCATGCCACATTCTAGGAAGGCTGGTTTGTGTGACTAGTAGAAAATAGCAGAAGTGATGGTATGTCACTTCTAAAATTAGATTATAAGAGATTACAGCTAAATCTTAGGCTCGATTTATCTTGGATCATTTACTCTGGAAGAAGCCAACTGATAAGTCATGAGGACTCTCAGCAACAAATGAAGAGAACAATGTGGCAAAAAATTGAGATATTGAGATCTCTAGACAAAGCCAGGAAGGAACTAAGACCTTCCAGTAGCTACATGCGGGAGTGCAGAAGTACATTCTTCAGCCCCAGTTGAACTCAGATGACTGCAGTCCTGGACAACAGCTTGACTATGATGTCAGGACAGACTCTAAGCCAGAATGACACAGACAAGCTGTCCCCAGATTCCCAACCCTCACAAACTACGAAATACCATTAAAAATTATACAACAAAAAATATTATAAATACAGTTAAAAGATAAGGGATGTACTGAGAAAAGATCTGAGTGTGTTAATAACTAATTTGTAATTAATAACTAAAAGTACCAAACAGTTATTATAACCAGTAAGAAAAAAAAAATGAACCCAGGTTATGAACAGGCAATTCATAGTCAAGGAAACCATGCTGCCCATTATGAATAGATGTTGAACTGAACTAGTCATCAGAGAAATGACAAAGCAAAAGTGAAATACTATTTCCACCCATAAAATTGGCCAAGCTTAAAAAGGACAGGTAGGAACGATTCCATTTTAGAGATCAGTTTAGAACTATACTGTACAATATAAAAATCTCAACTTCAGATTTATATCAGGGCTAGAAGACTTAATTGTTGAACACATGCATAAGAAAGCCAATCAAGAATACCGATACATTAATTAACAATTATTGATTGACCATCTAGTATAAGCTAGACACTGTTTCAGGTCCTAGGGATTTACCAATAACATTTAAACAAAGTATCTCCTCTTAGGGAACTTACATTTTATTCTTGTGTAGACATACCAAGAAAATATGGATTAAGTAGGTGCTACCATAGGACATGTAGCAAGAAAAGACCTATCTGATATGGAAAGAATTCAGCACAGTCATCAAAAACATGAGTGGACAAATTAGGGAAGATATGTGTGTGTGGGGTGTGGGAAACAAATACTCTGAGGCAGGTGCCATTCTAGAAGCAGAAAGGAGGACAGTAATACTGGAGCAGAATGACTGACAGATGTGATAAGAGATCAGAATGGTTGATGAAAAGGCTTGTAAACCATGATAATGACTTTGGATTTTATTCTCAATGACATGGGAAATTAGAGGAAAGCACTAAGTAGAAAAATGGTATGGCTTGTCTTCTCTGTCACCCTGGCTGCTGTGTACAGAAAAAGATTTTGAAAGGCATGAGAAGAAGCAGGGAGAGGAGTTAACTGGAAACTCTTGACATTAATCTAGCTGAGAGAGATGACAATGGCTTTGATTAGCATGGATATATTCTGAAGATAGTGCCTAAGGAATTTGCTGATGGGTTGATAGTGAATGGGAATAGAAAGAGAAGAATCAAGGATAGAAACAGAGGAGTCAAGGATGATTCCTACGTTCTGGTCCTAGTTTCAATATTCATAGTAAGTTGAAAATTGTAAACAACTTACAGGATTGTTAACAGGGGAATGAATAACCCAGTGGCACATATTTGTATATTATTATCCTAGTGTTAAATGATGGAATTTGATCGCTATCTATCAATTTAAATGAATCTCGAAATAATAATTTTGAATAAAAAATGCAAGGTGGAAAATGACACCCATACCATAATATTTATTAATGGACAAATTTAAAGATATAAAACAATAATATATTTATTAGGGAAATATATAGTGAAAATAAAGCAATATGAATAGAGAACGAGAGTTTTCTTAGGGCAGGGAGTCGGGGAGAGAAAGAAGTGGCAGGGCTTTTGTTAGCCACTGCAGTCTCTTTGTACAGATTTTTAAAACGTACCACTTCTGAAGCACATGCAGCTCCCCCCACCAGCATACATGGCTGGATTCAACCCACCCACCCCCTCAGCTGGACATTCTTGGGTGGCACCTCTGGGGAATGGGAAATGGGGCAGAGGAGGGTTGAGAAAAATACCATCTGTGTCTACGATTGTTTTATTTTTCTTAAAATAAAAGAACATTATCTGGAGAAAACATGTCAAATGTTAGCATGTGACCATTCTCAGCATTGAGTAGATGAGCAATTGCTATCTTGAACACTGTACCTTTTCAGATGTTAGAAATACTTTATTTTGAAAATTTCACATTTTGTAAGAGCTACCTAGTCTCAAATGCTCAAGTTGATAGTGAGAAGCAACTATGAGTATTACAGTATCAGCTCTTTCACTCATTCTATGAGTTTGACAGACTCCTTGGAATCAGGCTCAGCAATTCAGTTACTAAGGCCTCCTTTCCTCATCTGCAAAATGGGATAATAAACCCGTCTGCCCTGTAAAGTTGCTCAAGTCTCATGATCCACCATTATTATTGCCATCAATGATAGTGAGGACTATATACTCACAAAAATGTGACAGAGATAAGATTAGTTCTATTTCCAATGTTAGGAAACATAATAATGTCACAGAATACTTTAGTTTTCACAGATGGTAAAAGATGGTGAGGATTCCAATTCAGATCTGTTTGATGCAAAAATGTGTGATTTCACATTAATACATGTACCAAAAGGGCATTAACTGAATGTTCATGCACTCGGTGAAGGACCTTAAGAATCACAAGAAAGAGTATTGCTCATGAATGTTGTGATGCGTAAGCACAGGGGAGAGTAGCCAAATGCATAAAGACAAGCTAGCAAATATTGCCTTCAATTATAAAAGGAAGGACACAATCACACAGGTGTAAGTATCAAGATCAGAGTGAAGAAATCAGCTCCCCTGGGGGTAAATGCCTGTTTCCCACGAGTGTGTCACGCCAGTGTTTTATGAGTTCCTTATCACTAGATGGGGAAAAAGTGTGATGGGCAGAAATAAACTGTCACTGCATTTAGAGCAAGCATTCCAACACATCATTTAGTTTAAATCTGTAGTTTTAAACATCAAGGCCTACGCTAATCAATTTTTTTTGTCATTCTTAGAACCGCGCTTTAGACCTTTAGTTTGAATAAGAAAGCCAGCTCTTAAACTCTTGCTCCTCTGTGTCTGCAATCCCTGTATTTTACATAGTAAAAGTTTAGTGAGATTGTGCATGTATTTCCATGAAGGGTTATAAACACAGCCCAGGTGAACTGAATCTACAATTTCTGTTTTGTAATGTTTTGCAGACTGAGAGCATGTCTTTTAAACATTAGCACCTGTAGATTTCTTGTTGACCAGGTTCTTCTGTTTTTTTATAGCATGAATCCATATTTATATTTTATTGCATTTTGTAAAACTGACATTTGAAAGCTAACTGAAGATGTTTTAGCTAACAGACACATGTAAAGATGCTCAACATCATTCATCATCAGGGAAATACAAGTCAAAACCACAATGAGACATCACCTCACATCTGTCAGAATGGCTAAAATCAAAACCACAAGAAACAACAAGTGTTGGTAAGGATGCGGAGAAAAAGGAACCCTCATGCCCTGTTGGTGGGAATGCAAAGTGGCTGGTGTTGCCACTATGGGAAACAGTATGTAAGTTCCTCAAACAGGTAAAAATAGAATTACCCTATGGTCCAGTAATTGCTCTATTGAGTATCTATCTAAAAAATACAAAAGCACTAATTCAAAGGGATACATGCACCCCTATGTTTACTGCAGCATTATTTACAATAGCCAAATTATGGAAGCAGCCCAAGTGTAGATTGATAGATGAATGGATAAAGAAGATATGGTGTGTACACACACACACACACACACACACACACACACACAGGAATATTATTCCACCATAAAAAATGAAATCTTGCTATTTGTAACAACATGGAGCTAGAGAGTATAATGCTAAGTGAAATAAGTCATTCAGAGAAAGACAAATACCATATGATTTCACTCATATGTGGAATTTAAGAAATTAAAACAAATGAGCACAAGGGGAAAAAAAGAAAAAAATGAAGAAACAGACTCTTAGCTATAGAGAACACAGTGATGGTTATGGGGGGTTGGGGGGCTGGGGAGCTAGGTGATGGAGATCAAGCAGTGCACTTGTCTTGATGAACACTGAGTAATGTATGGAATTGCTGAATCACTGTATTGTACACCTGAAGCTAATATAACACTGTTAACTACACTGGAATTAAAATAAAAACTTAATAAAAATAAAAGCAAATAAGAAAAGATGTTTTAAAAAACAAATCCTCACCACCAGCAATAATATGGCTAATCAATGTGCTGCAAGCCTGAAAAGTACAAAAGAAGCTTTTTTCCCTAAAACGATTCAATTAGACATCTTCCCCACCGATTACAATTTTAAAGATTTTGTTTATTTATTTATTTTAGGGGGGAGGGGGAGAGAGGGAGGGAGAGGGAGGACTCCCTGCTGGGCATGGAGCCCAACCTGGGGCCGGATCTCAGGATCCTGAGATCATGACCTCAGCCAAAACCAAGAGTCGGACACTTTACTGGTGAGCCACCCAGGTGCCCCAGATACAATTTTAAACTCTAAGTTCAACTGTCCAATACTATAGCTATTACCCACATATAACTATTTAAATTTAAATTAATTAAAGTGAAATAAAATTAAAAATTTAGTTGCTCAACCACATTAGCCATATTTCAAGGACTCTGCAGCCACGTTGGGGCTACTGGCTGCCATCATGGGCAGCAAAAATTATAGAATATTTTATAGTATTTCTCTGATTGCAGAACATTTTACGGGACAGCACTTCTGGAAGGCATATAGCAAAGTATCAGGACTCACTTTCCTCCCTTTCTAAGATGCAAAGAAGAGAATGGTCCCTCAAAGATTGGGTTCAGTTTGCACCATTACCTGTTACAAAGTCTCAGCTTTCATTAGGTAAACAAACAAAAATACGTCAGTTTTACAATCTCATTGCCGTTCTCCCTTACAAATAAGAAAATATTTTACTTAAAAAATACGACAAACATTTAAAGTATTTTAAAAATATATCTATCGGGGAAATACACTCATGAATAAGGAAAACTCGGGTTTTTTTTTTCCTGTGATTAAATACTCTGAGGTTTGCTATGCTAAAAACATTAAAGTAAAAATAAAGAAAGACAGTGCTATTAATGATTTTTATTAAAAGTTGTCTATTTCTTCTAGGATTTCATTTGAGCAAGCCAGATGTCTGGGAATGCTGAACCCCAATGAATATGCTAATCCATGCAAAACAACTATAAAACACAGTAACAGGCCCCAGATGGGACTGCCTGTGTCACTGACACCCAAGTGGTGGCAGGCTCATCTCTTCGTTATTCAGCCTCTTTCCTTCAGACACAAATATTTTTACACTGGAAAAAAGGACCCAACACTAAGTAGCTTCATAGTAGAAATTTTTCTCCTCGAAAGATTCCTTGAGCTACAAGAATTTCCATGTGGGAGAGGAAATCCATCAGTTGGAAATTCTAACAAGGTTCAAGTAAACACCTGCTTTGACATTCAAAAGGAAAATGTTTCATGGGTCTAGATAGGAAAAGGAAGTTCTTGGCTGAGGAGGAACTAAAACTGTTCCCACACACAGCACTAATCTTGCCGATGCCAGTAATAGTCTAGAGCTATCTTAAAATCTTTATGGCTATTTTGGACTTCTGAATTTGATCATCCATTTAAGTTCTCCCGTTTATATACCATAATAAATGGCATACTGCTCCTTATTTTTTAAATTTTGGTAAAATAGATATAACATGAAGTTGACCATTTTAACCATTTTCAAGTGTATACAAAGTGATTATCCACCAGCACCACTACCTCTGTAGTTCAAAAATGTCATTATTTTCCATTGCTCTTAGTATAAAGTCAAAGTTCACTAACATGGCCTACGAGGCCCCAGAAGATGTAGCTCTCTGCCCCCTTCCCAGACTCACTCCATCCTAAGTTCCACATCCACTTTGGCATTCCATCAACACTGCCCTTCAGCTTCTTTCTGTTTATTCTTTCCACAGGACCTTCCCACACAATGTTCCCTTTCTGTGGAATGTTCTTCCTTCCTCCCTGCACATAGCTGATTTCTACTCACCATTCAGGTTTGATTTCAAGCAAGACTTCTTTGGACATGTCTTCCTGGATGATCTCCTGACACTAACTTCTGACTTTGCAGACATGCAAATTTACATATGATGAGGCGCTTATTTGAGGAATATTTGCCATGCTCATAAGCTGATGATATCACTGCTGGAGCATCATTTTCTCTTTAGTGCAGGGTTTCATAACCTCAGGACTATCGACATTTTAGGCAGGATCATTCTTTGTTGTGGGAGGTTGTCCAAAGCTTTGCAGGATGCTTAGCAGCTTCCTTGATTACTAACCGCTGGATGCTAATGGTACCCTCCTCCTTCCCTCTTTATGACAACCAAAAATTCTTCCAGTCATTGTCAAAATGCCCCTGGTGGCAAAATCACCCCCATTTCAGAAACAATGTTCTAGGGCACAGTATAGAACTTAACACTTAGAATATTCTTAAAAAATATATTATGGGAAATTAACAGAAATCTGCTTGGTTTATGCCCATCATTGCTACTCTCAAAACTTTAGCTGGGCTTCTGATGATTAGCAGTAAATAGAATGAATCGTAAGTACAATAGAATTTGAGGGACGGAGGAAAAAGCTACATAAATTACTTTTCAGATCTCTGCCCCTGACTGTTAAGCCTGAGGGACGGGACAAATACCCCTAGTCTCACACAATATAGGCATCTATAGAAGGTTATTGGGCAACATGTGTAGGCAAAGAGCAAAAAAAACACGCAGAAGTCAAGCTCACTGTCTAGCTGTTTCCTAACGAGGCATGCTTGACAGGCGAGTGTGAATACGCTGTAGATTATAATCCAGGACAGAGGCCTCATACCTCGGCTGCCTTTTTTTTTTTTTTTTTTTTTTTTACAGGAAAGTTAGCTGCTATATGGTTAGGTGAAATGACTTCCAATTTAAGCTTCTGTCACCTAGCATTTGTATACAAGGGCCAAGTTTCAGGAGAAATCTTAAATCTGTTGTTGGTGACCCAGCTCACTGATGGTGTCCCAAGACACAAAATGGAAAGGGGACTGGGGAAAGGGAGTCCATCTAGGTTATCGAGCAGAATAAAAGATTTAATCTCCCTTCCTTGATGAATGGCTCACTATTTCCCTCTTTAAGCTGGGTATTCAATTTCCTGACCCATTAAATTGGACCTAGGAAGCATTCATTTCTCCCCAAGGGCCTCGGTAGACTTTTCAAATACTGTGACAAAGTTGGTTGGGTTTGGAAGGCTTCTTTCTCTTTGTTATGCCTATGGTTTACTGTGAGCCTGTCTTGGTTCCCTCACTTGGGGCAGTGTGTTTGTATGTTTGTGCGTAAAATGTGTGTTTATACATTTTGTGGTCTCCTTATTGTTTCTTGGATCTAAACAAGAATTAGTGAGTCATCTAATCCCGAAATATTCTCCTCAAATGCAATTTCAGTGGCCTGGAGTAAATATATTCTTTAAATGTGTATACTTCAGAAATGCCAGCTTCTATCCAGGCTGTGGGGTGGTGGGGGAGATATCCGTACTCTACTTGCAAAGCCAAGGATTCAAATCACAGACTGAGCAAGAAAAAGGAGTCACTGTAAGAAATCCCAAATCACACGACAGGCAGTCCCCAGCTTATAATTTTTTGACTTTAAGATGGCATGAATGTGATACACATTGAATAGAAACCATACTTCAAACTTTCAGTTTCGATTTTTTCCCTGGCTGGTGATAGGCAGTAAGTACTCTTGTGATGCGGGGCAGTGGCAGCTGCAGCTCCCAATCAGCCATGTGATGCCAACTGCAAACAGCCGATACACTTACAACCATCCGGTTTTTCACTTTCAGTACAGTAGTCAATACAAGACATGAGATATTCAGCACCTAGATCTACAAGTGGCACAGAGAGTGTAAAATGAAAACATACCTCTGGGCCCCCAATCTTACCAAGTAAGAAGAAAACTTCTCAGCTGGAAGTATGCAGTATTTCTTACAGAAAAGAAAACACCTCTCAGAGGAAGAGAAAAATCGTACAGAGCAAAGCCAAATACCTAAAGAGTCATGTCAAGACTTAAGAATGGCAATGGAGTTACTTTCACGGAACAGATCAGGGCCCTAGGCAAGGACTATTGCCAGCTCCTGGGGTAGGGAAACCTGACAATATCTGTTATATAAAAATTGCTATGCACCAGTCTGCTATGGGATGCCTGTTCCTCTCCTTTTTAAAAATTGGTTACACTAGTTATCTTGTCACTATCTCAAAATTGTGCATTGGGAATATGGGAAGTGGATAATCTATGTTTTTATAGGCCTATAGATCATGAGAAGCCACACTCAAGAAGCCCCAGTTCTACCTGGACTAGATATAGATTCTGATATATTGTATTTGGGTCTGATGCCATCATTGGCAGTGGTGTGCCAGGGCCACCTTATACCAGCTTGTGAGAGCTGATTGTGTGCATCTTTTCCCAACTCACACTCAGTGATATCCCATCAATATCCTGAAATGATGCATGCTGGTACACAGAAATGAGCAAATACTCCATATCAGGGATCTTTTTTTTTTTTTTCCCCATTCAGAGAGTTGGTTGTCATACCCCACTACTTTTGGTGGTCTTAGAAGGTGATTAGTGTATTTTTCCCAAGAGGAATCTAAATAACTGTGCCCAAGGAGAGGACTGTGCTAAATTGAAAATGACTACAAATTATTTGTAGAAGTTCCCTTTGACAGGTAGAATCTATTTCTTCACCCTTTGAATTTGGGCTGGCCTAATGACTTGTTTAAACAACAAAATAAAGTGGAAGACACACTGTGTGCTTTTGAGTATGGGCCTCAAGGGGCCTTGCCACTTCCCTTTGTCCTATTTGAACATGCTGTTGCTATGTAAGCTCAGGCCAGTCACCTGGAGGGTGAGACATGAGGATCACATGAGGATCAGAGGAAGGCTGTCCAGCTGAGGCCTCTTCTCCCAACTAGCCTCCGGCCACCCCTCCCACTGACCAGGGCTGTGTGAGTGACCCAAGAGAGGTCACAAGAAAAATCACCCAGCTGAGCACAGCTCATGCTGACCAACAGGATCATAAGCAAATAAAATTATTGTGGTTTTCAGCTACTAAAAATTAACAGTCTATTTATACAGAAACATATATCTAATAAAGGACTGTTCTGTTATGGTGCAGTATTGTGACAGAAAATGAGTTAAATCTCAGCACTGTGCCATATATTTGATGGTACTCGTACCTAGAACATCTGCCCACATTGTACTAATAGTTCAACAGAAGAGGACCAAGATCTAATCCTTGTAGATTATCTTGAAAAATCCCTTCCAGATTGATATTTGTCCATTAACAGGCAGCTTTTGGATATGATCACTCATCTCTTTACAACCCATCAAGTAGTCCTCCACTGAGTACATATTTTTCTATAACTGTTAATTTAGAATATTTATATTGGTTTAATTTGTTCCTGTTTTTCATTGAATCAGGACTATTAAAGAGGACCATATAATGGGATTTTACTAAGCCTTTACAATTTGTTCTGCCATAATTTTTGTTTTTGAAAACTTTAAATGAATAGTTTTGAAACTATGCAACTGGAGAGCTATTAGAAGTCTGTGTTGTGACACTGTCATGATTAATTCATTAATTTACGTGCACAATCCCTACAGCTATCTGAGGGAAAACTACATCAGTCCCAGGCATACCTTTGAGTTTAACTTGGCTGACTTTCCTGAACTTGACAAAGTAATGCTAAGAGACTTATTTAAGTCTATTACATCTAAGACTTTTTAAAGTTCTCTGAAAGCTAAGTCAAACCTTCCACTTCAGTTCATCAGAAGAGAGAGCCAAGGGACCAATGTGAGTTTTGAGCTCTTAGTATCAATCTTTTGGATTTAAATGAATTGATTTATATATCTGAGCCAAAATTTTTAAACTCATGCCCAATAGCAGGAAGCCAGATGTGTACCTGTTTTCCAGAATCATGTGCAAGGTGCTAAATTCACCTCTACCATGGGTGACTATAGGAACACCTCATTCAAATTCACCAGTACTTCTGAATTCCCTACTGCTATTAATTTTCTTTTTCATGTCTTTGGTGTTTTAATTTAGATTTTGGTTACACTCAGGCTTAAAAGGAAATGAAAATATTCTCACTATACATTTTCTTCTTTCATTCTCTCTAGGAAGCTATTAGAAACAGGTGTCATACAGAGAATGATTCAGATTAAGTTTGGATTTCTCCATTTCATGTTTAGAAAGTATTATTTTTTGCATCTTCACCGTAATGCTCTTATGCAGAAGTGATACAATTTTTTTTAGTCTACCAGTATTTAGTATAATTTATGTACATGAAAATGCTCAAAATATAAGTGGACAGTTCTATGATCTCTGTCAAATGCACACAAGCATGTAACCATCTTTCAGATAAAGATATAGAATATTTTTATCACTCCTCTTGTGCACCTTTCTACTTAATATTTGCCCAAATCCAAGACAACCACTATGCTGACTTCTATCACCATAGAGTAATTTTGCATTTACTTTGATTTTGTATAAATGGGTTCATACACTATGTACTCTTTTTTTTTGAAGATGTTAGCATTTTATTTTTATTTTTTTAAAAGATTTTATTTATTTATTTATTTATTTATTTATTTATTTATTTATTTAT